>NW_022589734.1:4967199-5487945 GCF_004348235.1 Phoca vitulina
GAAAGAAAGAAAGAAAAGAAAGAAAGAAAGAAAGAAAGAAAGAAAGAGAGAAAGAAAGAAGGAAAGAAAGAAAGAAGAAGGAAAGAAAGAAAGAAGGAAAGAAAGAAAGAAGGAAAGAAAGAAAGAAAGAAAGAAAGAAAAGAAAAATGGAAGAAAAATATGCGACAGAAAACTTACATTCTTATTCACATTTTCCCCCTCATTTTAGCTTTTGTTTATTTTCCTCTTACAACACAAATAACTAAAACATATTTGGATTTTTTGGTCAGTTCTACAAACGTTCTGCTTTCTCATTCATTAACTGCAACTTTGGCCTTTTTTTTTTTTTTTTTTTGCTTTTGCTTTTTTCGAAGATCCTCTTGGTGTTGTTTCCTTTTGTTTTTCTTGCCTTTTTGAGTTATTACTTATTTTCTTCCTTTTAAACTAATTGAAAGTATTTAAGTGTAAGACTTCCCTTTTGAGTACAGTTTTGATCATATTTCATATGTTTTGAATATAGTTTGTAAATAGTAATTTTAAATTCCCTTTTGTCTCAAGAGGAGAGTTCTTTTAATCTCCATGCGGTTGTTTTGCTGTGTGTGTGTGTGTGAGCGTGCGCGCGCGTAAGCATGGACAGTCTCATTTCTTTTGTTCTCTTTTCCCTTGGTCCTTCCCTGCCTTCCTCCTTGTCCTTCTCTTTCACATGCACACTACATTTTTTGTTTTTTTTTTCACTTTGTGTGGTGATTTCAATAATAGATGTTTATTTTTGTTTGTTAAATATATAAGTGAACATGCATTTCTTGATTTATAAAAATCAAGAATAAAACCACACTTTAAACTCATCCCCATGCATGGAAACACATTTATCATGCTTTATTTCTCTAATCTTTTCTTTTTCAATTTCTAGCCTTTTAAAATGTATTCAGGGACTGCAAACACAGATTTCTCTTTCTGTCTGGAAGTATAGTTTTTTAAAAAGCTTTTTTTTGGGGGTGAAATACACCATCATTATAAAAAAGTACATAAAATCTATGTACAACCTATCAAATATTTATTACCAATTTTTCGTTATTAAAATATTTTTTAAGAATAGTTCTGTGTTTTGTGGTCAATTTAGTATCATCTCTATGATGACTATTTTAACTTAATGTTCATTTTAAATTAATTTCAATGCTCAGTGTAATTATTTTTATATTATGCCAGTAATTCTAAATCTATGTAGAGTAATGGAATGAGAACTTAATAAAATTGCCAAGGCTATGATACACCTTCCAAAGATAATGCATGCATTCACATGTGCAGTTTGGTACAGTTTGCCTGCCCTTTTCATGGGATTGAAGGGTACCATTCAACACAGTGAAGAAATAGGGACTTTGGTCTCTTGCTTATCGAGTTCCTATTTTTCATTTATCTCATAAGCTCCTGGAGTACAGCTGAAGCCATGTAAAGCTACATTCGTGGTGAAATTCAGTCTTGGATCCCCTTTGTGGTAAGTTAGCACAGAAAAAAAGTTTGATGATTTAGCTGGAACTTTTGTTCACCTTTTTTTTTTTTGCTTGGATTAGGGAGAAAATTTATAATGCTTCATTTCTTATTCATGTGTGTGTGTGTGTGTATAAATAAATATCTATATAACCTCCTTTGTGAAATTGTTCTTATTAGATAAATTCTGGTTAACAGTGTCCTTTCAGTAAATAACTTTGCAGCATAGGCTAGGACAGATCACTGATACTCCTGCTGATTTTAATTGACAAGAAAGAAGCCTATACATTTAAAGAGAGATGCTCAGTGAGCCGGAATGGTAGTAAGAAAGAAAGGTACATAATGCAGGCAACGGAAAGTGGCACTTACAGTTTTTTCCTCTTAAAAGAGTGTGTGTGCAAATTAGAATAAGTAGGGAGATTAATTTAGGGAGAAAAAAATTAATGTTCTGAAGAATGAGTGAGGCTGAATGAGGTAAATTTTTAACTGAAATATGACTGACTTTAATGTTATGATAGAGCAGAACATGGGGAAAATGCAAAGGTTGAAAATGGAAAGAGGATTTATAAATGTAACAGCAAGAATGGGGATAAGTAGATGTAAATTATAAGGAGAACAAAGACTGGTATTTCATGTGAAATTGATCATTTTCATGCACCAATTGCACAGGCTGATTTGTCAGATTTGTCCAGCCTTTCACCTTACCTTCATCTTCTTGCTTCCTCTCCCCTCCACCTTCCCTTTCCTGTTACTGGATCCTTAAATTTGTTTACCAGAGTATTCCCCAATAGGCAAGTAATGGCTTATTTTTAATAAGGCTTTTATTTTATTTTTTAAAGATTTTATTTATTTGACAGGGAGAGAGAGAGCACAAGCAGGGGGAGTGGGAGAGGGAGAAGCAGGCTCCCCATTGAGCAGGGAGCCCGACATGGGGCTTGATCCCAGCACCCTGGGATCATGACCTAAGCCAAAGGCAGACGCTTAACTGACTGAGCCACCCAGGTGCCCCACTTAACGAGGTTTTTAAATAGAAAACATATTTCCTTTTGGAAATATCTAATAAATCTAATAAAAGAACCAATAATGTTGTGAGATTAAGATATTTTATATTGCTGTAGTTATATTATGTATGTATGGCTTAATAACATAGGCTCTTAGTCAATATATGGCAATTTAAAAAGTTAGCTAATCAGCACAGACCCTCAAAATCATTGACTAGCTAAATTATTGAGGCTCTATGCTAGGATTTTAATATATATAAAAACTGTATTCAAGTTGAACCCTCATAAAAGATACAAATGAGAGCAAACCATATGTGGTTGGCCTCTCATTGGAAGTTGCTAGCTTGCTAGTGTCAACCTTGTAGCAAGAATTCTACCACAGGAATCTACTCCACAAAATATTCATGAAAAATGTACATCATACTGATCATTTCTTTGGAGTGGTAGAGGAGGTTCTCCTTAACATCAGAAAGCAAACAAATAAATAAAAATCCTCAGAACTTTTTAAATTTTAAGTTTTTATTCAAGTTTTATATGCATAAGATTTGAGGAGCCCACTGATATTATAAGATTTGTCAAGGCAAAGAGCAATCTTCAACATATCTCCCCTACCATGTCAGGAACTTTCAACTCTTTTAGCTGATTTTGGTATTGCCTTCCATATTTCTAAATGGTATACTTATTTTTGTTTTTTAATTTCTGAGTTTTAGGTATTTGCCTATTGACTTCCCACTCTTGGTGATGAGGATTTATCTTACTTCCTTCCCCCTGCCTTCCCCTCCATCCAACTTATCCTGTCCCTTCATCCTAATATAGTCATGTTGTAATTCTAATTAGATTAATATTCAGAGTTTAATTATTCTGATTCTTTTTGCTATTAAGAATCAAACTATGTAGTAATTGTGATTACTTTTCTCTCCTGGACAGCTTTTTGTTTTTCCTAGAGATTATGAAGTTCTTATTGTTTGCTTGGTAAGTTTTCCATGTACTTACTACTAACTCAACCCTAAATTCTTCACCATATGTCTAAGTCTCCTCTCAATACATTCATCTGCATGAGGTAGTTTATCATTTTATCTTCCAAAAGAAGTCTCTCCTTAAACCTTTTACCTGTTTTAGTCTTGACCTGTTGCCTTCTGTTGGTGCCAGATGTCATCCAAATTCTCCCTTCACCATTGTGGTAGATATTCCCTTTGCCTCTATCTCTAGTGTTGGAAATCTTGTTTCCTATGTTATGTGTCATTCTCTTTCTTGATTTATTTACTTGTTTTTGTAATGCATATCTTCCAGTGGCTTTCTGAACATTGTGTATAGAAAGGAAATTTTTTTTGAGTTTTTTTTTTTTATTTTATTTGACAGAGAGAGACACAGCCAGAGATGGAACACAAGCAGGAGGAGTGGGAAAGGGAGAAACAGGCTTCCCGCAGAGCAGGGAGCCTGATGCGGGGCTCAATCCCAGGACCCTGGGATCATGACCAGAGCCAAAGGCAGACGCTTAACGACTGAGCCACCCAGGTGCCCCAAAACTAAATTTTTGAGATGTGAGCATCTCAATTATCTTCTGTCTACCAGTGTTACTGTTAAGAAAGCAAGGATATTCTTATAACTGACCTTTTCATATGTGACCTGTTTATTTTGTCTTGCTTTCCTCTCTGAAAGCTTGTAAGATCTCCTATGTCCAGTGTTCTGAAACTTCACAATGAATCATCACCCTTTGCTGAGTAAATTTTCACTATTATGTTGGGTCTCAATAAAGGACTACCATGGTGGACCAACTGAACATTTTCCCCAGTCCAGATTTTCTTTAGAAAACAGTTCTGGACCCATCTAGCTTGAGGCCCTGAAGATCAATTCCATGCATAATGCAACATGCATAATAGAACATGCATGATGCAACCTATCCCAAAAGTAGTCATGAATGTCTTCCACCAGCTATATATAACCTATAAAAGAAAGTTTCCCTAAACTCAGGCACTCAAAGGAAAAAGAGAAAAGCAGCTTGTGTGTATGTTGGCACCATTTAATATTTGCAAAATTGACTCCCAAGAAGTAATTATGATACTGCAGTGTTTCTCAAATTTTGTTGTGCATTGGAATCACCTTGGGATCTTTAAAATGTACTGATGCCTAGTTCCCACACACCAACATTCTTATTTAATTGCTATGGTGTGAAATCTGGGCATTGGAATCATTTAAAACTCCCCAGTCTAATGTACTGCAAAGTTTGGAAGCCTATAAAGAGAATGGCTGATTGGGAATCCTGGATTGTGGTCTACATAGTTCTATGGGCAAACATCACTAACTCAAGGTAGAGTTGAGGGGGGATGATTAAATTTAAGTGCTTTGGAAGAATGCAAAAGATCAGACTTGAAGCCCAACAAGTGATGTAATGAAAGTGAACCTCACTGCTAGGCCAAACAAATCTTTTAATTTGTTTTTTTGACATGTAATTTTGTGTTTCTATGAATATGTATTAGGCAATGATTCTGCAAATAATGGCTTTCTATGATATCTTGCTGAAGTCTCGCAAAATACCCCTAAAACCTCAGAAACTATGGGTGACTTCAGTAGTTCTCAGGCATCGACCAGGTGTAATATATGATATGGACAAAATTGGTGTTCTCTGTGTCACTTTGCATAGTTTGCAATGGAGACAAGGGTCAGATGACTCCTGTGAGCAGAGTTATTGGTGATCACTGTGGCACTGAGAACACTTTCCAGTTAGGAAAGTATTATTGAAGAAGCACTTTTCCCAAGTTTCAGTCTACAAAATGCTATGATCAGCCAAGACTGGGCAGTTTCTTTTTTCAAAATGTTTATTTCTTTTACCTAAAATCTTTATGTTTTTCATTAAGGTAATACACAAAGTTTTGAAAGTCAATAGTATGGCAAAGCTTATAATGAAAACTAGCTGTCCCCTGATATATCTCTATCATACCTGAGGCTAGTTTCTCAAAGGCACTGCTTTTAATTCCTTCTGGCCATTAATTCATTTATTTCTAGATAATACTCTTATTTTTAAATTTCTGGATATCTGTATTTTAGTGGTTAGGGATTGATTTTGTGCTACAGAAAATAGAGATTTTTACCCTTTTCTCTCCTCTCCCTTCATTCACTTTTCCCTTTTCTCCATTCTCCCAGTGGAGTTTTACCACATTTTTGTTAAATAATCTTCAGTCATTGTTGTAATTATATAAAAATTGTTCACAGCTGAACCACCCTATGTACTATGATGATATTTCCGAATCTTTTCGGCATGGGAGCAATTCAGTAGGGAAAGAAAGGCCCCTAGTTTGTACCAGTGCAAACAGGGATGTCTTTTGTGATTGGTCCAAATGCAGGTTTGAGTGAGAAAAGAATCTCTTGTGAGGAAAAAATAACTTTCCGTTCCACAGTGAGGAACCTCCTTTCAGGCATACTCTTCATGCATTTTTTTTTTTAAAGATTTTGTTTATTTATTTGACAGAGAGAGACACAGCAAGAGAGGGAACACAAGCGGGGGGAGTGGGAGAGGGAGAAGCAGGCTTCCCGCGGAGCAGGGAGCCCGATGCAGGGCTCGATCCCAGGACCCTGAGATCATGACCTGAGCTGAAGGCAGACGCTTAACGACTGAGCCACCCAGGCACCACCCTCTTCATGCATTTTTAACATTATTTTAGGGGAAAACCATCTCTAAAACTGTAATTGAAGTGGGATCTGAGCATTTTTCATGGGGATCTGAAAATTTTCACCTGTGCAGATTTTTGATTCAGCCACACAAGTTCTGATTTATTTCAGGAATTGAAATAAACTCCACCAACCACCACCACCACTACCACCACCAACAAAACAGAAGAGAGCCTATGTTGGGTAATATCATTTCGAGTCTTTTCAATATTTAAATAATCTGTGCTCATCGCTGTACTGTGCACTGAACACATAGACATCTCAAGCTTCATTTTTGTTCCTGATGATATTATATCTTTCAATCCTAAGTACCTAGTAAGCTGCAGCGTCCTATAGCATACTTATGTTCCTGTAACATGTATTGCTTCCTAACATTTCTCAGCTACCTGATTTCACACATCCCCCCGTAAGCAACTGGAGGTCAGGGGCTATGGCCTTTTCGCTTTGAAATGCCTAGTACAGGGCTCAGCCCATGGGGAATGCTCAGTACTTTTTTGTTAAATAAAAAGCAAGAGTAAAGACAGATCCCCCGAACAATAGGATTTTCAGTTTTGCCCTCACACAAAACACTAGTTTTTTAGCCCTGGAGATGAACACCAATTTCTGCTTATGGCCCCGGCCCTATGAAGGATAAAATGATAGAACCCCTTTGGTCTTAGTCCCACCAAGGCTGCTAGTGGTCAGGACCACTAGTCAGTTTTTTCTAGGCTAGTAATTGGTAGTAACGGCTCTGACTGAAAAGAAATAAGGGGAGAAGCACAGACTACCTTTTGGAAATGTGATGTCTCCAGCAGGAAGACACTCTTGACAGAAAACTGCCTTCCTTCCCCCAAGAAAGCAGACACCTCCTTGGGGGTGAACACACATGGAGTGATGGTTGAGTGGGACTCCGTAGTTTTAGCCAGATTAGTTGCTCCTCAGTGATGAATAAAATATTGAATACTGATGACTGCTGCTTTCCCAGCTACTCTGAGGAAATATACTGATTTTAAAAAGGTACAAGTCATCCATTACTGCTATACTTTTAAAATGAGGATAGAAGTATATTATTTAGATTCCAAATATTTGAAGATATTTTTTCAGAGATCTTTCTGCTGTTGATTTTTTTTTCAATGTGAGTTCTCTCTTTTTTTAAATTTTATTTTATTATGTTATGTTAGTCTCCATACAATACATCATTAGTTTTTGATGTGGTGATCCACAATCCATTGTTTTCGAATAACATCCAGTGCCCCATGCAGTACATGCCCTCCTTAATACCCATCACCGGGCTAACCCATCCCCCCACCCCCCTCCCCTCTAAAACCCTCAGATTGTTTCTCAGAGTCCATAGTCTCTCATGGTTCATCTCTCCCTCCGATTTCCCCCCTTCATTTTTCCCTTCCTTCTCCTAATGTCCTCCATACTATTCCTTATGTACCACAAATAAGTGAAACCATATGGTAATTGACTTTCTCTGCTTGACTTATTTCACTTAGCATAATCTCCTCCAGTCCCATCCATGTTGATGTAAAAGTTGGGTATTCATCCTTTCTGATGGCTAATATTCCATTGTATATATGGACCACATCTTTATCCATTCATCTGTTGAAGGGCATCTCAGCTCTTTCCACAATTTGGCTATTGCGGACATTGTTGCTATGAACATTGGGGTGCATATGGCCCTTCTTTTCGCTACGTCTGTGTCTTTGGGGTAAATACCCAGTTCTGCAATTGCTGGATCATAAGGTAGCTCTATTTTTAATTTTCTGAGGGACCTCCACACTGTTTTCCAAAGAGGCTGTACCAACTTGCATCCCTACCAACAGTGTAAGAGGGTTCCCCTTTCTCCACAACCTTTCCAACATTTGTTGTTTCTTGCCTTGTCAATTTTTGCCATTCTAACTGGTGTAAGGTGGTATCTCAGTGTGTTTTGATTTGAACTTCCCTGATGGCTAATAATGATGAACATTTTTGATTTTTTAATTGTGGTCAAAGAATGTACTTTGTATGACCTAAATCCTTTAGAATGTGTTGAGACCTGTTTTATGGCCCAGAATGTGGTCTGTCTGGTAAATGCTCTATGTACGTGTATTTTACAATTGTTGCATGAAGTGTTCTATAAATGAATTCAGTTAGGTTGATTTAGCTGATAGTACTGTTCAGGTCTTCCCTGGCCTTCCTGATTTTCTGTTTATTTGTTCTAGCATTTACTGAGAGAAGAATATTGACATCTCTCACTATTGCTGGGAATTTTTCTACTTATCTTTGTAGTTCTATCAGCTGTTGCTTACATACATAAATTTCAGGATTCTTATATTCTCTTAATCATTATCTTGACTCCTTTATTATTACATAATGATGCTCTTTATCTCCTATAACATTCATTGCTCTGAAATCTACCTTGTCTGATGTTAATATAAGCACTTCAGCTTTCTTTTGATTAGTGTTAGCATGATATATCTTTTTTCCATCCTTTTACTCCTAACTTATTTGTGTCTCTTAGCGAGTTTCTTGAAAGCAACATATAGGATGACATTATTCATCTTTAACCCAATCTCTGCCATTTAATGTGATTATTGGTATGTGTGGGAATAAATCAATCACCTAGATATTTTTTTCCTTTTTTTTCCCCATCTGTTATTGTCTATTTACCTTCTTCTTATTTTTTTCTTCTTTTTGGAGTTATGACTATATTTTATCTCACCTTTTATTACATTTCCTCTTTTATTGGCTTATTGACTTTTATTAGCTATAACTTTTTTGTTGTGTTATTTTAGTGCCTGCTTTAGAGTTGATAGTATACTTCTTTAACTTTTATCATTCTCTACATTCAAGTGATATTGTACACTTCACATATAACATCAGAACCCACAACTGTAGGGGTGCCTGGGTTGCTCAGCATCCAACTCTTGTTTTTGGCTCAGGCCATGATCTCAGGGTCCTGGGATCGAGCCCCACATTGGGCTCCCCACTCAGTGGGGAGTCTACTTGTCTCCCCCCTCTCTGACCCTCCCCCCCACTCTCTCTAAAATAAATAAATAAATATTTTTTTTAAAAAGTTGGGGGGCACCTGAGTGGCTCAGATGGGTAAGTGTCTGCCTTTGGCTCAGGTCATGATCCCAGGGTCCTGGGATGGAGCCCCCCATTGGGCTCCTTGCTCAGTGTGGAGTCTGCTTCTCCCTCTGCTGCCTCTCCCCCTGCTTGTGCTCTCTCTGTCAAATAAAATCTTTTAAAAAAATTAAAAAAAAAGAACCTTGCAACTGTATCCTTCCATTTTTCTTCCCCCCCTCTGACTTTTGTGCTATGGTGTCCTATCTTTTACTTCTACATGTGTTAAAAACTCAACAATACATTGTTATTGTTAATTATCTCTTAAAGAGATATAAATAATAGGAAAAGAGTCATGATATTTACTCATAGTTACCATTTCTG
Organism: Phoca vitulina; assembly: GCF_004348235.1. Lineage (NCBI taxonomy): Eukaryota > Metazoa > Chordata > Mammalia > Carnivora > Phocidae > Phoca > Phoca vitulina. Next base: position 4,976,745 of record NW_022589734.1, read on the forward strand.
ATGCTTTAGTTCCTCTGTTTAGCCCCAGGTGTCCATGTGGCATCACGTTGCTCCTCGCTGAAAGACTTCATTAACTTCCTGTAGTGCAGGTCTGCGGGCAATGTATTCTCAGCTTTTGTATGTTTGAAAAGTCTTCATTTCCCTTGAATTTTTAAATTTTAGAATAATTTTAGATGTACAGAAAAGTTATAAAAATAGTAGAGAGATCTCCTTTATGCGCCTTACTGTTTCTCCTATGTTCCTACCTTACATTGTCATGGTATACTTGGCAAACGAAGGAGCTAACGTCGATGCATTACTAATAACTAAACTTGAGATTTTATTCAGATTTCACTTGTTTTCCCCTAACAGGTCTTTTCCTATTCCACGATCCCATCCTGGATACTACATGGCACTTAGTCCTCACCTATCCTTAGTCTCTCCTGGTCTGTGACAGTTTGAGATTGTCTTTTTTATTCTGACGAGACTAAGAATACCACAGAGGAAGTGCCCTTCTTAACATCGTATCAGAGGTACATTCTACCGTCATGAATTCTTACTGGGGATGTTAACGCTGATCACAACTGTTAAACTAGTCTTTGTTGCCAGGCTTCTGGACTGTAAAGTCACTGTTTTTCGTTTTTCGTACTCTGTCCTTTGAAGCAAGTCACTAAGTCCAGCCCACACTCAAGAAAGCAGGAGGTTGTCTTGGGACCTGGGTGGCTCAGTCAGTTAAGCATCTGCTTTTTGCTCAGTCATGATCTCGGGGTCAGGGGATCAAGCCCCATGTCAGGCTTCCTGCTCAGGAGAGAGTCTGCTTCTCCCTCTTCCTCTGCACACCCCCCGCCCCCAGTTCGTGTGCTCACTCATGTGCACTCTCTCAAATAAATAAATAAAATAAAATAAAATAAAGAAAAGAAAGCAGGAGGTTATGGTCCACATCCTGAAGAAGGAATATCTACTTAAATTACTTGAAATTTTTCTGTCAGGAAGATTTGTCTATTCTCCCCAATTTAAAAATTTATGGTATTATTTATTCATATCAATGTGTAGGCTGAAAGCAGCTTTCCAAAGATGTCCATGTCCTAACCTCTAAAGTCTGTAACTGTTATCTTATATGGCAAAAGGGATTTTGCAGATGTGACTTGGGGACCTTGAAATGAAAGATTATCCTGGATTATCTGGGTGGGCCCAATGTCATTATAAGTGTCCCTTTAAGAGAGAGGCAGAAGGGTTAGAGTCAGAGAAAGAGAAAATGAAAGCTGAGACTGGAGTGATACAGACAGCTTCTAGAAGCCTGACAAAGGTGAGGATTTTCCCCTATCCTCCAGAGGGAACACAGCCCTACCAACACCCTGATTTTAGCCCAGTGAGAGTGGTTTTAGACTTCCAACATCCAGAACTATAAGATAATGAATTTCTGTCATTTTAACTGCTAAATGTATGGCAATTGTTAAAATAGCAATGGGAAACAGATACAATTAGTATGGACTCATATATAGTTATTTTATACTTTGGGTCACTTTTTGAAAAATATTTTTGTTGCGTAAAGAATTATAGAGGGGTGCCTGGGTGGCTCATTCGGTTGAGCCTCTGACTCTTGATTTTGGCTCAGGTCATGATCTCAGGGTTGTGAGATCGAGTTCCGAGTTGGGCTCCGTACTGGGCATGGAACCTGCTTGGGATTTTCTCTCCCTCTTTCTCCCTCTGCCCCTCCCCCATTGCTTGTGTGCACTTTCTCTCTCTCTCTCTCTAAAAAAGAAAGAAAGAAAGAAAGAGAAAAAAAAATTATAGATTGACAGCAGTTTTTTCTTTCAGCAGCTTAAAAGTATTATTTTACTGTCTTCTAGCTTATGAGAAATCTGCTATCATCCTCCTCTTTTTTCTTCTGTATGTAATGTGTCTTTTTCTCTCCAGCTACTTTTAACGTATTGACCTTATTCCTGGTACTAGGCAATCTGACTATGATGTATTGTGGTATAATTTTCTTCATGTTTCTTATGCTCAAAGTTTATTGAGCTTCTTGGATATGTGGATTTATAGTTTTCAACACATTTTTTTTTTAATCTTCAAGTATTTCTTTGAATTTTTTTCCCTGTCACCCTCTCTTTTCTCCTTTGGAGACCACAATTTCATATACATTAATCTCTTTAAGTTGTCCCACAACCTACTGGTACTCTGTACATTTTCTTCAGCCTCTTTCCTCTCTATGTGTTTTATATTTTGGTAGTTTATATTATTTTGTCTTCAATTTCACTTATCTTTTCTTCTGCAGTGTCTGAATTGCTGTTAGTTCCATCCGGTGAATCTTTCATCTCAGATATTATATTGTTATCTGTAGAAGTTTGATTTGGGTCTTACCATGTTCAGTCTTTTCTCTAGTACCATGAACATATGGAATACAGTAATAATTACTGTTTTAGTATCTTTGTCTACTAAGTTCATTGTATGTGTCTTTTCTGGGTCACTTTGGATAGGTTGATTTTTTTCTTCATATGAGTTACATTTTCTTGCTTCTTTGCATGCCTGGTAATTATTAATTGGATGCTAAACCTTGTGAATTTTGTCTGGATGGGTGCTAGATATCTTTATATTTCATAAATATTCTTGAGCTTTGTTCTGGAATGTGGTTAAGTTATCAAAGAAACAGTTTGCTTCTTTTGGGTGTTGTTTCCAGGCTTTGTTGGGGATGATCAGAACAGGGTTTAGTCTAGCATTGATTTTCCCCACTATTAAGGCAAAACTCTTCTAAGTACCATACCCATTTTCTTTGAATTATGATGTTCTCCACTCTGACTAGTGGGAGCATGCATTGTTCCTGACCCAGTGTGTCACTGATGGTAGTTTCTTCTAATGCTTTTGGGTAATTTTCTCCTTGCCCTTGGGTAATTTTCTCATGATCATGTACCTGGGGAGGACTATCTGCATGTCTCTGGAATTGTCTCATTGTTCAGCTCTCTCTTTTGATATTCAACCTTATGAACTTTAGCTGTCTTGACCTCCCTGGACTCCCCCATCCATCTCCTCAACTCAGAAAAATCAATGGGCTCTGACCAAGATCCTCCTTTCTATGCCATGGTCTAGAATATTCCCAGGCAGTAAGTTGGAGGTAACTAGGCATCACTTCATTTGTTTCTCTTCTCTCTGGGATGACTAGCTTGTGCTGTTATCCACTGTCTGAAAAGCATTGTTTCATGTATTTTGTTCATTTTTTCCAGTTGTGTCAGATGAGAGAGTAAATCTGGTCTCCTTCACTTCATCTTGTCTGAAAGTAGAAAACTTCTTATTCTTCCCACAAATCATTTTTTAATTGGATGGCTGAATTGTAATTTATTTAAGAAGGCTTTGTTGTTTATTTGTAATTACTAAATAATATTTTATTGTATTGATGTGCTATCACCACTCATTTAATAAGGAACTTATTTGACATTTGGGCTGAGATTTAGTTTTCCGTTTAATAAACAGCCACATATTTGTGATTTGCATAGTTTATTTCCCTACAATATATTTCTAGGTATGGATGACTGACTGTATGGTAAGGGCCAGATGGCTGGTTTGCCCCAAATGCCGCTATTAATTATTATCTTGAGAGTGTATAGATCCTGTCCTCCGACCATCATTTCCAACAAGCAAGATATGCAGAAATGTTCAGCATTCCAGGTCAGAGGTTCCAGAGGTGGCCAACCTGAGCCATCTCCTTAGTAAAGTAGAATGTCCAGACTTTGATCTCCTTGGAATGTTGGCCACCCAAGGAGGGGCAAAGCTACAGATAGCTGCTCGGCTAGTTGCTACAGTATAAAAGCTTACTGCATGTAGATTCCAGCAGGGGGTGCTTTGTCCAGTCTGCTGCTCCTGGACTCCCTATGCATAAGTTGCCCCAATAAGCCTATGTCTTGATTGTTGGCTTTGGGTTGTTTGTTGGGTCTCGCTGGGTCATCACCCTCCCTTGGCTTAGAGTTGGCTTGGGTGTGGCTACATACTGGCTCACTGGCTCACATCTCAGTCAGTCATTATGCGTTGTCGGGTTGGGCTCCAGAGAGAAGGAGCCAACTTACATGTTGCCCACATGTAACTTTTTGGATGTCAAGTCTTCCTCAAAATCACCTATTCTCTTGACTCTTTTATGTCATCTTCTTTGGTACATATCTCCTTATTTTGATGGAACCCTCTGTCATTCCAAGTTCCAGAATTATTGGCACATCTGGCGCTCTGAAAACATTAACATTTAGGCCATTCTGTGGGCCAGAGTAGTCTTAATTGATATGGTCTTCTTTCAGCTTTAGCATTCCCCATACTATGTTGCTTAATAACATTCTTCTTCTTCAATTAATTTGGTTTATATGTACTCATATTCTTGCTTATACCAAAAAATATTTTTCTACTGTAAAACACAAAGCTTTGCATTACTCTTACCTATAGTAATCATAGCACTCAGAAGTCACCGTTGGTTCAGTTCTACCATGAGTAAGCCTGGAGAAAGATGTAGCAACAGATAAAAGATTATACCTGACTAATGAGGCATTGTTATTACACTAAGATTTTAGAACTCTCTTCTTGCTTTAGGATGAGTTCTTTACCTCCAGCATCCTCAGTTTGGATGGACCTGTTCCGTCAGTACTTTTCAGTAGAATTAAACCAAGCTGGGACTCAAGATGACACATACAGCATAATCTTTCATAAGAGGAAACTCCTTGTACTCAGTGGTATTTATACATCAGCCTAACATAAAGGGCCACAATTAATGAGGCAGAAGGAATTTTCTTCAGATGTTTTTAACTATGGAGACTCCAGATTTGAGATAAGATTTGCAGTTAGAACAGTGGAAATTGTTTTAGAAAGTTTTGTTTTTTATTTTTCACTCATAAGATTATTTCTAGAGACAGACACACAGTATAAAGAATCAGGTAGGCCCCAAGATACTAATGTAGTGATCCAAAGGGGCACGTGCACCTCAATGTTTACAGCAGCAATGTCCACAATAGCCAAATGATGGAAAGAGTCTACATGTCCATCAACAGATGAATGGATAAAGAAGATGTAGTATATAGACACAATGGAATATTATGCAGCCATCAAAAATGAAATCTTGCCATTTGCAACAACGTGGTTGGAACTAGAGGGTATTATGCTAAGCGAAATAAGTCAATCAGAGAAAGACATGTATCATATGATCTCACTGATATGTGGAATTTGAGAAACAGGGCAGAGGATGATAGGGGAAGAGTGGGAAAAAGGAAACAAGATGAAACCAGAGAGGGAGACACACCATAAGAGACTCTTAATCTCAGGAAACAAACTGAGGGTTGCTGGAGTGGTGGGGGGTGGGAGGGATGGGGTGGCTGGGTGATAGACACTGGGGAGGGTATGTGCTATGGTGAGCGCTGTGAATTGTGTAAGACTGATGAATCACAGATCTGTACCCTGAAACAAATAGTACATTATATGTTAATTAAAAATAAAAAAGAATCAGGTAGGAAAGTCCAGAAGCATCAGGGGTCAGATGTGGTAGAATCAGAGCCCTATCATAACAGGCCTTTTGACTCTTGATATTATATTTCCACCATGAACTGGTTAGCCTGTTCAGAAGAATTAATGATAGCTCAAATGCCCAATGTTGCTCTAAGTCATTCTTTCCAAAATGCTTATTTACTTTGCCTTGAATAAGTTCTTTCTCATTGTATGTACATATTGAAGAACATTCAATCATCATGGTGATAGAAGAAATCTAAGTGAGCACTTAGTCCTTTTTTAGTTGAGAAATTTAGAGCCAGAAGAGGAGGAAGGGCCTTGCCCAGAGACACACAGCCAGCCACGACTGAAGCTCATCAAGTAGACTGACCACTCAGCCAGTGACTTTCTTATCTCCTTAAGTAAATAAAAAAAACAAGAACAGCTGACCAGAGTGAGCATCTGTGTGTGTATGTATGTGTTGAGCAGGAAGGCGAGGCAGGTAGAGAAGAGGAGACAGGTAGAAATTAGTAAAATAATCTTTAAAATATGAACTAACAAATCTGAAATGACATGACCACAATAGGTTTGGGTACATGTGCTGGACAACTTATTTTCGAAATAAAACACACACACACAAAACTATATACATTTTTTCAAGCCCCTTTACATTGAGGCCTAACCCTGTAATTATTATACTTCATATCTGTGTGAAAATATATGATCTGGTTTCTAAAGGAAAAACAATGTGTATAGCTCTTAATGTCTCAGTAGGTGCTATAGACTGATTGTGTCCTCACCAAATTCATATACTGGAACTTAATCCCTAATGTGTTTGTATTTGGAGGTGGGGCCTTTGGGAGGTGAGTAGGTCATGAGAGTAGAACTTTCATTAATGGGATTAGTGTCCTTATGAAAAGAGACCCCAGAGAGCTCCTTCATTCCTTTCTACCATGTGAGGGCTCAGGGAGAAAATAGTTATCTACGAATCAGCAAGCGGGTTCTATCTAGACACTGAATCTGCCAGCACCTTGATCTTAGATGTCCCAGCCTACAGGGCTGTGAGAAATAAATGTTTCAGTCTCCTAGTCTAAGGTATTTTTGTTATAGCAGACTGTGTGGATTAAGGCAATAGGCCTTCAAATTAGAAACATATACAAAGATAGGCAAATAAAACAACAGAGAAAGGAGGCTTCATTTCATATCTCTCTGATCACTGGCCAGTACATGAATGCACCAGACCATGAAATTCCAGAAAGAACATCTGACCTCAGAGTGACTACAGGTAAATCAAGTTCTTCAACACCAAAAAGGAGCCCATCACCCCTTCCTGCTCCTGAGGCAGAGATCAAGGGTTGTGAGGCAAACAGAAGCTCTCTGCAGCCTTCCTACAGGAACAGTGATTCCTTGGAATGCTAAAAAATGCTTGGCTCTGTCTTGGAGTTACTATTTTTCTTTAAAAAACAATTCAACACGCAAACAGTGAGTCATGGAACACTACATCAAAAACTAATGAAGTAATGTATGGTGATTAACATAACATAATAAAAACAAAACAAAACAAAAAAACAATTCAACAACTTATTCTTGAGAGCTTACTCTGTGGGTGTCCTAGAGTAGACCTGCAAATTCCATGGTCAGTAAAATAGACATAATGCCCACCCTAATGCATTTATGATCTACAGGGGTGAGCCAAGTATTACTTTAATATAATTATGGACTGCTCACTGCTCTTTGACTTTTCTTTCATCACCCAATTGGTTATATGTATAGATATACATATCTGTAATATGTATCTGTAATATGTGTTTATACATGTGTAGATCTGTGTTTGTGTGTGTGTGTATTCCTTGAACTGAAAATTTATGATTATTGCTTTTTGCTCTTGGAAATACAGGAATAGTGTCTATTAGATACCAAATATCTTCCTTTCCTTTTTTCCTTCTTATCTTCCTCCTCTCCTTTTGTCTTTTTTCCTTCCTTATGTTTCCTTTTTCTTTCCTCCTCCTGCCCTGGGAAGTTGGTGGATGAGAAGAGGAACAAGATGGCACCCACTGATGAATGGAACAGCATTCCCTTCCTCAGCACTGACATCAAGGGGATTTTGTTTACATATAAGCATCAATCGTCTCCCCACAGGGCTCAGTTCAATGTTAAGTGTTAGCCTCTTCTCTTCCTCTGCCTGGCCCCCAAGGGCCATTACAATGGGGTCCCACTTTGCTTCTCTTCTCCAGCATTACTCCCTCCATGTCTGACCAGTACCAATATGAATGTTAGAAAGCTCTTTTAGACTTTTTATTTTTTAAAGCAACCATTTATTAGAACCAACACAAGAGTATGAAAAGAGAGAAAAGAGGAGGATGAAAGTGGGGAGAGAATGAGGCCTGAATTGGATGTTCATTGTGGAAACACATCAATGCCTACATTGAAAATTTACACTTAAAGTGTGAAAAATATATATATACTATTTGTCCTTTTAAAAAAAAATCATATGTTTGGTGGAAATAAAACTAAGAAACACAACCAAAACTCCCCCACAAACCAAAAATCTCCTGTTTCAAAACTTCTAGACAGCTGAGGCTGTGGCTTTGGCTTTGGAAGAGTGGAGAAATGGTGTTATTGACCTTGTTTGGGGGTTTAGGTGACAGTACTATGCTATTCCCTATAATAGATATCATGTGTAAACTTCACAGCACTCAACACTGAACTCGTGACAAAAACAGCAGATTGCCTTTCTAAGCAGTACCAGGTGCTACTGCTCATCACCAGCACTGGGACTCTCATCTAGTGAAGATGGTAGAGAATTCAATTTTCCATGCAGAAATCTTCAGAGTCAAAATCCGCCTCCTTATCAATTCCAGTCATTGGTTCGACTTTGATGCACATGGCAGGTGGTCCTCCCAGTACTTGATGATGGCTTCATTTGTCTAAAACTTTATTTTCCAGCCATTTCTTCAATCAGCAGTTTTTGAGTATCATCAGAATTTTGGCTGCCCTCAAGTTTTGGCTCTGCGATCAGACAGAAGCCTTAAGCCCTTAGCTCTGTCACTTACCATATTGGTTAAATGGGTTTCCAAATTTGTAAGATGGCATTATGGATAATGTAATATAAGGTAAGGCCATGGAAGATAATGGCATAAGTGCTTAAGAGAGTGCCTAGCACATGGCAAATGGTAGCTACTACTATAATCATTACAAGGGTTATTTTTAGCTATCTTTGTCAATGTCCCTAGCCACAACACTCCAGATGTGGTCCTACAGCTCAAAGTAAAAATGAACTATTAGCTCCACTCCCTTGTTCTCTGCAGGGTGCTTCTATTAATGCCGTCTACACGGTTGTGCTTTAAGAAGACTCACATTTCTTAATCTTTAAATATCAACTTAAATTCAACCTAAATTCCATTCAAAGTTTCCATCTTGTCTGATGCAAAATTTCAACACTATTTCCGTCTCTAGGGTCACAAGCTTATGTGATAGAGAGAAGATGAGGGTGGATCCTTTGATCCACAGGGTAACATAGTTTCTGCTGGCAGCTGCATTGATCGAGCCTACATGATGTTCAAAGTCCTGGGTAGTTATTGCAGAGCTGGGACTACCTTTCAGTGCCTTGGAGGTCTGCCACCTTCCCACAGAGGACCAAGGAATATGGTCTGGCTGTCCTCTTGGATCCAAAGTCCCTTGTTTCCACTTGCCTAGGGGAAAATATCTATTGCATGCCTCCAGCCACCCTCAAAATTCCTCTTCAGTTCTTCCTCTCCTCATCAACCCTTGAAATGACCATTGCAAAGTCCTTGGACTTTTACAGAGGACTTTGACTTTAAGCCACAAACTCAAATCTCAGGTAAGAGAGACAATGCCAGTCTTTCTGCTTGATATGGCAGAGTGGGAACAGGCACACGTGGAGAAAACCAACAACCCAGGACCGTAGTGCAATGTTGGCAGTAAAATCATACATGTAAGCTCATTCCATCTTATTTAGAAGGACTCTCATTTAGAAGGACTTTTATATATTTTTTAATTCCTATTTTTTTATGGAGGTGAAATTTGCAAAATGTATTAACCATTTTATTTTTAAAAAAATTTTTAGGGATGCCTGGGTGGCTCAGTCAGTTAAGCGTCTGGTTTTGGCTCAGGTCATGATCCCAGAGCCCTGGGATCGAGTCCTGCATCGGGCTTCCTGCTCAGTGGGAAGCCTGCTTCCCCCTCTGTCTGCCACTCCCCCTGCTTGTGCTTTCTCTCTCTCTGACAAATAAATAAATAAAATCTTTAAAAAACTTTTTTTAAAATAAAAAATTCTAAAGTTTTATTTATTTATTTATTTATTTATTTATTTATTTATTTATTTATTTATTTATCTCTACACCCAATGTGAGGCTTGAACTCACAACCCTGAGGTCAAGAGTCACATGTTCTTCTAACTGAGACAGGCATCCTCTAAAATTAACCATTTTATTTTATTTTATTTTTAAAGATTTTATTTATTTATTTCATAGAGAGAGACACAGCGAGAGAGGGAACACAAGCAGCGGGAGTGGGAGAGGGAGAGAAGGCTTCCCATGGAGCAGGTAGCCCGAAGCAGGGCTTGATCCCAGGACCCTGGGATCATGACTTGAGCCGAAGGCAGATGCTTAATGACTGAGCCACCCAGGCACCCTAAAATTAACCATTTTAAATAGTACAGTTCCACTGCATTTAGTGCATTCACAATGTTATGTTAACCACCACACTACCTAGTTCCAAAACATTTCATCACCTTGAAAGAAAATACCCTTAGGCAGCTGTCAATCTGCTTTTGATCTCTATGGATTTACATATTCTGGGTATTTCATATAAATGTAGACATACAATATGTGGCCTTTTGTGAGTGGCTTCCTTCACTTAGCATATGTTTTCAAGGTTTACCCACATTGTAGCAGGTATCAATATTTCCTTCCTTTTATGGCTGAATAATATTCCATTATGTGTATATATCACAGTTTGTTTATCCACTCACCTGTTAGATATTTGAGTTGTTTCTACCTTTTGGTTATTATGAATAGTGCTTCTGTGTACATTCATGTACAAGTATTTGTTTGAGAATTAGTCCCTATTTTTAATTCAAGTTGGGACATTATATTTGCCTTGATTATTTCCCATGCTGTAGATTCGGCTCAACTATTTTGCTCAGGGGTTCTTAATCCTGTGTGCTCATCATATGGGGCATTTTAAAAAATACATGCAGAGGGGCACCTGGGCAGCTCAGTTGGTTAAGCAATCCAACTCTTGATTTCAGCTCAGGTCATGATATCACGATTGTGACATTGAGCCCCACATCGGGCTCCATGCTGGGCATGGAGCCTGCTTTAGATTCTCTCTCTCCTTCTGCCCCTTCCCCCACTTGCACACACTTGCTCTCTCGCTCTCTAAAATAAATAAATACAATCTTTAAAAAAAAGACATGTTGAAATCTCTCCCCAGGACAATTGTTAAAAGCTCCCCAGGTGACTCTACTGTGCAGCCAGGGTGAAAAAGTATTGGCCTCCTGCCCAGAGTTCTCAGATTTTACCATGCATCAGATGCACTTGGACATCTTGTTAAAACACAGATTGCTGAGTTTCTATCTCAGTTCACTGGAGATGGCAAATGCACATTTGTATTTCCAATAAGTGACCAGGTGATGCTGATGCATGGGGGCCACACTTTGAAAATCACTGACCTCTCACCCATAAAAATGGGGATGGGGCATTAGAATCACCTGGGAAGGTCTATCAAATCATACCCATCTCCTTATGTTATGCTCTGGTTGGAAGAGGTAGCATCCATATTTTAGAAAACTTCCCAGCTCATTTTACTCACACTCCTCTTCTCCCACTTGCAATTGAGAACCACTGTTTTAAGTCTCCATGTCTTTCTGGGTACGGCTTCTGCCACTCAGATGGTTACTTACCTCTACAAGCCTTCATTCTTGTATTCACATAGTTTCTCACAGCTAAAATGCCTTTCTCGGCATCCAAATTGGCAAGGAAGAAGTCAAACTTTCACTATTTGCAAATAACATGATACTCTGTGGAAACCAGAAAGGCTCAACAAAAAAATTGCTAGAGCTCATACATGAATTCAGCGAAGTCACAGGATATAAAATCAATGTGCAGAAATCTGTTGCATTTCTATACACCAATAACAAAGCAGCAGAAAAAGAAATCAAGGAATTGATCCCATTTGCATTTATTCCTATACCTAGGAATAAACCTAACTACAGAAGTAAAAGATCTGTATTTTGAAAACTATACAACACTTATGAAAGAAATTGAAGAGGCCACAAAGAAATGAAAAAGCATTCCATGCTCATGGATTGGAAGAACAAACATTGTTAAAATGTCTATACTACCCAAAGCAATCTACACATTTAATGTAATCCCTATCAAAATACCATGAGCATTTTTCACAGAGCTAGAACAATCTTAAAATTTGTATGGAACCACAAAAGAACCCGAATAGCCAAAGCAATACTGAAAAAGAAAAACAAAACTGGAGGCATCACGATTCCAGATTTCAGCTATATTTCAAAGCTGTCATCATCAAGACAGTATGGTACTGGCACAAAAACAGACACATAGATCAATGGAACAGAATAGAGAGCCCAGAAATGGACCCTCAACTCTACGGTCAACTAATCTTTGACAAAGCAGGAAAGAATATCCAATGGAAAAAAGACAGTCTCTTCAACAAATGGTGTTGGGAAAATTGGATAGCCACATGCAGAAGAATGAAACCAGACCACTTTCTTACACTGTATGCAAAAATAAATTCAAAATAGATGAAAGACCTAAATGTGAGAAAGGAATCCATCAAAATCCTAGAGGAGAACAAAGGCAGTAACCTCCTTGACCTTGTCCATAGTAACTTCTTATTAGACACGTCACCAGAGGCAAGGGAAACCAAAGCAAAACTGAACTATTGGGGCTTCATCAAGATAAAAAGCTTCTGCCCAGTGAAGGAAACAATCAACAAAACTAAAAGGCAGCCTGTGGAATGGGAGAAGATATTTGCAAATGACATATATGATAAAAGGTTGGTATTCAAAATCTATAAAGAACTCACCAAACTCAACACCCAAAACCCAAATAATCCAGTTAAGAAATGGGCAGAAGACATGAATAGACACTTTTCCAAGGAAGACATCCAGATGGCTAATAGACACATGAAAAGATGCTCAACATCACTCATCATCAGGTAAATACAAATCAAAACCACAATGAGATACCACCTCACACCTGTCAGAATGGCTAAAATTAACAACACAATGAACAACAGGTGTTGGTGAGGATGTGGAGAAAGGGGAGCCCTCTTACACTGTTGGTGGGTATGCAAACTGGTACAGCCACTCTGAAGAACAGCTTGGAGGTTCCTCAGAAAGTTAAAAATAGAGGTACCCTATGATCTAGTTAAGTATTTACCCAAAGATACAAAAATACAGATTTGAAGGAATACGTGCACCCCAATGTTTATAGCAGCGTTATCTGCAAAAGCCAAATTATGGGGAGAGTCCAAATGTCCAACCACTGATGAATGGGTAAAGAAGAGGTGGTATATATACAATGGAATATTATTCGACCATCAAAAAGAATATAATCTTGCTATTTACAATGATGTGGATGGAGCTATATTGTATTATGATAAGTGAAATAAGTCAGGCAGAGAAAGACAAATACCATATGATCTCATTCATATGTGGAAGTTAAGAAAGAAAACAAATGAATATATGGGAAGGGGGAAAAGAAAAAAAGGAGAGAGGGAAACAAGTCATAAGAGACTCTTAAGGATAGAGAACAAACTGAAGGTTGATGAAGGGAGGTGGGTGGGGAGATGGGCTAGATGAGTAAAGGGTATTAAGGAGGGCACTTGTTGTGATGAGCACTGGGTGTTGTGTGTAAGTGATGAATCACTGAATTCTACTCCAGAAACCAATATTGCACTGATGTTAACTAACAAAATTTAAATTAAAAAAATGGAAAAAAAATAAAACGGTGCAAAGTGAAACTGCAGATAAGGAGGAACTACTGTATTACTGGATTTATTTATGAATGTATTCCATTATAAACACAATTAAAATCTCAGTCTCAGATGAAACACTAAAAAAAAAAAAAAAACCTAAAATAAAGTGCTTCTCTCCTTCCACTGCCAAAGCTCCAGCCATCTTTCACTAACTAAACCCTTATATTTTCTCTGATGTGGGCTCTAATCTTTTGTTTTTAATATTAAAACTTTTTTTTTTTAGGGGAAGCAAGGGGCAGAAGGAGAGGGAGAGAGAGAATCTTAAGCAGTCTCCATGCCCAGTGCAGAGCCAGGTGCAGCATTCGATCCCAGGACCCTGAGATCATGACTTGAGCCGAAATCAAGAGTCAGACGCTTAACCAACTGAGCCACCCAGGTGCCCCAGTCTCTGATCTTTCTATCTATCCTCTGAATTCTCATTGTATCTACAAAGTTGTGAGGCACTAAGATGTAAAATATAGTGCTTAATGATGTACTGTTTTGGTTTTTTTTTAAGATTTTATTTATCTATTTAAGAGAGAGAGTGAGTGAAGGGGAGGGGCAGAGGGAGAGAGAGAATCTCAAGCAGACTCCCTGCTGAACTCAGAGCCCAATGCAGGGCTGTATCCTACAACCCCGAGATCGTGACCTGAGCCAAGAGTTGGTCACTTAAACGACTGAGCCACCCAGGCAACCCTGATGTACTGTTTTTAATTATTCATGGGTTGTTTCATCTGAGTTATGAGTAGCCAAGTCTGTGTTTCTTTTATATTTTCCTTGGCGCCTTTTGTTGTGCTATGTGTTGATTAGGACCTCAATAAAAAGAATCACAAGGGGCGCCTGGGTGGCTCAGTCCTTAAGCATCTGCCTTCGGCTCAAGGCATGATCCCAGGGTCCTGGGATTGAGCCCTGCTTTGGGGTCCCTGCTCAGCAGGAAGCCTGCTTCTCCCTCTTCCACTCCCCCTGCTTGTGTTCCCTCTCTCGCTGTCTCTGTGTGTCAAATAAATAAATAAAATCTTAAAAAAAAAAAGAATCATAAAATGTTAGAGTATTTGTCTAGGAGAACATTTGCCCCAGTCAACCTGTTGTACAAAGATTGCAGAGTCAAGGATCTTGAACTCTATCCAAGGGACATTCCACAGCACAGGGGTCAGCAGGCAGGGACTTTGTGGTGGTAGCCTCTAGCACTCGGTTTGCTTTCCTATACACAAACAGTTCTCATTACTAATTAGAAAATGAAACAACTTAGAATTATTATTTTCCTTGCAAACCATACAATATCTCCTCAAGTACAATTAAGAGAAAAATCTCTGTTTTTTTTTTCAGAAGCAAATTGGATACAGAATAGTGTTAGGTGTCATAATACCCGAAGCCTTGAACTTGTTCTGACTTGTGTTTTCATCCACTCACCGGGCCAGTCGTTCTCCTTTATAGTTTTAAATCTTGCATAATTAATGATGCTCACAAGGGATGCCATGAATCCAGCTAGATCAGGGGTTGACGAACTATGGTGCCTGGGTCAAATCTGGCTCTCATCATTTTTGTAAAGAAAGTTTTATTGGAGCACAGTAGCACCCATTTGTTTACCTGTCGTCCGTGGTGGCTTTCACTCTGCAATGGTAGAGCTGAGTAGTTACAGAGGAGACTGTATCAGTCTGCTAGGGCTGCCGTAACAAATACCACAGCCTGAGGAGCTTAACCGTAGAAATGTATTTTCTCACAGTTTGGGAGGCTAGAAGTCCAAGATCAAGATGTCAGTAGGGCTGGTTTCCACCGAGACCTCTCTCCTTGGCTTGCAGATGGCTGTCTTCTTCTCCTTACATCTTTATGTCGTTGCCCCTTGGTTTATGTGTGCCTGAATCCCAATCTTTTCTTCTAAGGACACCAGTCAGATTGGATTAGGGTCCATCTGAATAACCTCATTTTAACTTAATCTCCTCTTTTAAGACCCTATCTCCAAATTCAGCCACATTCTCAGGGGTTCAGGACTTCAACATGTGAATTTGGTGGTGGTGGGAGCCAAGGGTGGAATTCAGCCCATAATAAACCAAATGGCCACCAAACCTAAAATATCTACTATCTTGTCCTTTATGGAAAAAGGGTGGTGTTGACCTCTGTTATATACTGTAATTTCTCCTATGAAAACACAACTCCAGAAGGGAACCACCAAAGTTTTCCTCCTCCTTCCATGAACAGCTTTGGCTCTGGCTGGAGCTCTCATCGAAAGAGTATCCTACACCATGCTGTCACTCCTGAGCAGAACTTTTAGTGGGTCCATTCCCTTCAGAGCCCACAGCCACGACTATTCCATAATTAACTAAAACTTCCACTTTCGGGAAGAGTCACTGTTTTCTCACCCCTAGCCCCTCTCTTTTTCAACTTCCACCACCAGTGCAAGCACTTGGTCCTCTTTTGAGGCTGTGTTTATCAAAGAAGCAAACTCTTTATCACTTTGTGATGGTTGCTAAGCATGTTATGGGGAACAGGGAAAGCAAGGCCCCCCCTTTCCATGGTGGCAGAGGCAGCCTGGCCCATTTACTGGCCAAGTGTCTTGTTTCGTAGCAGCTACCCCTCAAACGGGGCCCCAGAGAAACTACCCATTGTTCCATATCATGAAGACCTTTGGCCCTGCTTCAGGAAATTCAAAATGCAGGTGGTAAATAGAGAAATGACAAGGGTCCTTTGGATTGTTATCATTTGGAGAAGCAATTTGACTTGGCCATGGTCAATGCGCATCCATGAGACTCAGCCAAGGGCATTTTAAAGAGAACTTTAAGAATCTAGGCTAAAGCTCCTAGAATTTTCTATTACCTTTGGAAATTAAGATATGTCTACTAAAGTAGGTCTTCAACTGGTATTTCCAAAAATGGGCTCAGCAAGTAACTTCCTCTGGAATGGGGTTGCTCTCAGAGCATATGTCCCTGGCATAATTAGAAATTTATTAGGAGGGGTAGAGATATTATCTGTCCGAACCTTCTCTTTTTACTGAAGAGGAAACTAAAACCAACAAATGAAGAATCAGTTGAAGGTTACGTTTAGGTCATGTCCTAACTGGGCTGGCACCCTCCCCTCCGCACTGTCCAGTGTCCTAGTAAATATTTTCCATCTGCTGTCCCCTGCAGCTATGAGGGTAAATGCAGTTTCTCGGGGAAGAGTAACCATTGCAGGAATTTGGAAGCATTACCAGAATGGTAGTGCTGTGGCGGATTTTGATAAAAGATGGTGAGGTTTGTGTTAATTGTAGACACAAAGATTTCCCTCCTGAATGCAGGTGGCAGCCCGAGGCACCGATGCCACAATGTGATGGAACAGGCCCAAGAGAAGCCTTTGTCTTGGCAGGTCAAAAAATGTAAACTTTGCAGGTAGGAAGTTTGCTCAAGTAGATCATGGCTGCCCCAGAGATCCCAATCTCTCCTACAGGTATTAAGCTGAGCTGCAGAAATCTGGGACCAAAGAACTGGGCACAAGGAAATAGGCCGCAGATGGCTTTCACCCAGGAAAAGTGATGAGCCCTAGGTGGACATTCATGTGGTCATTCACTGAACCATTGGGCTCCTATACTGTATGCAAAGTCCTGGGGATATCATGCCGAGCACAGCCAGACCTGGTCTCAGCCCTGTTGTAGCTTTCAGGAAAGGAAAGGAGGCAGACATTGATAAAGTACACAAATAAATGTAAAATCCTGGCAGCCATAAAGGCTTTAGAGGAAGGGTGGATGCAGGGAGAGAGGGGCCCGCTGAAGCAGCGACTCCAGGCGAGTGGTATAAACCGTAGCTACTGCTTGGCCTGAGCCTTCCCTAAGGGGGTGTATCCCCAAGGAAGGCTCATGGTGAGGCACTGGGTGAGACATATGCTCTGACCAAGTGTTTGTATGAGCCAGGGACTGCTAGACTGAGCCGTCTCCACCCACGAACCGTCTCTACAGCATCCCTAGCAGGGGTTATCCAGTTGCCTCCAGGCCTAGGGGACAGAACGCTGTGTCGCTGTCCCTTTAGTAAGACTTCTCGGGATACAAGTCAGGAAGCTGGGGACAATCTACTCTGCTGTACAAAAGTAGTCTCAGGAGAAGCGGATACTCTTGAACCTAGGGGTGTCTGGGGACAACGGGCTATGAAAAAGACACCTTCAGAAAACCCAATAGCTGTAAACTGAGATATCACTACCACTCAGGAATGCCAAGGAAATGCCACATAAGGCAAAGCGCATTTGGGATCTAGCCGGTCCCCCTGGCCCCCGCCCCAACTCCAGCCCCCGTATTAACTTGATAATGCTGTATTCAAATCAGTTCTACACCGTGGGGTACTTGTTTTTGATATAAGTAGGCACTATGGGGGTTTGACATATTCAGTGCCAACAGGAAAAAACACCACGATCACCTACAGGGTCTGCATTTCCACTCACTTCCTTCTCCTTCCCGCTCCAGTCAATGGACAGAAATCACAGAAGTTCCTCTGCTGCCACCTACTGACAACAGTAGGTACAACTACACATTTGTATAGCGCCTTCTGGGAACACAAAGTTTTGCATCGCGGTTACTTCTTCCAAATGAAGCCTGCATTCCCTCCTAATGCTGTGTTTTGACTAAAATAGGGTTTGATTAAACCTAAAAATAGGTTTTTTTAAACTTCAAAAGTCTTACACATATTTAAAAAACCTGCAACCAGGAGGGATTAATCCTCACTTTCAAGAACCTAAAAGTTTTGCCAACAATTCAGGGAAGAGACGGAAGATGCATTTAACAGCAGTCTCTAAACATGCTTCTATATTTATCTGAATATAAGTGCCTCTGGTTCTTCAGCACTTAAATTCCCTTATGCCCCGGGGTATAGTCGCCTGAAGACTATGGGTTGTCAAAATTTGGCTCCCAGTTGCTGATCTATGGCTTTTCCTTCTATAGCTTCTCCTTTAAGTGGTTCCTGAAAGGATTAAAAAAGTAGTTGAAATTCTAATGTCTGGATGATGTTTTCTGTTATGAAGAAAAATAAAAGAAACGGGACATAAGATTCTGATCGCCCAGGGGACAGGCTGTGTTTTATTACTCTTTGCATCCCTTTAGTTCCAATACCAGCTGGGTCACAGTAGGTGCGCAATAAATGTTTATAAATGTGGGAGAGGCAAGGGGCTGATGCATTCATTGGTGCCTTAGAGATGGCCTGGGTTGGATTGGAACTTTTTGCTATGGTCCCTTCCTGTCACTCTCATACGAAATCCAGCAGGGTTGGAAGCCCCCAATTCTTAGAGGTGAGTTGAGATGGGCACTTATGTTAGAAAAAGATCACAGAAAACCTGAGAGAGGGGCTTGCTGTTGCCACCCAACTGCTTCCCACCTTTCCTTCTGCTCCACAAAGTGGCAGGTTCCAGAAACCACTTGGGATTTGGGACAATAGGCACTGACCGTCAGTCCTGGGGGCAGAGTCTGGACAACACTGCTGAAGACAAGCCAAGTGTATTAGTCAGGTTTCTCTAGAGAAACCGAACTAACAGGGTGTGTGTGTGGGGGGGTGGTGAGGGGGAGAGAAGGGAGGGACAGGGATTTTGAAGAATTGGCTCATGTGATTGTGGAGGCTGCAGGGTGGACCAGAAGCTGCAGGCCTAAGGAAGGAAGGAGGCCTAGGAAGACCACCACCTAGTTGTGGTCCAAATACAGAGGTGTGGGAAGAATTCCTTTGGGAGAGATTAGTCTTTGTTCTATTAAGGCCTTCAACTGATTGGATGAGGCCCACCCACATTATGAAGAATAATCTGCTTTACCTAAAAGTCTACTGATTTACATGTTAATCTCATTCAAAAAATTCATTCACAGGGGCTCCTGACTGGCTCAATTGGTTAAGTGTCTGACTCTTGGTTTCGGCTCAGATCGTGATCTCATGGGTCGTAAGACTGAGCCCCCTGTCAGGTTCCACACTCAGCAGGGAGTCTGCTTGAAGAGTCTCTCCCTCTGTCCCTCTGCCCACTTTCTCTCTCTCTCTCTAAAATACATAAATAAATTTTTAAATTTTTTTTAAAAAGCCTCATTCACAGAAACATCCAAAATAATATTTGACCAAATATCTGGACACCATGGCCCAGCCAAGGTGACATAAAATTAACTATTACAGTAAGGCACCAGGTAAACATTTAGCAGATGTGTTTAGTGACCAACAGTTATATACCAGTTAGACAGTTGTGTGCCTCCAGTTACAGAGTAGCAAGCTGCCGACGAAAAGCATGTACCGTTCCTGAATCCAGGACAGCTAGAAAGGCTTTCCCCTCACCTCTGCTTTCTACTCTTCACAGCACACCTCATATTTTCAAAGACATTTTCAGAGTACATTTCTCAGGATGAGTTTGGCACCACCATTTTTTGAAAATGGGTGACTGCAGGGATCTGTGTATCTCTGAAGATGCAATAAATTACCCTCTCGGTCCAGGACTGGGAATAGCAAGGAGTAGGAGTTTCCAGATTTCCTGCCTTTGATATACTCCCAGGGCTTCTCTGGTGTTAGGGCATATGGCAGTCGTGGGAATGACTGGGGTTCATTTCACAGCTTGGCTTTCTATTGAGTTATGTTTTCATCAATTTGTTGTTTATTGCAGCCGTTTACAAACTCCCTTCAGTTACTGGGTGTTCAGTAATGTGATATATATTCATGTATGAAAATAAATAGATTTATTTAATTAAAACAAACTAAAATGACTATGGAGGAAGAACTTTTTTGGTAATTTCGTGTCTTAGTGTGAAAATTGAAGACCTCTGGAGAGTTGAAAATATAAACTTTAGGGATCACAAGAAAATGACATTAGGAGAATATTGAAAATCATCTCTAATCTTTCTTCCATTTAGGTCTGGCTTTTGGCCAAATCATAACAGTAAATGAGGAAATTTGCTGTAGTCCTCTTACTGTATACTTAAGTAATAGCACATTATCTTAGTGCACAGTGTTCCTTTGTTAGCTTATCTCTACTAGATGGCAGGTCGTTAAAGATAGGGGTTGTGTTAAGGGCTATATTCCTAACACCTGCACACTATAGGTGGTCAGTAAATGTTTGATGAATGAATGAAGGAATAATGTTACCATTCTTGCTGTTGTTTATTTAGACTTGGGGTAGATTTGTGGCTTTAAGACCCTGGGAAGCCTCATAAGAACCTCAGACTCAACATATCTCAAACTGCACTCACCTTTTTTTTGTCCTCTTCCCAAGCTACTTCTCTGCCTTTGTCCCCTGGTCACTACACATTGAGTCATCAAGCCAGAAGTCCTGTCATCCTTGATTCCCTGCCCCCATTTCCCATGTCCAGCCATCAAATTCTAAGATTCCGTCCCAACAGTCGTTCCTGGTTCACCTCCTCCCTACCCTTCCCCTCCCGCTTTGCTCCTTCCCACCCTTCACCCAGACCTTGTAATAGCTTCCAAATAGGTCTGCCTCCTTCCAGGTCGCCCCCTTCCAGCCAGTTCCATCTCTGCCAGGGGAAAGTTCCATCTTTTTAAAGTACACACTCATCATGTCACTTCCCTGCCTCAAGACTTCCAGTGGTTCTCCAGGTTGTTGGGAGAAAGCCCAGACTGTAACTTGGCCCAGAAAATTCTTTGCAGCCAGTACCCACATATTCCTCTTGCTCAGTCTTGACATTGGCCTTTTGCTTCAATAATAGAAGCAATTGCATCTCCATGAAATTGCCAGGATCTCCCCTTTCTCCTCACTTAGTTAGTTTCTGCCATACTTACTGTCCTTTCCTGTTTTATTATCAGCCTCTCTTCCTCCTTATTCTTTAGGGGACATTTTCTCTCCACCAGTATGTGCAAGATTGTGGATCTGCCGGGTATAGGTTTTAGCCTCCCCTGGCAAAGGGGAAGGTACAGGCCTTAGGCTGCACCCCTGGATCCTCATCTCAGGATTTGGAAATATGACCGAAGGTAGGACGAGAAATTCTAGGAGCTCTTTCACCCAGCTCTGACAGATGGTCAGCAGTCTCTTGCTGGCTGGACCCCTGGTTCCTGTCTGCTCTGACTCCTGCCTTTCCTGAGTCTGTCTTCATTAGGGTGTTTCTACTATGATCTCATTTTGCTTGAGTTGGTCAGAGTTGAATTCTGTGCTTGTGACCAAAAAACCCAAATCAACACCTTCTTGCTCTCTATATTGCAGCTCCTGGAAGCTTCCAGATCTCTCACCCTGACCAAGAACACTCTATCCTCTGCTCCTAAAGACCCTACCTGGCCTCGGCAGGCTGTGAATGACTTTATGATAGCTAGTACTGTCTTCATCCCATAATTGGCACGTGGTAAGTGCCTTCATTAAAAATAAACAGAGAAGGGAATCAGGAAAGCACAATTTCATAGAAATCAAGGAAATGGATATTTATTTTTTCATCATTTTAAATAAAAACCTTAAAAATATATACATTCTCTGCTTTAAACAACATAAACTAAACACAGTCGAGTCTTTTTTTGATGATTTTGTGAATACTCTTGGTTGCTGTAAGCTGGCATGTGATGCTATCCTCAGGATCTTCTGAAGTGTGTTATCTTCTGCACCAATGGCCCAAGAGCTGCTTTGTAGCTGGTGGGTCTGCAGCCTCTCTCCCATCACCTTTGTATTGGCCCTTATTTTTCAATGTTTCTTTGTTTCTATCAACAAATTTTTATGAAAAGCATGTCATGTGCCAGGCCCTGGGTTAGGTGTTAGAAATGCAAAGAGGTATGGCCACCATTGTACTCTCAAGGAGAGCACAATCTCAGGTAGAGGGCCAGGCAATTGACCAGAAACACAGTAGAGGAATAAATATATGTGCTGGGTACTGGGAAGTGCGTAGGCAGGACACTAGGCAGGACTGGTGGTCAGAGAAGGTTTTCTTGAGGTGAACCTTGAGGGAAAATGGGAGACATCCAAGTGAGGGGTTTTCTGAACTTGCAATGGACATCTGTGTTGGGGGACATCTAGCCTCTCCCCTTCCTCTGGGAATGGCTGCTACTCTATTCTATCTCTGTGGTTCTCCTGGGAGCTGCCATATTCATGGAGAGCTCTACCCTATCCCCCCTCCCCCAGTTAATTGGTATTATGGGTGAGCTAAGTGGAGCCTCACATCCCTTTGACTACAAGTGATTGTGCAGTTGGGCGCTGCCTCACTGAGGCTTTGAGAGTCCTCCCCTGGAATGCTTTGAATTGTCAATGAAACAGAGTTTTTGTGGAGCTAAGAGCAGCAAGATGGGAGACTCAGGAGTTGGCCTTTGTGTTGCTGGCCCTGTGGAGAGAGCTATCCAGCAGTGAGGGAGAGGGGAGGCCACTGAAGGAAGGCACAGAAAGAGATGAAGAGTCCTGGGGACATCCAGACTCTGACTCCAATTATTCCTGGGGCCCAAACACATCCCTACTTAGGGCTTGCTGGCTGACCCTTCTCTGGATCACATGATGCATTTTAGTACCTTCCAATAAATTCTTAACTATTTAATAAATAGGGGAGGGGCAAAGATGGCAGAGGAGTAGGGGACCCTATTCCAACCGGTCCCGGGAATTGAGCTGGTTATCTACCAGCTGAACACCCCCCAAATCAGCCTGAGATGTAAGAAGATAGATCTGGATCTCTACAAACAGAATATCGCAGGCGGTTGGTTTTGAGGTATGAAGCAGGGAGCCATGATTCTGCAGATATCAGAGGATAAGTGGCAGCAGGAGGGAGCCTGGCCGTGGGGATCCTACACCGCCGGTGAGTGATAGCCTCCCATGCTGGGGACGGGGCACAGACTCACAGACCGGTAATGGTGGGGAAAGGACTTTAGGGCAGCCCCCAGGACGGAAACCTGGAGCGGTGGGGATGTGCATGTGAACTGGGGGCGGCTGGTGGTTTTAGAAGCACAAAGGGCAGAGACGTGCCCTGACCTGGAGGTGAGGACTGGGAGCGCTGCTGAGGGGGGCACAACCCAGGATGCTGCAGTTTATAGCAGCACAGACAGAAACGGAGACAGTGTGGCCTGGAGACCTCACTGAAGAACAGACTGCGATCTCTCTGCTCTGAGGCAGAGGGTTGGAAATGGTCTCTTGTGCTCTGACTCTCGGAAGAGATGTGGAAAGCTGCCAGGGAAAGCTGCCAGAGAACAAAAGCCCCCAAAACCAGTTTTCACTGAGCCCATCCCCCCCACAGGGGCAGGGCAACTGCCCAAACAGGGTTGCCTGAGTAACAGCCTGGCAGGCCCCTCCCCCCAGAAGACAGGCTGGGAAAACAAGAGGCCAACAACCCTAAGGTCCCTAGAAAACAGGTGCATCTTGCTTGGGTTGTGGTCAATAATTTGGACTCTATACATTCCCTCAACCACCCCTCAACAGAATGACTAAGAGGAAGAATCCCCAAATAGGAAAGACTCAGAGAATGTGACTTCTGCCACAGATTTACAAATGGATACAGATATAACCAAGATGTTGGAAATAGACTTCAGGGTAACAGTTATGAAGATGATAGCTAGAATGGAGACATCGATTAATGGCAACATAGAATCCTTAAGGGCAGAAATGAGAGCTGAACTGGCAGAACTTGAAAATGTTATCAATGAGATCCAATCTAATCTAGATACTCTAACAGCTAGGGTAAGCGAGGCAGAAGAATGAATTAGTGATCTAGAAGACAAACTGGTAGAAAAGAAGGAAAACAAGGAGGCCTGGGAGAAATAGCTTAAAATCCATGAAAACAGAATTAGAGAAATAAGTGACACTATGAAACGTTCCAATGTCAGAATTATTGGGATCCCTGAAGGGGTGGAGAGACAGAAAATACTAGAAGATATATTTGAGCAAATTGTAGCTGAGAACTTCCCTAATCTGAGGAATAAAATAAACATTTGTGTCCTAGAGGCAGAGAGGACCTCTCCCAAGATCAAGAAGAACAGACCAACACCCTGGAATGTAATAGTACAACTCGCAAATCTTAGAACCAAGGAAACCATCTTAAGGGCAGTTAAGGGGAACAGCATACAGAGGGTGGAACATCAGAATAACATCAGACCTGTCCACAGAGACTTGGCAAGCCAGAAAGGCCTGGCAAGATATATTCAGGGTACTAAACGAGAAGAACATGCAGCCAAGAATACTTTATCCAGCAAGGCTGTCATTTAGAATGGATGGAGAGATGCAGAGTTTCCAGGACCAGCAGAAACTGAAAGAATATGTGACCACTAAACCGACCTTGCAAGAAATAGTAAGGGGGGTTCTATAAAAGGAGAAAGACCCCAAGAGTGATATACAACAGAAATTTACAGAGACAATCTATAGAAACAAGGACTTCACAGGCAACATGATGACAATAAATTCATATCTTTCAATAATCACTCTCAATGTGAACAGCCTAAATGCTCCATTAAACAGCACAGGGTTGCAGATTCGATAAAAAGACAGGACCCATCCATATGCTGTCTACAAGAGACTCATTTTGAACCTAAAGATACATCCAGACTGAAAGTGAAGGGATGGAGATCCATCTTCCATGCCAACAGATCTCAAAAGAAAGCTGGGGTAGCAATTCTCATATCAGACAAAATAGATTTTAAGCTAAAAACTGTAGTTAGAGACACAGAAGGACACTATATCCTTCTTAAAGGGTCTATCCAACAAGAAGATATAACAATTGTAAATATCTATGCCCCCAACATGGGAGCAGCCAACTACATAAACCAACTGTTAACCAAAATAAAGAGTCATATTGATAATAATATGTTAATTGTAGGAGACCTCAATACTCCACTCTCAGCAATGGACAGATCACCCAAGCAGAAAATCAACAAAGAAATAAGAACTTTGAATGACGTACTGGACCAAATGGACCTCATAGATATATACAGAACATTCCACCCTAAAACAACAGAATACTCATTCTTCTCGAGCACACATGGAACTTTCTCAAGAATAGACCACATACTAGGTCACAAATCAGGTCTCAACCGATACCAGAAGATTGAGATTATCCCCTACATATTCTCAGACCATAATGCTTTAAAACTGGAATTCAATCACAAGAAAAAATTTGGAAGAAATTCAAACACTTGGAAGTTAAAGACCACTCTGCTCAAGAATGTTTGGGTCAACCAGGAAATCAAAGAAGAACTTAAACAATTCATGGAAACCAATGAGAATGAAAACACATCTGTCCAAAACCTATGGGATACCGCAAAGGAGGTCCTAAGGGGGAAATACATAGCCATCTAAGCCTCACTCAAAAAAAAAATAGAATAATCCTGAATTCACCAACTAACTTTACACCTTAAAGAACTGGAGAAAAAGCAACAAATGATGCCTAAGCCACAATTAGAAGAGAAATAATTAAGATTAGAGCAGAGATCAATGAAGTAGAAGCCAGAAATACAGTAGAGCCCATCAACGAAACTGGAAGCTGGTTCTTTGAAAGAATTAATAAGATCGATAAACCACTGGCCAGACTTATCCAAAAGAAAAGAGAAAAGACACAAATTAATAAAATTATGAATGAAAGGGGAGAGATGACGACTAACACCAAGGAAATAGAAACAACCTTCAGAAATTATTATGAACAACTCTATGCCAATAAATTAAGCAACCTGGAAGAAATGGATGCCTTCCTGGAAACCTATAAACTACCAAGACTGAAACAGGAAGAAAGAGACAACCTGAATAGACCAATAACCAGTAACAAGATTGAAGCAGTGATCAAAAACCTCCCCAAAAAACAAGAGTCCAGGGCCTGATGGATTCCCTGGGGAATTCTACCAAACATTCAAAGAAGAAATAGTACCTATTCTTCTGAAGCTGTTTCAAAAAATAGGAACAGAAGGAAAGCTTCCAGACTCATTCTATGAGACCACCATTACCTTGATTCCCAAACCAGGCAAAGACCCCATCAAAAAGAAGAATTTCAGATCAATATCCCTGATGAATATGGACACCAAAATTCTCAACAAGATCCAAGCTATTAGGATCCAACAGTACATTAAAAGGATCATCCACCACGACCAAGTGGGATTTATCCATGGGATACAAGGGTGGTTCAACATTCGCAAATCAATCAATGTGATAGAACACATTAATAAGAGGAGAGAGAAGAACCATATGGTCCTCTCAATTGATGCAGAAAAAGCATTTGACAAAATATAGCATCCTTTCCTGATTAAAACTCTCAGAGTATAGGGATAGAGGGAACATTCCTCAAGCTCATACAATCCATCTATGAAAAAGCCACAGAGAATACCATTCTCAATGGGGAAAAGCTGAGAGCCTTTCCCTTAAGATCAGGAACACAACAAGGATGCCCACTCTCGCCACTATTGTTCAACATAGTACTAGAAGTCCTAGCAACAGCAATCAGACAACAAAAAGAAATAAAAGGTATTCAAATTGGCAAAGAAGAAGTCAAACTCTCTCTCTTCATTGATGACATGATACTTTATGTGGAAAACCCAAAAGACTCCACCCCCAAATTACTAGAACTCATCCAGCAATTCAGTAATGTGGCAGGATACAAAAACAATGCACAGAAATCAGTTGCTTTCTTATACACTAATAATGTAACTGTAGAAAGAAAAATTAAAGAATCGATTCCATTTACAATAGCAACAAAAACCATAAGATAACCTCAGAATAAACCTAACCAAAGAGGTAAAGGATCTATACTCTAGGAACTACAGAACACTCATGAAAGAAATTGAAGAAGACACAGAAAGATGGAAAAACATTCCATGCTCATGGATCAGAGTAATAAACATTGTTAAAATGTCTATGCTGCCCAGAGCAATCTATACCTTCAACGCCATGCCGACCAAAATTCCAATGGCATTTTTCAAAGTGCTGGAAGAAACAATCCTAAAATTTGTATGGAATCAGAAAAGACCCCTAATCGCAAGGAAATGATGAAAAAGAAAAACAAAGCTGGGTGCATCACGTTGCCTGATTTCAAACTATATTACAAAGCAGTGGTCACCAAGACAGCATGGTACTGGCACAAAAACAGACATATAGACCAATGGAACAGAATAGAGAGCCCAGATATGGACCCTCAACTCTACGGTCAAATAATCTTCGACAAAGCAGGAAAAAATATGTAATGGAAAAAAGACAATCTCTTCAATAAATGGTGTTGGGAAAATTGGTCAGCTATATACAGAAGAATGAAACTTGATCATACTCTTACACCATACACAAAGATAAACTCAAAATGGATGAAAGACCTCAATGTGAGACAGGAATCCATCAAAATCCTAGAGGAGAACATAGGCAGTAACCTTTTCGACATCGGCCACAGCAACTTCTTTCAAGACATGTCCCCAAAGGCAAGGGAAAGAAAAGCAAAAATGAACTTTTGGGACTTCATCAAGATAAAAAGCTTCTGCACAGCAAAGGAAACAGTCAATAAAACAGAGAGGCAACCCACAAAATGGAAGAAGATTTTTGCAAATGACACTACAGACAAATGGCTGATATCCAAGATCTATAAAGAACTCAAACTCAACACCCAAAAAACAAATAACCAAGGCAAAAAATGGGCAGAAGACATGAACAGACATTTCTCTGAAGAAGACATACAAATGGCTAACAGACACATGAAAAGATGTTCATCATCATTAGCCATCAGGGAAATTCAAATCAAAACCACATTGAGATATCACCTTATACCAGTTAGAATGGCAAAAATTGACAAGGCAAGAAACAACAAATGTTGGAGAGGTTGTGGAGAAAGGGGAACCCTCTTACACTGCTGGTGGGAATGCAAGTTGGTACAGCCACTTTGGAAAACAGTGTGGAGGTGCCTCAGAAAATTAAAAATAGAGCTACCCTATGACCCAGCAATTGCACTACTGGGTATTTATCCCAAAGACACAGATGTAGTGAAAAGAAGGACCATATGCACCCCAATGTTCATAGCAGCAATGTCCACAATAGCCAAACTGTGGAAAGAGTTGAGATGCCCTTCAACAGATGAATGGATAAAGAAGATGTGGTCCATATATACAATGGAATATTACTCAGCCATCAGAAAGGATGAATACCCAACTTTTACATCAACATGGATGGGACTGGAGGAGATTATGCTAAGTGAAATGAGTCAAGCAGAGAAAGTCAATTACCATATGGTTTCACTTATTTGTAGAACATAAGGAATAGCATGGAGGACATTAGGAGAAGGAAGGGAAAAATGATGGGGGGAAATTGGATGGGGAGACGAACCATGAGAGACTGTGGACTCAGAGAAACAAACTGAGGGTTTTAGAGGGGAAGGGGGTGGGGGGATATGTTAGCCTGGTGATGGGTATTAAGGAGGGCATGTACTGCATGGAGCACTGGGTGTTACATGAAAACAATGAATCATGAATCACTACATCAAAAACTAATGATGTATTGTATGGTGACTAACATAAAATAATAAAATTTGAAAAAAGAGAAAAAAATTACTTAATAAATAATTTATGATAAATCACTAAATTCCTAAGAAAGAGCTTACTAAAAAATGTACTGACAAATGCAGTGCCCTAATCTCTGGGGCCCTCAGTGTCCACAAGTCAGTGTAACCGTAAGACACGCCCTCTACTTAGAAAACTGGCGGAATGGTTTCATGTGCATGCTGGGTATTGTACTCCGACAGTGCTTGAAGTTTCCAAGCAGATGGCTTTATAAATCTGATTTATTAGAGCCATGTTGGAGGCTTTAGTCACATCCAGGCTAGATTACTTAAAGGTCATCAAAGGAGGGACTATCAGATGCTCAGTTCAGAGACCCGTGCCTTTCGTACAGGTGCAAACCCCCCTTTCCTTCCCTACCTCTTCTTGAGCCTCATTACCTCAGATCTCAGATTGCTCTTAGCCTTAGATGATCACGTCATCTAGATTAGAGCTGCCTGCTATTAACTCAGTCCTTGACATCAGCCTATTTCTTTAGAGCATAGCCTTTGATGTTGTACTTCTTGTTTTCTGGTTGGTTGGTTTGTTCGTTTTAGCTTATGACCATTCTCTGAGTCTGTTCTTAGTTTTGGCTTTTTATGCAGGGGCCCCCCCTCCGCACTGTCTGCTCAGAGGCTCATTGGCTAGAAGACCCAGTATAAGTTAAGGCAGTCCTTCTTGCTGTTGAAGAATACCAGAGAACAGGATTATAAAGAAATCTCTGAGAAGTGAAAAGCAAAAATAGTAACAAGGAGAAACATCTGGGGTCTACAAGCAGACGGTGGGAAGGGTAACTGGGGGAATGAGGCCAAACCCTCGTGGGACTGTCATCCAAGTCATTGATATAAAACTTAATATAAGTCAGACTTATATTAGTTCTTTTTTTGAGATTTTTCCAGGCATCTCCGGAAGAGCATTTATTCCCAAATTCAGGAGCTCAGCCCTGAGTCTCAGCTGTTGACAAGAAAGTTCCACAAAGACCTTGACTCCAATCCTTGTAGGGGGGAATGAAGATCAGTCTAATTTTCAATACCAATATCAATTCTGTTTGTCCTCAAACTTTGGTCTCCTACTCCAAACCTCCCTGAGGCACTAAGAGGGTCAGGAAAACAGCAGGGCTTTTGAGATACTTACATCTCAAAGCGCCACGTTGAACAGGTTTTCAATGGTCACATTCACCTAGACGGAAATACTGCCGCTATGAATGCGCATTTAGGCTCTCGTGGCAAGATATAAAGAGTTTTCTTGCCGCTGGGAAAGGTGTTCTGGAAAGGCACCTTAGTGGAGAAAGTGAGGAATGACAGAGATGGACCCCACCACGTGCCCTGCATCTTCCTCAGCGCCATGGGGCTGCAGGCGCTCCCACCTGACTCGGGTACCCTGCCACCTTCATTCTCTTCCTGCTGTAGGACATCTGGAGGAGGGATCAGACACAAGATATGGTGATGAAATACCTTTTAAATAGAGAGTCAGCTCTCCCTTCTCTGAAGTGAGCAGGGAGCAGGGGGACAGGGGCAGCTGCGTGGCCTCCCTGCAGGTCACAGCCTTCAGGGGCCTGGGGCCAGTGGAGGGAGGCAGCCTCCAAGAGGCACGGGAGGGAAATGGAACAGCCTGGGAAGTTCTCAGAAGGAATGGACCCCTGAATTAATAAAACATTGGTGTTCGATACGTTGCCAAAAGTTTGCAAAATGCTGAATGATGAACGACCTGCCACGAAAGAAGTCAGGAGAACAGGCTCAAAAAGTCTCCACGGAGGCTTAGAGAGGAGTGGCTCAGCCCAGCAGAGCGAGCCGCCCTCACCCAGGGGCTCACGCCCGCCCCCGAGTCACAGGGAATGGGCCTCCCTGCAGCTCAGACCGTAGGAAGCCCGTGGCTGGTCCCTTGTCGGGAGTCTGGCTACGTGGCTTCCGCCGACCAATGGCTTCTCAGTTCCGAAGGAAAAGGGCAGTGTTGGAAGCAGGCCATAAGAAAATCTGCAGACTCTAGTTTCCATGCAAGCGAAGGCAGATTTCAAAATTATTATTTAAATTAAACCCAAGGATTTAAGGAAAGACTAAGACTTGCCAGGTGAAGCAGCGGCAAGTTCTCAGTAATTGTTTGCCTTGATCCACCTTTCAGGCTTCCTTCTTCCAGCTCTGAAACTCCCAGTCTTCCTTGATTTTAGTTCTTAGTCTTTCTGAGCAGGAAGGGTTACAGAGAGGAGCCTGTTTCAATGTATTTAATTAGCCCATGGGCTGAGAGGGGGCAGCCCTTTCTTACTACTACAATGTTGCTAGATACATGATCAGACACCGGAGGGTTGGGCATTCTTGCCGTTCCTTCAAGCTGCTGAGTCTGCAGCTCAGTACTAGGGAAGTTAAAGTATGAATGTAACCACTTTATTTACAAGATTTTTTTTTTTTTTATTTAAATGAAAGGAGGTTGAGGTAAACGTGATTTCATTGACCAAGTTCGTGAGTTACAGATGCAACATTCATCGGGAGACCTGGGTGATGGTCTTTTGTGCTCCTTGATTTGTACATATCCCAGTCTCCGTATGTATCTGCATAGATGAAGAAAAACAAGCTCCTGCTTTCTGTTATTGCAGGGTCTCCAGGACTGCGTGTCTGCTCCTGAGCTCTGTTCTGTGTATGTGTCTCCTTTGCTTGTATTTTGTATATAAAAAAGATAAGAAAGGGGCACCAGGGTGGCTCAGTCAGTTAAGTGTCTGACTTCAGCTCAGGTCATGATCTCAGGGTCCTGGGATCAAGCCCGGAGTTGAGTGGAGTCAGGCTCTGCGCTCAGTGGGGAGCATGCTTCTCCCTCTCCCTCTGCCCCTCCCCACCATTCATGCTTTCTCTCTCTCTCTCAAATAAATTAAAAAAAAAGAAAAAAAGAAAAAAAACCTTTTATTGTTGAGCATGTTGGCATTGTCCCCTTCATTTTTTTTCTCCTTTTGGGACATATGAAGCAAGTTATTCTTTCTGTATCTTTTTTTCTTTTGTAAACTTTTGTTTTGTTTTGTTTAAAAATAGCTTTATAAAAGGGTTTTTATAAGACCTCTCCCCAAATAAATTATATACAGGTTTATCTCTTGCAATGTTGAGATTATGTAAAGGAGTGGACGGTAGAGAGTGGTAACAATATGGGGATGAGATAGGGGAACCCTCATCAGGGGTAACATCTCCAGGACAAGAAGCTGAGAGAGCAATAGTGGGAACGTAGGATCCCCAAATCCTTGGACTCACAGCCAGTGGCGTCTCCAGGCTTTGGGGACAGTTGTGCAGGGAAGATGAAGGGACACCAAGCAAAATCTGTTTATTACTCCACAGCTCTGGCCCCTGGCCCGGGGGAGAAGCTCCCTGCCTGGATCATTGGGCCCCAGTCAATAATTCGTGAGCCTCAATCAACAACTCAGCACATTGACTTTTGGTGAATCAGCCCTTCAGTGAATTTGGTCATTTGGTGAATTAGTTTTTGAAGAATTGATTTTTGGAGAAATGAACGAGAACCCTCCAGAGCCTGTCTCACAGTCTGGTAGACACAGTTAGGTCAGAAAGTTTAAATAGCTCAGCTTCTAGGTTGAGTTGGAGCTTAAAAGGGATACGTTTGTTGCAGGTGGGGCAGAATTCTCCAGAGGCCCCTGTGCCCTCCACGTGCCTCCCAAGCTGGGCTTGAGTAGGAGTCGGCTGGCAAAATGTATAGAAGAGAAGTGTCTCTGGGAAATGACACGAAATGAAAGGTGTTGGGAACCAGAAAAAAGGAAAGGACTGCTTTGAACTGCTGTTGTGGGTGGGAGGGATCAGACAGAACATTCTGTGTCTTCACCGCTGTGCGGGCTGTGTGGGGGTAGCTTGCTCATTTCCATGCAACTGCTGTCCTCTGCTTGCCAAGACCATCATTATCCGAGACAGTTTGGCTGCCCGAAGCTCCCCTGAAGGACGAGGCTCCTTTGGTCAGGCGGGCCTGTCAGGTGTCCCAGGCTCTGTGATGGCTGCCCATGCTCATCAGCTGCCTCTGGTTAGCCTCCGCATCGATTCTGTGTGTTCACGCACCTTCCACGGCTAGCTCTGCCCTGTTGTACCAGGGCCATTCGATTTGCCCTGGGCTTTGTGCTGTCATATCTTTGCAAAAGTATGCTTTGCACTCCTGAGATGACTACCCTTTCCTACTCACTCCTCTTCCCATTAAACAAAGCTCAGAGACTTCTAGTTAAACCTCCTTGCAATTACGAAGCTCTGAGACTTCTAGTTAAACCTTTTTGCATTTACACAGCCGCTGAGTTGGCTCACACCCCACCCCCCTATACCCACCTGGGGGGAAAGATGTCTTCCTCCTTTCCTTTTCTTTCTCTTCTGTAAAATGATGGGGGTGGATTGAAATATCTTTGTGTTCTCTCTTTTTGTGTTTTTAAACATCCTTATTGATGTAAGATGGACTGTGAACCATATTACCTTGAGTGAGGTATGGGGAGACCAGATGCAGATCAAGAGAAAGACGATCAGAGAGTTTTACAGTTTAGAGGTGCTCCCGGCTCCCTGGGAAGAACACACCAGGCCATGCCGGGCAACACGGGAAGCAGCAGGGTCAGTCAGGAGCAGAGGGGGAGGGGAAACTGTCGGCAAGAGTTTCTATTGTGGTTTCTGCAGGTAGGAACAGGTGAGGCAGGGTAAGCAGGCTTAGGACTGGCCAGTTTGGATAATTCAGTGGGCTCTGCGCTGATGGGGCACATGGATAGTAGCCTGGAGTGTGAGGCTGTGTTAAGGGAGGAGGTTTGGGTTTAATCAGCTGCTCACGAAGGGACCCACCACCAGCCTCTAGCCAGGGTCTCAACTGGGTCAAGACAGCATTTAAAAACAAACATATTATGTTGACATAAAATAGATTGCATATATTTACAGTGTACAGTTGGATGGTTTTGGATACCTGTAAACACCTGTAAAAGCATCACCACAATCAAGATTGTAAACATATCCATCCCCTCCAGAGGTTTCCTTGGGCCCTTTGGGGATCTCTTCTCCCCAAGCAACCGTTAATCTTTCTGTCACTACAGTTGAATTTGCATTTTCTAGAATATTACATAAGTGGGATTATATGGTATGTACCCTCTCTTATCTGACATCTTTTACTCAGCAATATGATTTTGAGATTCAGCCATATTTTTTTGTATGTGTCAACAGTTTATTCCTTTTTATTGGTGGGCAGTATTTGTTGTATGAATGTACCATTCACCTGTTGATGAACATTTGGTTTATTTGGGCTATTATTACAGATAAAGCTTCTATGAACATTCAGGCACATTTGTGCACATACATTTGTAATGTACATATACTCATTTCTCTTGGGTAAATACCTAGGAGTTGAATGGCTGAATTGTATGGTATTGTGTATGTTTGGCCTTTTAAGAAAAGCTGTTTTCCAAAGTGGCTGTACCCTTGCTTGTTCTCACCTGCCGTGTTTGAGCTCTCCAGTAGCACCACGTGGTATCCCAGCACGTGGTATGGTCAGTCTTCCAAATTTTATTCATTCTAGTGGGAGTGTGGTGGTATCTTATTGTAGTTCTAATATGCATTTATCCAGTGACTTTTGATGACAAACATCTATTTGCTGTCAGCGTATCTCCACTGGCAATGTGTGTGTTCAGATTTCTTGGGAGTTATTTTTTTAACTGGTTTCATTGAATTCTTATTGTTGAGTGTTTAAGGGTTCTTTATATAATCTAATACAAGTCTTTGGTTGCATGTAAGTTCCATATGTTTTCTCACAATTTGCGTTTTACCTTTTATTTTCATATTCCTTTCCTTTTGAAACGCAAAAATTAAATTTGGAAACGTTAAATTTATTTGTTTCTTTCCTTTTAAACTTTGTGCTTTTTGTATTGTATTTAAGAAATATTTCCAAAACGAAAGTCAGTAAGATTTTCTTTTCTGTTTTTCCTAGAAATGTTATAGTCTCAAGTCTTACATTTAGGTCTCTATCCATTTCAGTTAACTTTTATATGTGATGTTGAGTAAGGGTTCAGGTTGATTTTTTTGCATATAGAGACCTAATCGTTCTAGGACCATCTGTTGAAAAGGTCATGCTTTCCCCATTGAGTCGCCTTTTTACTGTTGTCAAACATCAACTGACTATACAATCAGAGAAAGACATGTATCCTATGACCTCACTGATATGAGGAATTCTTAATCTCAGGAAACAAACTGAGGGTTGCTGGAGTGGGGGGTGGGGTGGGAGGGATGGGGTGACTGGGTGATGGACACTGGGGAGGGTATGTGTTCTGGTAAGCGCTGTGAATTGTGCAAGACTGTTGAATCTCAGATCTGTACCTCTGAAACAAATAATGCAATATATGTTAAGAAAGAAAAAAAGAAGAAGAAGAAGAATGTAGCAGGAGGGGAAGAATGAAGGGGGAGAAATTGGAGGGGGACATGAACCATGAGAGACGATGGACTCTGAGAAACAAACTGAGGGTTCTAGAGGGGAGGCAGGTGGGAGGATGGGTTAGCCTGGTGATGGGTATTAAAGAGGGCACGTTCTGCATGGAGCACTGGGTGTTACACACAATGAATCATGGAACACCACATCAAAAACTAATGATGTAATGTATGGTGATTAACATAACAATAAAAAATTAAAAAAAAATCAACTGACTATATACATGTGGGGCTATTTCTGAACTCTTCTGTTCCATCCATCAGTTTTTCTACCTTCCTACTGAAGCTGCAGGGTCTGGTTTATCACAGATTTAGAATAAGTCTTGAAATCAGGTAGAGTTAGTCATTTTAACTTGGCTCTTCCTTTTTGGAATTGTTGTTTTTGCCATTCTGTATCTTATTCCTTTGACCTGTGCCAATATCCCTGTGTGAATTACTGAGGGGATGTAATATGTCTAGGGCATAGGGTAAGGGCATAATACGTCTAGGGCATAGGGCTAGTTCCTTTGGGGTATGCTCTTAATCACTGAGAATCAGAGACAGAGCCTTAGGGGCAGAGCTCCACCTCCATCTTCCTGCCCCCGAAGGGGGTCTTAGGGAAGCAGCCCTTGGTACAGAGTAGAGCCTGTGGTAGAGAGGAGGACAAAAACAGCCTGCTCTTTGCTCATGGGGAGTTTTTGACCGAAGCATGGCTGCTGTGGAGTGAAGGAACCAACTTTCAAATGGACAGATAGGGTCAGATTCTGCCCAGCGTTCTCAAGGTCTGAATAGTTCAGACATAAAGACACATTTATTTGGAGAATGATGGTGAATCACAGGGGGAAAGGGTGGGATAAGTTCCCATGGCTTTTCTTCTAAAATCTTCACAGCAGCATGCCAGGATTAGTATAAAGAGAGAGTTTATTGGCAGGTTCTGAAGGAGAGAGAGGGACGAGGTGGTTCTTTCAGGCTGGCAGGGACCTTACATGTATATGTTGTCTTTGCTTCAAGGATTACAAAATGCCTTACAAATGTCAGATTGCCAGACAGCCATTAATCCTTCTAGCACCCCTGGGAAATGAAGAATATAGTTGAATAGTTGAGATGAATGCAAATGACCTCCCACCTATGGTCACCCGACCCCAAACTGAACGATGAATGATGAAGGAACTCCTTCCTATGTGCCAGTGGGATATTGATGGGATATTGAGAGCTCCTACCCAAGGAACACCCACGATTTACATTATTCTGAATGCTAGTTATCCAAGAGGCTCTTGCTAACAACTGGACAGATATTTCTCTGACAAACTTCCTCCTGTTTTGGGTAAGAAATCCTGTAATCTTGCTGGGTAATCCTACTTAGATGGAAATATGTGCTCTTTTTTTCTATGAAATCTTTATATTTTATGTACAAATAGGCACATATGTATAAATTTACACATTTACAAACTGTTCTTCAGGAGACAGGAAGAGTAAATGAGTCATTTTCTTTATAGAAACCATAGAATTTCAGGACACGTAGGGGAGTTTTAAATCATTTCATTGTTTTTGTTTTGTGGGTGAGGCCGTTGATCAACAGAAAGCTGAGTGACACCTGTAGCCCATTGAAGGAGCAGAGCCAGGCCTAGAACCCAGCTCGCTGGACTCCCTGTTCAGTGCTCTTTCATTGGGGTAGAATAGACACAGCACAAACACAGCACATATGTCCTAACCCCACACTCCCAAGTCCATGGCAGACATGGACAGTCAATGCCGGTATGATTCCGGAGACGCAGTCCATGAGAGTTGGCCCAGGCAGAGTGACTAAGGTGAGCACAGACTTGAGTCAGGAAGACTGAGAATGAATCCTGGGCCATTTCACTAATTGCTGGGAGCTTAGACAGAACCAGTTAATCCTTCTCAGCCTCAGTTTCCTCATTTATAAAATGGGGAGAGGGGCACCTGGGTGGCTCAGTCGGTTAAGCATCTGCCTACCCCACTGGTCTGGGGTGAGGATTGACTGTGTTATGTAACACAGACCAGCACACTTCTGTGAGTGCTCAGCATGGGGCAGCTGTGAGTTTTCATAAATAGTGATGGTAATGATGAGTCCTCTGTACCATCCTGCTGTGCCATACTCCTGTCACATTCGAAATCAGATAGGTGAGGCCATTCCCTCCTGCAGCCTCATACGCATCCGGGAGTGGTGTGGCTTTGCTCTTCTCTCCTGCTTCTGTTTTCCTCAGCTCCCTGACATTGAATCCACTGGTGTGCCCCGCTGCTGTTTGAGGCTGAATCCAGAACCTACCATTCATGTCCATCTGGGGCTGTGGTGTGGGTTGCATTATGTCCTCCCCCTAATTCATATGTTGGAATCCTAACTTCCATGACCTCAGAATGTGGCCTTATTTGGAAATTGGATCCTTGAGAATGTAATTAGTTAACATGAGGTTATCCTGGAGTAGGGTGTGTCCTAAAACCAGTATGACTGGTGTTTGTATAGACCAAACACCTTGGGAAGATTGGAATTATGCTTTCCACACCAGGGACAACCAGAGCTAGGAGAGAGGCCTGGAACAGATCCTTCTCCAGCACCTTCAGTGGGAACATGACCCCGCCATCACCTTGATGTTGGATTTCTGGCCTCCAGAATAAATTCCTGTGGTTTAAGCCACTCAATTCGTGGCACGTTGTTATGGTAGCCCGAGGGCACTAACACAGGCCATAAGTGAATTAACTCCCTCGTGGGGGCGCAGTTACAATGACTGGGTTCCCTGTGAGCTGCTCCCAAGTGTCTCCCACCTTAAGGAAGCCAGGGTTTGGAGCCTGGGGAGAACCCTCTCCATGTTGGATTTTTCTGAACTCATGGAGTATAGAACGGTTGCTTGCCTAATTCTCTAGTTTCCTCTTTTAAGATTGAAGCCTCGCCTATTCCTATCTTCGAGGACTCTCTGTAAAACCAGATCCTGCTTGGGTAGTAAAGCCCAGAAGACAGGACCTCTTGAATGACAAATCTTTAGGAACAATGGCAGCCTGCCACAGGACCCCTGAGTGCTCAACCTCTGCCCAGCTTCCATGCCTCACCATCCCCTCTCCTGGCCCCTGCCCCACCGTCAGACTTGCACACTGACAGATTCAGGAATTAGAACTGTGCCTGGTGCCCCATGGGCCCTTGTTTGCTTTCTCCTGGCCAGTGGTATCGCCTCTGCCGGGCCTCCACTGGCCTCCTGAGCTCTGATTCTATTGCCAAGCAACCCGTACTGGTTCCCTGGGAGTTTCTGGAGGTAGAACAATTATGACCTCAGATAAATCAAATATTCTGCCTGAGGGTTCATGGTATCTTTTTATCGTTAAAAATGTCCATTGTAGAAAAATGAAAGGAGCAAAAAGAAAAACATAACCTCTAAGCACATGACTTCGAGACACACACTAATTAATATTTTGGTTTATGTTCTTTTAGTTTTTTTTTTTTTCTCATTTCATTCTGTCTTTGTTTAATCACGTAATTTCTATTTTATCAAAGTAATATGAGCACAGAATTGTAAAAGAATCCAACAGTTCTAAAAGGTTTATGAAAATGCAGTGAATCCCTATCTCCCTCTGGATTTTTGCTCCAGAGATGGTCATTTTCAATTCCTTCATCTGTCTCTTCTGGCCTTGCACATCGTCATGGTTTCCAAATTTTAGACTTTATCTATTCACTACCTATTGTAGCAAATAAGGGTTTATCTTTCTTACAAGGTCATTTTATCTCTGAATGCCCTTTCCCATGACCGTATAGTGACTCCAATTTGGTGAAAACAGTATTCAGAATATTAACACACGTGGACAGATAATGTTCACAGCTGAATGTTGTCATGTACTATGATCACTGCCTTTTTTTCCCCCTGAAAGTTGAACAGTTACCGGTGTCTTATTTTCCCAGTTTTCTTTGCATTCATTGCTAATTCTTTGCACACATCACAACATCTCACAGCCTCCCTGGGCAATTTTCCTCAAGGCGATTCATATCAAATAATCCATTGGTTCCATTTTTCCTTTCTAAGACTCCCCTCTGGAGACCTCACTTTACCTTCTGCCTTTGCTGGTGGCCTTCTGGGCCCACTGTAGGATGTTATCCTGGGATTTTTCTCTGCTCTCACTCGTAGAATCCGCCTTGTCTTTCTCCTGGGCCCCGTTCCTGCTTTCCTGGATGTCATGCCTTTCTCTTTCTTGTTGTACAAAGAATGCTGTTGTAAACACTAATGTTCATGTGTTTAGCGTATGTTTTTGTGCATTTCCATTAGGCAGATATGCAGGAATGGGATTTGTGGTCTTAGGGAATGTGGTTTTTTCAGCTTTCCTTGATAGTGTCAGTTTTCCACAATAAATGCACCAACTTATTACACCCTCACCAGCAATTTCAGTTGTTTCACATTCTTACCTGTACTGGAAGTTGTCAGTTTTAAAATTTGAGCCATTTTGGTATTTCATTAATTTTAATTTGCATATGCTTAATGACTAACTTTGTGATATCTTTAGGTTATTTACGTATTTTCTTTCACTATGTGCCTATTTGAGTTTTTGCCTGTTTTTCTATTGGGTTATCTGCCTTTTTCTTACTGATTTGTAATAGTTCATTTTATTCCAGATGTGAATCTTTTTTTTAAAGTTTTATTTACTTATTTGAGACAGACAGAGAGAGAGAGAGAGCACAGGCAGGGGGAGCGGCAGGCAGAGGAAGAGGGAGAAGCAGACTCCCCACCGAGCAGGGAGCCCGATGTGGGACTCGATCCCAGGACCCTGGGATCATGACCTGAGCTGAAGTCAGATGCTTAACGGACTGAGCCACCCAGGCACCGCCCCCCGCCCCAGCCCGGCAGATGTGAATCTTATATCAGATATATGGTTGCAAATATC
The DNA here is from genome assembly GCF_004348235.1 of Phoca vitulina. Lineage (NCBI taxonomy): Eukaryota > Metazoa > Chordata > Mammalia > Carnivora > Phocidae > Phoca > Phoca vitulina. Next base: position 5,016,820 of record NW_022589734.1, read on the forward strand.
TTCTGTCTTTTGATGACTTGCTTTCACAAGGTACAGAAATTCTTCACTTTTCTAGTTCATCAATCTTCTCCTTTAGGGTTGATTTTTAAAAATGTACTACTTAAGAAATCTTTGCCTACTCAAGAGTCATGAAGACTCTTCACTTAAAGTCGTCCTATTTTATTTTTAAGAAGTTTTATTATGTTACCTCTCATACTTACTGAGATTTTAAAAAATCCCCCTGGACGGGGTTTCTGTATATGGTGTGAAGTGGGGGCTGGGGTTTATTTTTTTCCATAAAAGATAGCCAATTGTCCCCGAACCATTTATTGACAAGACCATTCTTTCTCTGTTGCAATATATGTGTGGGTCTATTCCTGAACTCTCTATAGTATCCCATTGGCCTATTTGTCTAGCCTTCCCTCAATAGCATGTGATTTTAATTATTGTAATAGGCCTTGATATATATCAATATATATCTTCTGTTTTTAAGATTGTTTGGCAGTTATAGGCATATGTATTTAGAATCAGAGTGAATCTTTCCATACCATACCAAACCAATCAAAACCAAAACAAAACCACAAAACTCTGCTGGGATTTTGATTTGGATCTTATTGAGTCTACAGTTCAATTTGGTGAGAATGACATATTTACAACATTCTTTTAATCTGTGACCATGGAAATTCTATTTCTTCAGGCTTTTATAATTTTTTCTCTAAAATATTTTATAGTTTTCTGCATAGAGTTATTACAAATCTTCTGTTAGATTTATTCTACAGATTTATTTTATTCTAATGCTATTTTATAGTATTTCTAAAATGTCATTTTTTATTGAGATATAATTGACATATAACATTATATTAGTTTCAGGTATACAATATAACGATATGATATTTGTATATATTGTGAAATGATCACCACAATAAATATGGTTAACATTAGTCATCATACATAGTTACAAGAATTTTTTCTTATTTTTTTTAAGTTTTTATTTACTTGTCAGAGAGAGAAAGAGAGAGAGAGCAAGCCCAAGCAGGGGGAAGGGCAGGCAGAGAGAGAAGCAGGGAGCCTGATGCAGGGCTCTATCCCAGGACCCTGGGATCATGACCTGAGCCCAAGGCAGATGCTTAACTGACTGAGATACCCAGGCATCCCCCCCTATTTTTTTCTTATGATAAGAATTTTTAAAATCTATTTTCTCAGCAACTTCCAAATATACAATACAGTATTATTAACTATAGTCACTATGCTGTGCATTACATCCCCATGACTTAATTATTTTATAACTGGTAGTTTGTACTTTTGACCCCCTTCACCCATTTCTCCCACCTCCATCCCCAGCCTCTGGCAACTACCAGTCTGTTCTCTGCATCTATGAGCTCACTGTTTGTTTTATTTTTGTTTTTATGTTGCACATATAAGTGAGATAATATGGTATTTGTCTTTCTCCCTCTGACTTATTTCACTTAGGATAATACCCTCAAGGTCTATCCATGTTGTCCCAAATGGCAAGATTTCTTTTCTTTTTTACGGCTGAATAATAATTCCATTATCTATTGATCTATTCATAGATCGACAGACAGATAGATATAATTGTCTTTATCTATTCATCTGTCTATGGACCCGCGGGTTGTTGCCATATTTGGCTACTGTCAGTACTGCTATGATGAACATAGGGGTGCAGGTATCTTTTCCAGTTAGTATTTTTGTTTTCTTCAGATAAATACCCAGAAGTGAAATTATTGGTTCATATGGTATTTCTATTTTTACTTTTTGAGGAACCTCCAGTTTGCATTCCCACCAACAGTGCAAGAGGGTTCCTTTCTCTACAAATCCTCACCAACACTTGTTGTTTCTTGTCTTTTTGATAGTAGCCACTCCAACAGGTGTGAGGTGATATCTCTTTGTGTTTTGATTTGCATTTCCCTGATGATGAGTGAGGTTGAGCACTTTTCATGCATCTGTTGGCCATTTGTATGCCTTTGGAAAAATATCTATTCAGAATAAAATGTCCTTTTCTAATATTTGTCTGGTAGTATATAGAAACTAAGTTAATTTTTGCATATTGTCTTTAGATTCTACAGCATTACTAAATTTACTTCTTTTTAACATAAATTTTAAGGGGTGCCTGGGTGGCTCAATCAGTTAAGCCTCTGACTTCAACTCAGGTCATGATCCCAGGGTCCTGGATCGAGTCCCGCATCGGGCTCCCTGCTCAGCGGGGAGTCTGCTTCTCCCTCTCCCTTTGCCCCTCCCCCCTCTTGTGCTCTCTCTAGCTCTCTCTTTCAAATAAATAAGTAAAATCTTTAAAAAATAATAATAAATTTTAAAATAGTAATATAAATAGTAAATAAAAGCAGTAAATTTTTCCTTTTCGGTTTTATATATACCCAAATTTGTCTGCAAAATATGATAATTCTACTTCTTCCTTTTTAACCTTACACCCTCAACCCCTACCTTCTTGCCCTATGGCAAGACCTGCTTGCAAGCTAAGACTCCCAGTGCAATGCTGAACGAAAGTGATAAGAGCAGACATCTGCCAAATGTCCATAACATCAAGGTTGAGAAACCCTGAGCCCTCCCCAGTCTTTGCAGTTAGGGTACCAGGTTCATGATGAGTCTAAAACCTATAGGCTCAGATTTGGCTGCATCTTTTTATCTCACTGACTTTGCCATCCCCGAGGCAAACATTATTCACAGAACACCAACAGCCTGCTGTCATTTCCATCATATGTTGAAGCAAGGTCCAGCCTGGATCTCTGTCTAACTGCAGGGGCACAGTGAGCGGGAGAGTCTAGAATCCAGGATTGGGGCCTGTCTTTGCCCTCTGGAGGCCCTGGAAGAGCAACTGTAGGAACAAGACAGAATTCAAGGGTGTGGAGACAGAGAAGTATCCCGAAGGCCTCCCAGGGGGTAGAAGGGCCTTCCAGGTGGACAAGGCAGGGCTGGGGGGAGTCTGGGACAAAGTGCTATGCAGAAGTCTGAGGACAACAAGGGGAAGGGGGGTGGGGCGCAAGCCACGGTTACGCTGAGTGCGCCCCTTAGCGGCAGGCAGCGCAGTAACATGCACCTTTCATCTCTATTTGCTCCTCACGATAAATCTATGAAAGAACTATTATTATGATCTCTATTCCTGATGAGGAAACTGAGGCCCAGAAAAGCAAAGTAACATGCTCAGAAGCCACAGAGCTTGTCTGTAGGAAGAGGAGCTGAGATTAAATAAAACCTGGAGGCTTTCTCTCCCAAGCCTGGGCTCGTGAGCAGCATCCTGCGAGACCTCTGAACAGATGGGGACCCCAGGCTACAGGAGGTCGGCCCCGGGTGCCGGGCAGGTGCTCCAGCAGACACGAGACAGCTTCCAGGCTTGGGGTATGGAGGTAGGACCGTGGCAGCCGCAACGTGGACTTGATGTTGCTACTGTGGTGTTGGGCCACTTGGGGCGAGGATTGTCTCAGAGCGAGGAGCAGCCTTGTACTGTTAGGGGAACAAAACTGGGGTGACATGGGGAAAGGAGGGAGCATTAGAGCAGGAAGTGAGAGTTTACACGTCCCTTGTAGGGAGGTCCTGTGTTCCAAATATGACTTTCCTCCTATTGAGAGTTGGGGCAGCTCCAGGTCCCCGGGCTGGAGCAGCACCATTTGACCACCACCTGCTTTATAGAAGATGCGACCAGCTGATAGTGACACCGATCACCAGTGACGCTTCCACCTGAAATGGAGGCACGTGTCTGTGATCTCTTCCTCTTCCTTTCAAGAGTTCTTTTATTCTCCTCCAATACACACCACCAAAATAAAACACATAAAGTGATAACAACTCGAAGTCTCAGGTTGGAACTTTGGCTTCTCCGCAAATGCTCTTTCCTATAGGAAAGAGGGAACTCTGGCTTGGGAGAAAGATGGACTTCAGTCTAAACCCCAGCTCTGCTCCCCAGTATTGGTGAGAAGCTGACCAGGCTCTCTCACCCCCTGGCATCAGTTTATTTACCTATAACGGGGGAGGGGGGGATAATAATGATAATTTTATATAAGTGTGTAATTCTGGACATGAAATTATAAAGTACACAATCTAACTTACAAAATTAGAAATCTGATTACATTATAAATAAAATTTATAAGTACAAGTATAAAACAAAATGTATAATATACATATCAATATCAATAAAATAATTGCTGAGGGAAGTTATATTAGCTTTTTTTTGGGTTATTTATCAATGAAATAATATTGTAAGCCACAAGATTGGCTTGTCCTGAGTTTAGCAAATCAATCTGATTCATACTGATGACTTTTGGGGCAAAAGAACCCTCTGTGGAGAAGCGTGGGAGATGAAGATCAGAGACCATCACAGGCGATAGTGATGTTCTGAAGCATAATGACTATCCGAGTGTGGAAAGATCCCCAGGGTGGGACCTCTAGGGTGACTGCTATTCTTCTGACTTAGTAATACCTTAACATTTTAAATTAGGAAATACTCCAAACATCCCCCAAATTATAAAAATAATATAACGAGAACTTATGTACCCGCTACTGATGTTAAATGTAAGCTAAGATTTTACCATATTTGCTTAGATCTTTTTAAGAAGCATTAAAACATGCCTGAGCATCTGTCTCCCTCCTTCGGATCTTCCCGTGAGGACAGTTTCCAGAGGTCACCGACATTCCGTCGTGTGGTTTGGCTCTTTTGTATCCATAAACAATTAAACTGTTCTTTGTTTAAAAACTTTATGTAGATAGTATCATGACATAATCTAAGTATTCTTTGGAATTATGACAAATTCCCTTCCCACTCCACTGAACAGTATGCTTTTTGAGATCTAATCATGTTCATATGCATATACTTACCTCAGCCATTTTAACTGCTGAACATATTTCATATATAATGTAACATAGTTTATTTATATATTCCTCCTACTCAGGAACATTTAGATCCTTCCTTCTTCCCTCACACCCTCTCTTTCTTCTTTCCTCTTTCTAGTTTCCATTACACACAGCAGCAGACATCCTTTTGGATGTGTCCTGGGTTATGTGTGGGAGAGTTTTTCTAGGGTCCATCCTTAGAAATGGAATTGCTCAATTGTACAGTACATGGACCCTTCCCTCACTATTGCAAAATTGCTTTCTCTCTCCCACCAGCGACGAATGGAATTTCCTGCTTCTCCACATCCTTGCTAATACTTGGGGTTACCAGACAGAAATTTCTACCCATCTGATGTGTATGACACATTATCTTATTGTTTTCATTTGCATTTCCCTGAGTTTTATTGAGATTGAACATTTTTTCATATGATTATTGGACACTGGTTTCCCTCTCTGTGAATCCTGTTTATAGCTTTTGTTCATTTATCAACTGGGTTGTCTTTTCCTTGTCAATTGAAAGGATAACTTTGTATATTGTAGATATTAATCTTTTATCATATTTGTTGGCTGCCAATAATTTCTTTAAATCTGTAGATTGGTTTTTCATGTTGTTTGTGGTTCTTAGTGATACAGATGTTTTAATTTTTAAGAAAGTCAAATACACATATATTCTTCATTTGTGATTTTCACATCTTAACAAATCTTTCCATATCTTCATGTCATAGATATTTGCCCATGATTTTTTACATATTTTTTTCTTTTTTTAACATCTAGGTCTTTAATCCATCTGGGCTTTATTTTTGTGTAGAGTGTGAGATAGGGAACTAACTTTATCTGTGCCATATGGATAGTCATTAGTCCCAACATCATTTATTGAATAGTCCATTTTTCCCTCAGTCACATGTATGGTTACCTCTTTCATCCACCAAATTTAACACATATGTTGGAATTTTACCGAACCATAGAAGCCTGAAAGAGCTGGGGAATTAACATCCTGTGGAAGCAGTTCACAACCAAAGTCTAAAAGGACTTGGCTTATTCCAGTTCCCTTCCTCACTCTTCAGGTGAGATAATCCTGAGACATGGTTTAGACCTTTTCCTAGAGTTTCCCCAGGGAAATATTTCCACAGTCCACAGTTGTAGCTGACTTAGCTCCCTTATTCCCCCCTCCACCCCGTAGGGACTGCCTCTCTCCCTATCTCACTGCCTCATGCCTCCCAAATAAACAGCATGCACTTAAATTCTTGTCTCAGAGTTTACTTCTAGAGGAACTAACATGACATGTGTGGACATACTTCCAGGCTCTCTGTTTTGTCCCATTTATCTGTCGTTGTCCCACTCAGCTTCTTAAGGCCATTAAACTCACCCCCATGTCACACAGCAGGTGAGCATCCTGTTATCCTCTGCTGTGCACACTCATCTGTGGGCCTTGGCATTCTGCATTGATTTTGGTTCTCCTGGCTTTTGTTCTGTGATTTACTCACCTGGTTTCTTACTCTGTTACCTCAGCACAGTGCCATTTCTCTGCTGTGACTTTAGACTTGCTTCACTTAAAATAATTTGGACTTTCCTTTAGGCGCTGGACTTTGACTTAAGTGGATATCTCACAGCCTTTCATGAAAAAATAAAACAAAACTAGGGAAGGAGAAGGGTGCAGATAATTGGTAGTAATCAACATGGTGTCCCTTGGGGTTCTTCTTGGGTCTTTCTATTGTATCTGGAAGAAAAAGTTACAGTTTCACTGTGCAAGAACGAGTAGAATCATGCACTGATTTAACAATTTACTTTGTTAAACTTATGCATTTTTTATTCTTCTATTAGGCTTTGAAAGGTTATTTGTACCCTTCACCTTCTACTCCTGTACTTCACTGAAGCAATGTGGCCTAGAACTTTCTCATCTGTCTCAACATTCTCCAAATCAGAAGACTTAGAAACAATGTGGGGCACCCAGGGGAGGGCTCAGTCTAATTATCTCTAGTTTCCTTGGAGAAACTAGGAAATCGATTTCAGAATGCAGTGTATCTCCTTTATAACCATATGTTGTGGTTTGAACATAATTCTTGTTATGCAGTGAGTGTAGTCATTCTCAACTAACACTTTAGTTGTCTGCTTAAAGTCTTGAGGTTTTTTTTTAAAGCAAACTGCTATAATTGTTATATGTAAATATCTGGATCCTGCAGACCCTACCTCAACAATCATATTTAAAAATCTAAAGTCCAAGGTGAGCAAAACCAGGAAAAGAGCCCCCACGTAGAGTTCTTAATGCTTTTTATTTCTGCCAGGGGAAACTGTACATCACTACAAAAAGGTGGGAAAATCTAAAAAAAAAGGAAATGGCCATATAATGATAGGAAGCATTACTAATATCAGGGAAGGGGCTTAGTACAGTGAAGGTGAGAAAAATTAAGGGTCAAGAAGAACCACCTAATATATTCCTTAGTCAAGTTTTAAGAGCACCGGAAAGTGCTAATCCCTTAAGAACATCAACTCTGCTCAATTTCCATTTTCTTTTTCTTTTTTTTTTTCTTTCTGGGCACTAGCACATGATCCTTCTCAGCCCTGAGTAGAGCTTAGTTAAGCTACAGAAAGTACCAGAAGTATAAGCTATGAATCTACATTGTGTGGTAAATCTGACAGAATTCGTCTCAGACTTTTCTGTTAACTGTGGCCATGTTGTTGTTGATCTATAATAAACATTATTCTTATGACACAGTCATGGGAGTTTTACTAATTTTATATATATGTTTCCAAAGTTAGCTTCAGACAGCTTCTTCTTTCCTTTTTTGTAAATTTTGCTGGAGTTACCATTCCATTTAGTCTGTCTTCCCACAGTCATTTCCAGATTTTCAAATAAATGACTTTCATTTACTTCTGCTTTGAGGCTCTTTGTACAGTGTTGGAAGTGTTATTTACAGCAAAACAATGAATTGGCCAGCATCCTCCTCTTCTGCTGATTCACCCCTAGTTTCCTCTATGGCATCCAGACTAGACTTCTGTGCCCATGGGCACAGTGGCCAGTGCCAGAGGGGTGCAGCCATGGCCCAGCTGGGGTGTGAGGGGATTGTCCTAGTTCCCATTCCTAGTCCTGCTGCTTTGTTACACTTTTATCCCCAGGAAAGGCCCCTGCTTCCAACCACATGATATGCTTAATTCCGAAAGCCCCATGGACTCCAGAAAACTGTAATTAAGGAGCAAGAGATTCCTTTGCAGATAATTGAAAGATGGTGGCAGAGACCCGTGAGTTAAGTACTTTTTAGACCACATTTATCTGCACGTTTTCCTCTTTGAATTTATGTTCCTTGCCTGTAAGTACTTTTCTGGATGACCAAGGGCAATTTCACTAAGTGTTTGAAGCAATTGGTTTGGAGCCACCTAAGGATTTCTGCATGCTTTTGATCAGTCCCATGGTGTCCCCCCCCAACCCTGGACACCTGCCCTTGCCTGATTCTGTCAGGCCCCCCTGACCCCTGGGGCTCCACATGGCCACCAGGAGAAACCACTATCAAATGCAAAGTTCAAGGAAAAAATGAAACAAGAGGAAACCAGAGAGGGAGACAAACCATAAGAGATTCTTAATCTCAGGAAACAAACTGAGGGTTGCTGGAGGGGAGGGTGGTTGGGGGGGTGGCTGGGGGATGGACATTGGGGAGAGTATGTGTTGTGGGGAGCGTTGTGTATTGTGTAAGACTGATGAATCACAGACCTGTAACCCTGAAACAAATAACACATTATATGTTAATAATAAAAAAAAAGAAAAAAAATGCAAAGTTCATTCCTTTCTTGCTATCTTTCCCCTGAGGACAAGAAAGAAACTTCTCTGTGCTCCCACCTGACCTTGTTCCTGCCTCTATTAATAGCATTCACCACACTGTGTTGTAATTACCTAGGTATCTCCAATTTCCCTCAGCTACATGGGCACACTGAAGATTAACTCTGGCACCAAGCTCTGTGGAGCTGCCCCTTCTCTAAACCCTTTCTTATCCTTTCTTTGACTCTGGGTTCTGATTGTGCTCCACCTCTGTAGGCTTTAAAATGTTCTTGTGGTGCCATCATTGGCTTTCTGCTTCCCTCTGTCCTGACCCCAAGTGACAGTTCTCCCACCCTCCATGCCTGTTCAGTGCCCAGCCATGTGATAGACCTGCAAAAAACATAACAGATGAAGTGAAAGAGCTCTGGTATTACCTTTGCTATTTTTCCCCCTCTTTTTTTTTTGCTACAGTTATGACCACTGGGGTAATTGGGTGGAGGGCAGAATTTCACCCCAAATTAATCAATGCAACTCTTCCAGGAAAATCTCAGGTGTCACAACTTTTGTCAAGAACAGTTCCCCCAAAGTAGTCTATTCTTTCATTGATGCAACCATTAGTGAATTCCTACAGGACGAATTTGGGGGGACATTTCAGTAACTTCACCCAAGGTCACTTCCCGGACTTCATGCCAATCTTCATGCCAATCTCAAGGTTTTGGACTTGAAGATCCTTGTGAATATGTTATACAGACAGGTTCATGACCATGAAACAAATATCCTTGAGGAGGGCTTCCCCTAACCCACGTTGGTAAGTGCTCATCTCTGGAAGATTCAACTTTCTTCATCCATAAAACACACAGGTGCAGGAGATAGAAGAGGGATACTCAACTGCTCTTTGAACTTATTGGATCCCAGCAATGGATGAACTAGCCTTAGATGGGCAAGCTAAGAGCCTAAGAGCTTATTGTATCCAAATCTCTATGCAGGTGCACTTTAGCATCACCATGGAAACATCTCAACAGCCAAATAACAAGACGATAATAAAGAGATGGGATAGAATAAACTAAAATAGAGCTTCTACTAGAATAGAAGGACAGAAGAGGCAGTGGAAGAAGGCAACAAGAAGAGGGAGTCAAAGAGAGGCAGAGTCAATTATATTAAAATCTAGTATCAGCACCTAGAGTTTGAGTGTTACGCATTTTGAACCTATCTACGATGCCCTGTAAACTGAATTGATTTCTAAACTTTAGCCTCTTGACTTATTGCAGTGCTCAGGTCTCAATGGGTACATGGGGCTCAAATAGGGATGCCTAACTGATTGGGTTTCTGCTGGCCCTAAGTCTCAGCTTGCTGGGCAGACCACTGGAATACTGCCAGAACAATAACAACTACTGGGGGGCAGCATACCCCCCTCCGCCTACGAATCCCCACTTCACTTAAAGGCCAGTGTGTTTTCCTCTTAGGACTACTTACCCCAAACAAGAGCATCTCTTTTTGCCCCTTGTTTGAGAGTAAATACTAACTAGTGCTCAAAATCCCCAACATTGGCTCCCCCCAGGAAATAGAGATAATGCCCCAATAGTTAAATAGTCTCACAACCACCACCATCTTTTTTTTTTTTAAAGATTTTATTTATTTATTTGACAGAGAGAGACACAGTGAGAGAGGGAACACAAGCAGGGGGAGTGGGAGAGGGAGAAGCAGGCCTCCTGCCGAGCAGGGAGCCCGATGTGGGGCTCAATCCCAGGACCCGAGGATCATGACCTGAGCTGAAGGCAGACGCTTAATGACTGAGCCACCCAGGGGCCCCCCACCACCATCTTTGGTTATAAAACTATCTCCATACCTAGATCTTGAGTTCCTAGAAAGGAGGTCCCCAATATTACTTATCTTCAATTCCTCAGCAATTCCACATTGCATGTGTCTAGTTAGGTGGAAGCTTATAACTATTTATTAAATGATTAAGCAGAGGAGACAGGGAAAATAGCTCTGTGTAGGTGGGGTGGTTTATTGTAAAGTTTGCTATTGTGGTCAAGGCAACAGGGAGGGCTCAGAGACGGACATCTCCACCTGGGGTCTGGGATAATTTCTGAGAATTCTGAAATATAGCTGGGCAAGTACTTTTACCCCCACCTCCTCTGACAGTTTATTTCCAAATGTTCCTGACTGCCTGGTTGAAAAAAAAATAGTTATTAGGTTCAAGGGTAGTTTTAAGTGTATGCATATTTAAAAACCTAAATGAAAGCATTTAAAAACTTAAGACAGCTACAGGGTGCCTGGGTGGCTCAGTTGGTTGGGCATCTGCCTTCGGCTCGGGTCGTGGTCTTGGGGTCCTGGGATCAAGCCCCGAGTTGGGCTCCCTGCTCAGAGAGGAGTCTGCTTTTTCCTCTCCCTCTGCCCCTCCCCCCAGCTCATTCTCTCTCTCTCTCTCTCTCTCCTCTTGGATAAATACAATTAAAAAAAATTAAGACAGCTATTACAATATCTCTACCCATCACTGTTCCTATTAGTAATGAATTTGAAACCATCTTTGGTGCTGTATCTTAAACTGTGGGTTCTACGGAACGGTAAGTACATTCTAGGTGCACTGGGGAGCTCTGTTTGCATGGCTTCTGTTCCTGCTATCATAGCTTCCTTTTCAATATACCAACATTCCTGGATTTTCTGAGATTCTCCTTGCATCTTTGAAGACTACTAGCTAGCTATTAGGCCGTTACTTTTTTTTTTTCCTCATAAAGATGAAGAATAACCTTCTACAGAATCACTGTGACACCTTGTGGGCATGGCTAGGGATTGCATCCCAGTCTTCGGTTCTAAATAATAGCCCCGACTCTTCCTGCCTGAGGCAGGCCATTGCTCACTCTTCTCCACCAAAAGCCTCACTGTGTCTACTTCCATTTCTCTCCACATCATTCCCTGAAGAGCAAGCATTCTAGAAGAGGAGTATGGGAAATTGGTATTGTTAAAAACAAGACAACAGGCCCAAAATGAAGTCACTTGTGCTAAGCTCCATGTCACCAAACCGAGACCTAATACTTAATGACAGTTTCATTCTCTCCCTGGAATGGAATCTTGAATCAGTCAATCGGGAATTACCTGGTCAGCACTAGCGAAGTAATCTGTCTGATAGACCCGCTTTTGCTAAAATAATTTTCTCGTCTCGCTCCTTTATGCCTACAAAAGTCTTCCATTTGGTACAGCTCCTCAGAGCTCCTTTCTATCTGCCCAATAGGATGCTGCTCAATTCGGGAGTCACTGAATACAGTCAATAAGATCTTTAAAGTTTATTGGTCGAATTTTGGTTTTTAAGCGTATTCTTGATTCTGTACGACAAGGCGACTGTTAATTTGCTTCTGTCTTGAGTTGAGCTTTGAGAAAAATCTCTGCCCTGTAGACCCACCCGGATGGAACCAGCATGAAGAGCATTGCCTTCCCACTGGGGCCAGAGCCAACACTTTGCTAGCTCTCTCTCTCTCCTCCTGTGGTGACTTCATTACACCAGGAGGCAACGGGCTTTTATGGTTCTCCAGCAGATACACTTTTCTCCCCCAGAGACAGATTTCCATGGAAACCAAACCCAGAAGGAACATTCTGGAGGGGCAGGGTGTGGCAAAAACCACAAGAGAGGTAAGGCGAGAAGGCATTTATCTCAGGATTACATTAGAAATGTGAGCAAAAACATAGTCAGAGGCAGCAGAAAAGTGTTACGTTTTAAAATGGTTTTCATTGTTTCTATATAATGGGAGTGGAAGACGCTAGAAAAAATCAGAAGGCCAGACATAGAGCACCTATTGTGTGCAAGGCATGATGCCAAGTGCTGGCAAGGGGCCGGTGTCAAAAGTGATCTTGCCCTTCGGGAGTTTGTGGCTTCTATGAACACAGATAATCACACCAAACTATAGCACATTAGAGTGCCAGATGAATGGGACCCACATAAGTGGCAAGAGGCCGGTATGACTCTCACCTTCAGCCAATGTCAATCTCTCAAAAATAAGCAGTGAGAAGAACAAAGCCATGCCAGGGTGAACCTAAGGGATCTGCAACCCTGTTTCTCAACCCCGGTCAAAGGAGGAGTTTTAAAATATAGGGGAGAGTAAGGCATGATTTTCCAGTACTGGTGATGGTCCAAGAGAAAGGCAGAGTTCAGTGACTTGTGGGAGAGAACAGTGATTCACAATGTTGGCTACACATGTGAATCGCCTGGGGAGTTTTACACATGTGATGCCAGGAGATTCTGAGGAACTTGGTTGGGGGAGGAGGCAAGAGCCAGTGCATCGGGATTTAAAGATTTTCCCCAAATGATTCTAACTTACAGCCAAACTTTTAGAAACACTGGAAGATCCTATTCTTAACACTGTCTACTCTAGGTACTGCTACACACACACATGCACACACACACGCACGCTCTCTCTCTTGCTTTTGTAATTTTCAGCTTTGCAGAAAATGGATTAAATATTAAATGGAATGGGACAGACATTTCAGAATACCCGAATTCAGCAGGCACCGGATTACCTGCCTACGAATGCTAATAAGGAGAGGGGAGTGGCCGGCGTGGGGGCGTGGACTGCTGCGAAGGAGTAAGGAGAAGGGCTTACAGAGAGTAGTGCTCTAATACGTGCCTCTGACCCTCGACATACTTTCCTGCAGCCAGCTGTGCTCCTGACTCGGTGTCAGTGTTAGTGAAGTGAGGCGTCTGTGCCAAGGGTCGGGATGACCATGGTTTTCAGGGTCAGGTATAATACAGCACATGTCCCTGATGTCCCCTGTCCCTGTGGCTGTCTTCTCTGTGCATGCAGTTTATACCTATGCTTTTCCTTTCAAATCTCCCCCAAAAAATCAAGAGTGTGACAACAAGGAGAAAGAGTTTAATTTTCTGATAACAGTAAACTATTGCCCATACAGGAGTATTGTATTTATTTCACATCTGCCACGATACATGACACATGACTGGTTTTCCTTTATGTGAATGATGGTTTGTTATAGTTGATGAGGAATTACTTATTTGGTGTGATTTTAGGAATGTTAAGAAAATTCTGCTTTCCCCTTACAATCAGAATAACTGTTCTGGAAGAGCAGCCTGGTGGTAGGCAGAATGGAATGGACCAGAAAGTTGTTGTAGTAAGACTGCAGTGGGGTGGAGGTGGGGTGGGGTGGGATGGGTCAATTAGGAGATCCTACACTGGGGAAGTAGCAGGAGAAATAGACAGGTTGGTTCATGAGACATTCTGAGGGCAAACTTTATGGGACAGGGCACTTTTTAGAAAGGAAGGAGAAGGAAAAGCCTGGATGACCACAAGATCTCAAACTCATGTGAAAGAAAGCATGGTGACTGTATCTATAGATTCCAGGGAGGCAGGAAGAGATGATAGTTGGGAGCTGACTGATTTGGTTTCCTAGATATTGGCTTTGGAGCACCATGGGAGTCCTCGTGGGGATGTTCAACAAGCAGTTGGAGCTAAGGAGAACATTTAGAACTAGAGACACAGATTTACTACCTTAGATATGATAGTAAAGTCATGGGAGCATTAGAAATTGGCACAGGAGAATGCCTCAAAAGGGAAAAGAAAATAATGACAGAATGTCGGAAGAAATCCAACATTTATACTATCTGAACAGGAAAATGTTCCAATGAAGATCCAGGCTACAGAGTGAGAACGGGAACCAGAACATGACCTAAGTCAGGGAAAGAGAGCTTCTCAAGATGTGGGTGGTCAATCCTGTGAGAAGCCATTGTGAGGTCATATAGGAGATCAGCGGCCTTCAGGAGAACCACCGTATTTCATTTGGCCTCCACATGGCTCATGCCTTCCTTCTTTCCCTTTGGGTTCTAGACCACTTTATTCTGGTTTTCTTCTACATCTTTGTCCACTCCTCTTCCATCCCCTGCTTTCCTTTCCTTCTTCCACTCTTGCCCTAAGTATTGATTCTCTTGCCAGCCAGCATTCCTTTGCCCACCCTCTTCTTTCTCAAGCCACACACACTCTCTCCTATATGGCAGTAGCCATTGTAACCACCATCCAGATCAAGGAATGGGACCTTGGCAGACATATTTCCTGATCAGTCCCAAACCTCTCACTATAAGTAACCACTCTCTGATCTTTACCACTTACTTACTTTTCTTTATAATTTTATCACCCACATGCTATCACTTTACTAAACTATAGTTTAGGTCTGCCTGTTTGCTTTATTTCAAAATAGGGCTCCTAAGTCTGTTTTAATTCCTAGGTGTCCCCTTAGGTGGTGTGTTGTTCTTCACTGAGAGGCATATAATGTCTAATGTCTGTGCTGTTAGCAGCCACTGATAATCAATGCCTATATCCTTTACTTCTTTAGATATTGCAAAATGGTGATCATCTTATTCATCATTTCTTCTTTATTTATTAGCTGGAATACTTTTCAAGAGGGGAACTTTCCCTCATTTACAATTTGATTACCCAATGGAAGAGTTTTCAAAGGGAAGGCAAAATGATAGCTTGAAATCTTCCTTTTATTTACTGGCTTTCAAAATAGTCAATTCCCTAGCATCCTCCAAAGGCAACTAATTAGGGTTAGGGTATTTTTTTAGGGCGTTAATGGTTACACTTTATAAACCCAGGGAACAAATAATATTTGGTGTGTTTTAACTGAAGACAGGGATTATCTTTATTGATGGTCACATTGTTCTATCTTTGGTCAGTAGGAGTCCTTTCAAGTTGGTTCCTGTATTCTTTGACCAACCCTAATAGTCTTTGGTAGCTTTTTTGCTGTATGACATGATTGTCCAGGTTCGTCTCATACATTTGTTGCACCATGCCTGGAATCAGCCATTTCTCCAAGACTACAAGCTGGAAACTAAGTGACACTCATTGCTACTGGTTAGGCTATCATTTCAGGGCTTTTCAATGGACAGAACTAGGGTATTAGAAGATTAAAAAAACACTTCATGAGTTTAGGATGTTACTTCCTTTTCAAATTCAGGAGTATAGAATAATTACCTTTTTTTGTTTTACATTAATATCCATTTGTTCCCAAACTAAGAATCCTGGTTCTCAAGGACACACTGATGATAGAATTAGATATTACAAAGTCATTAATTTGCTTTTCCAAAACATTTTCAGAATAACAATCTGAACACTTTACTAGTACAATTATTAAAGGCAATCAAAATTAAACATTTTTTGACATATGCTTTCCTCCTTTTCCACAGTTATCCTATAATCTACATTGTCAGAGCACAGAGCTCTTTTATGCTTTTGCTCTCATATCTTTCATTTAAATATATTGTACATTTAAACTGTACATTTTGGGGTGCCTGGCTGGCTCAGTTGGTAGAGCATGCAACTCCTGATCTTGGAGTTGTGAGTTTGAGCCCCACATTGGGTATAATGATTACTTAAAAATAAATATCTTTTAAAAATAGAAATAAATAAATAAATAAATAAATAAATAAATAAATAAATACTGTATGTTTAAATATATGTTTATTGTACATTTAAAGAGATACTTAATGCTCACTGCCAGCATTTAAGCTGCTGTCTCTTGAAGACATTTTGGTTGATTAAAGCTCTTTCTCTAATAAATTCTAAAGAAGGACTCCTGAGAACAATATTCTGTTAGTTCTTGCATGCTGGTGACAATTTGTCTGCTGCCTTTATACTTGAACATAAGTTTTGCCTGGATGTAAAGTCCTTGGCTCACATTCTTCCCTTGGGTACCTTAAATATGTTACTTCCTTTTCTTCTCAGAAAAAAAGTATTGCCATAAAAATTTCTGGTAGTAATCACATTTTCTTCCCCTTTTATGTGACTCATTTTTACCTGAATAACTAACATTTTTTTCCTTTTTCTTTAATGTCTAATAATTTTGCTAGAATATATCTTGATATTGATGAATCTGAGTCAATTTTCCCAGGAATGTGAAGTACCTTATCAATATGTGGGTAGATTAAAATCTCTTTTTATTTCTGAAAAGTTTTCCTGGATTACAGTTTTTAGTATTTGTTCTGTTTTCTCACTTTAATTTTCTTTTGCAGGGACTCCTATTATTCATTTATTGCATTTTCTTTGCCCATCTTCTATATTAGTCACTTTATGTCTAATCCAATTTATCTTTTCATTTTTTATTTTAATTTTTAATGTTCTATTTCCCTATCTGTTGTGTTTATGTGCTCTTGTGTTCCTTCTAATTTAGTTTTCACTTCTGAAATGATTTTTCTATATTTCTAATCCTTTGATAGTTTTATCCCTTTCTGGGATTGCTGGTTCAGATATATTTTTTCCTTCCATATATTTTACCATTTTTGATATATTTTTGCTCATTTTGAAATGTTCTGTAATATTGTTCTTCTGTCTTTGTGGGATTCTTTCTGAGGGATGTTATTCTGCTTCTTTATCTCTTTCACCTCAATTATTTCTATTGATCATATTAATGTGAAATTAGTTTAACTGAACTTTTAGAGCAAGCTGGGTTCAAGAGAGCTCTCCTGACTTCACAGACCTCCCTCTTTTATTGATTTACATTGTATTAAAAAATATGGCAATTTGCTTCCTTATATTTCCTGGTTCCATTCCCCTCTCCCACACTTACTTGCACTTTCTTCTTCCTTTGTGCCAATTGTCCTTGCCCTCCTCCATGTGGATTCTGTTTTCAGCAGTTTCTCCTCAGTGTGGGACACTTGGAGGGGAGTTTTGGCTATTTTGTTTTGAGGAGAGTTCGTAGACCATTTCAGCCCCTGCACACCTTCCTCAAGACCCCTCCAACCCATATGATATTGGGATGAGCAAACCCTATCCAGTTTCATCTGCTGTTCTCTATTTTGGCCTGCTGAGCTTTTCAAAGTGGCCACTGATAGTTATTTTGGAGTTCCTGGGTCCATCAGATACCCTGTTGCTTGCCTCAACTTCCTTTGGTACAGATGCTAATACCATGCAGATCTTGTAGTTGCCAACGTTTGTCTGCGTCCGCTTGGATTTTGAAACCTGTGGAACATCTTGTCAACCTAGTTATATTGTAGATATTGTCAATAGGCCTTTGTTTTTGCCATCCTAACTTTCTTTTATTACTTTTATAGAGGAGTTTGAGGAAATTAAAAGTATGCTACCACCACTGCTATCTTTCCCATCCCCATTTCTTAAATGATAATTTCCCCCAGACTTCAGTCTTTGACCATCTAGTCCTTTTACATACATATTTTTAAGTAAACTCATCACATCCTTTGCTTTCATCTTGATGCCCTCAACTTCCTGAGCCATATCTCTAGTCTCAACCTCTCCCTTGTGTATAAGTCCTTTATTTTCTGCTGCCCTTGGGCATCTTTACTTGGATGCCCCATGAGCACCTTAAACATTCATCTTTGTTACTGTGTTTCCTCCATATTCTCACACCTGTTTCTCTTTTCTTGGGAAAAATATTTTTGTGGAAAGAATTTATTTTCTAACCAATTCTGTGTTGTTGGCAAGAGATTCTCTCATTGTCTCAAAATCTCTGGAACAGAAATTACTTGTGATATTGGTCTAAAGAACAGAAATAAGTTTTATTAAAATAGGATTCTTTCAAGGAAGTTGCTTATTTTGCTTTCCTTTCTTTTGTCAATATAATATTTAAAAGTTTTATAACATGTATCTTTTATTATAAAAATAATACAGATTTATTATAGAAAATTTGGAAAAAATACAGAAGTCTCACAATCCCATTATCCAAAGATAATCATTACTAACATTTTGGATTTTTCCCTTAAAATTTTTTCTGTTTGGATATATACTTACTACTTACAGTTTTTGGTGAGTGTTTTTCTATGTCATTTAGAAATCTTTGAAAGCATGATTTTTTAAATGATAGTGTAGTATTCCATTATATGGATGCACCACAATTAATTTATATTCTAGTTGGCATTTAAGATGTTTTTCAGCCATTTTGCTATTATTAATAGTACTGTGATAATGATGATTATATATAAAACAATTATTTTCCCTTAAGTTTAATTTCTAGAAATGATATTGTTGAACCAAGTGATACTTATATTTTTAGCTCTTTTAATACATATCACTACATTTTTCTCTAAGAATTGCACACTAATTTACTATCCTATCAGTACATAAAATTAAAAATTTCTTCATGCTGCTGTTAAAAAAGTCTTTGCTAATCTGATAGACCACAAATGCATTTCACTATTGTTTTAATTTGAATTTGTTAGATTTCTAAGATGGCTCAATATGTTATCATATACATAATAGCCATATGTATTTCTTAGGGTACCTCCTTGCACATGATTATAATGGGTGGGAAGAGCCTATTCTGACCAGGTGTCCACATGTTACAATGCTTGAAGGACTTCTTCAGCTGCAATCTCTATGTCATCATCAAAATGATTTGTTGAAACAATATGAATGAGTACATATGTATATACATATATATATATATACACACACACACATATGTATGTGTGTATTAAGAGTACATATATACATGTGTACGTATATGAGTACATATATGTGTGTGATATATATCACACATATATACACATACACATATATACACATACACACTTGTATATATATATACACACATACACACATACACATACACATATCTCCAGTAGGATTTTAATATGAGTGTTTAACAAGTTCTTTTTATCTAACAAGATTATTTAAAATATTGTTAAATAATCAATGGTCATCAATGAGAACAGCAGGTCTCCCTCACACATGCCAATAATAATAACAGCCAACATTCATCCTACACTTGCTAAGCACTTTACAAACAGTGCCTCATTTATCCAGCTTCATGAGGTAGGCATTTGTTTCTGTGTTTTACATGACTACATGAGTCTTAGACATCCTAGGCACATTAGCTGAGGTCACATAGCTACTGGATGAGAAAATTGGAACTGAAGCTCACTTTAAAGCTGGTTTTAAAGTCCACCTTCTGAACCATTATGCTCTGTGGCTTTTTCTCACTCAGTGGTTTGTAACCCTGCTGCACATTAAGATCACTGGAGAACTTTTAAAAAGTACTGGTGCCAAATCATATAATGCAGACAAATTGCATCAGAATCTCTGGGGGTGGTGCCCAATCATTTGTATGTTATAAAGCCTTCCTAAGTAATTGTAATATGAAGCCAGGGTTGAGAGTCACTGCTAGTAATTATTAACCAGTGTGGCTAAGGGAATAGTCTTAATTTGTCAAGTTTGAATTCTCAATGTTCCATGCTATTCATATCCCATCTGTGTGTTGGAACAAATCCCTTTCTCTCAACTCAATTCAGTGTTCTTATTACTTCTCTCTCTCTCTCTCTTTCTCCCCTCCCTATCCCTCCATCTCTCTCTTTCTCTCTCTCACACACACATACACACATACTCACAGAGTCACAGATATGCTCTAGCTCAGAATCTCTGTTCATACAAGTGGTAGTAGGGAGGCCAGACCCATACTGGGGTGTATTCTCTGGATACCCAAGGTCAAACAGAGGTAGAGCATCACTCGTTAAAAGACTGCAATGGATTAAGCCAAGAAAAATGATTTGAAAGGCAAATCTAAGGAGAGGCTAAATTAAAAGTTTGGCAGAGAGTTTTCCATCCAAAGAAGCAAGTCAGAAAGAGTTAATCTGGGGATGAGGCATCCAGGGAAGGAGATCAGATGGTCTGAAAGAGGGATTTTTATAGAGCATCAGTGATATTGGATATGAGAAGAAAGGCAGCCATCAATGCAGAGGTCACAAAGTGTTGGCTTATAGATGTGCTTTGTTAGCCTTTCACTGACATTTCAAAAAAACTGAGTCAAAGTTAAAACTAGGAGATTGCCCATACAAATTAAGATTCCAGCTTAAAAACATTCTGAAGACTTGGCAACACGAGGCCATTGTTCTCACACGGCAGCAATCTGCAGCTCTGGGAAGTGGCTGCCCACCTTCAATGGAATAGGGATTGTAGTTCCCCACAGCCCCCACAGGGCTCATGACACTTACGTAGGCGATGTGACTTGCAATACTGATGTTAGCATTTGTGACTTCAGATTGAAAATTCCAAACCAGCCTGGACATGAAGTAGTCACTGAACATCAACTTTCATTTGTTGATTTTTATGGTAGCCTTCACTTCCTTCCAAATATCTCTACAAGATGTTATGGCTGCCTGTTTCATGGGTTAATGGGACTGGCTGCATGGTCCTATGACTCCTTATCTCTCTGATTCATTGAAGTGCTGCATTCTGCCTTGGTGTGTTCTCTCCTGCTTGTGATCTCCCTGTGTAATTGGCATTCAGTGTTCAGAGCCCCTTTCTGCCCAAGTCTGAGCAAGGGATGGTTCCCCCATATACTTCATCATGGACCTTCCCATGTAACTGCCCCCTCACTCCTGTAGCAACAGACAATGACTGAAGCATGCTCACATCCCCAGGGCTATCCCAGCATCTGTTTGCCTTTTCATAATTACTTTTCCTAGTAAATTTTGATAGGTAAATTCCTACAGAAAGTCAAATGAACTTCCATTCTGTTCAAGAATAAGCTTTCCCCCCTCCCTTCCCTTCCTCTTCCCTTTTTCTCCCCTTCCCCTTTTCCTTTCCTTCTCCTTCTCCTTTCCTTTCCTCTCCTCTCCTCTCCTTTCCTTTCCTTTTTTTTTCTGAGTTGGCCTAACTTCTTTTCCTGAAGGTTTGTTCCTGTATTTTTTTTTAAGGACATAATAATCAAGTTCTTTAAATCTGGCTGTCCAGTTTAGGGAAAGGTCTGAATATTCTGAACTCTGTACACTTTCTGGCAGGGTCTTTCCTCCCTAAAGACATCAGTAATGGCAAAGGAAAGAAGATCAGATATTTCCATAAAGAGTGTGTCCTCTGGGGAGAGCAAGAGCCTTGGAGTCTCTGCTTATTGCAAAATTAAATAAGCGATCAAACAAACACGCCAATAAAAACATAAATCCCGGTGAAACTTGTTGCCATTTATAGATTGAAAATGCTAAATTCTTACAAGCATGTACTTCAAGTTTATTTTATTCATTCTATTGTGAATTTTAAGTGTTGAGAAAAAAATACCCCAACGTGGATATAAAGTAAAAGGATGATCACGTGCCTTTGTTGTGATACTCAAGTATTGCCTGGGGAGTTGTACCTTTGTTTCACTTACTATGTAGTATTGGTTAGGGCTCAAATTCTGTGAAATCAGATGTTAATCTGTAGACTTATAAGGTGGAAGTGATTTTTGCCCAGTAGAGATGCACATGATTTTTCTCCTTTAGAAAATGTAGTGACAAACATTAGGGTTTTATTGCCCTAGTAACCAGCTTTATATCTAACGTAACAATCTTATTACAGCATTATTTCCTTCAATACCTGTATTTGCTCGGTATCTCCAATTCTCTTTGAACCAGTTTTATTTATCATTCTGCTAGTTCCTTCATTAATGAGTAAATTTTTGAAGTATGTTCATTTGCTACTTGTATGAGAGTCATGTTTTTTAACTTTTCAAAAATGATACTTTGATGCTAGCCTTATCCCAGAAAAACATTTTAGAGGTCCCCAACCTCCTGCTCACAAACGGAACTTCTTTCCTTGGTTGCTGTGGGCTGCATCAGGCAAAACTTTGAAAGTACTTTTGTCAATGTAGAGGATGAACACTTTGTTGAGGGAAAGAGAACTGAGCAATTAGCTTCAGTTGAGGGGAAGAAAAACCAGATGAGGTTATTCACTGATAAAGCAAATGCCATTTAATGATGCCTCTGCTCATCATAAACAGTGCTGCCATAGAGATCACAGGTTCACATCTGCTGGGGGAAGTGGGATATTTGCTGCATTTCACTTTTGGCCCAGGAGTCTTTCTAAGCTTCTCTTTATTCACTCTATTCCACTTCCACACCCCATCAGATCTGCAAGAAGGAGGCTCAGAAGACCATCTGGCCTATGCCACTAGAGATATCAGCAAGGCTCTCTAATAAAGATGTTCCTGAAAGATTGGGGACAAATTCAATTTAACAAAACCCTATTTCAAATGACCTGAGATGTTTGCTTTATCGTAGAAAGAATGAATTATTTAGTAATTGTAAATAAATCACTGTATAGCTTTATTTTAAAATGATGTTAGGTCCTGTTTAAATACCATTAAGTATATTATTTAAGAAAAAATATATTGTCTCTTCCAAATATGGGGATAGGTTTGGAAAGTAAAACAGTAAAGAATTACCTGTGAAATAATATAATAAAAAAGTGAAAATGCTTTGCAAATCAGGTCATGTTATATCTTCACACAAATGTTATTTATTATTGATATAGTAATAAAGCATAACCTGAATGTCTTCGATTCTACAAATAACTGAGGGGGTCACCATTTTTTGGATATCCAAATGAAATAATCTGAGTCCATATCGCATATTTGGTGCTAATAAACCCAGTCCCCTCCTAAATATTTCTAATCCCCAGAGAGTATGTGTCAATTGCAAACCCCAGTTATTGGCTTCTTCTAGACCACATCTGGCTCTTGGGTTGGTTCTCTCCCTGGTCTCCTCCCTATACCTCTCTATTGCCTTCTGTCTTTCTGTGATCCAGCTGACTCACCAACATGATCACAGACTCTCCTTTATTTCCCAAGAAAATACTAAAATAAATCTGACTAATTTGGTAGTTACTAAAGGTTTGCTGAAGCCATTGGAGGAAAATGGAGAGGAATTAAGATACAAAATTGGAAACAACTCGAAATACTCTCTCTTCAGGTCCTGAGTCTCACCATATTTGTGGAGTCTACTTTCCCTACCCAGGGTCATTTCTACTATCTTTTTTGCCCTTTTTCCGGAGAGAACTGAAAATCATTTGAAATTAGATCATACTCCACCTCACAGAAACTAGCCTCTTATATTACTATAAACAGAACTTTAATTCACTTTTACTGCATCTCCCCATTGTAGTCAATACCTTGGATCTTACCTTTCCTAACCAACAGCACTCTAAAGATTTATTCCCTTAAACAAAAGACTGCTCCCCATTTGAGAGCACCCTTCACCCTCCTCCAAGGAATGCAGAAGTTGCTCTTGCCATTTTTTCTCCCATCTGTACTAAGAAGATCACCTGAATGGAGAAAATGCATTGCCAAGGGTAGGAAGACTCCGAGACAAGTTTTAGAATATTGACACTACTTCCTAGATAATTTAATTTTTCTATATTAATCATGTGTCGAATAACCTTGCTGAATTCAGCCATTATTCTAAGTTTGTAGATTGTTTTGAATATTTTATGTATATAAATATTATTTTCAAATGAGTTTTGCATTTTTCTATGGAAACTTTATACCTTTATTTTTCTAGCCACACTACAGAGATTAACCACTGACACAAGTTGACAGAAGTGACAATTGTGGACATCTTTGTCTGGTTCAGTCTGAAAGTCAGGGGCAAGTGTTTGACATTCCGACTTTATGTATATTGTTAGCGGGAGGTTTTCAGATAGTCCCTTTATCAGTTTAAGGAAGTATCCTTCTAGTTCTAGTCCACCGAGGGTTTTTTTTTTTTATTATTATGAATGAGTATGGAATTTTATCAAATACTTTTTCTGAATTTACAGAGTTGATTATATGTTTATCCTTTATTCTGTTAATGTGGTGAATTGCATAGGTTGATTTTGAATGCATCAATCTTGCATTCCTGGGATAAACCACACTTGCTGGATTTGATTTGATTTGATTTGATTTTGTTTGTCTTAGTCTGACAGAAAAATCAGCCTATAATTTTACTGTAATATCTTTGACAGATTATGGTCCTAGGGCCTCATAAAACAAGTTGGAAAGTGTTGCCTCATCCCCTGGTTCTCTATAGAGTTTGTCTAAGAGGGGTATGATTTCTTCCTTAAATGTGTGGGGGAATTTACCAGTGATGCCATCTGGGACTAGAGTTTTCTTTTCGGAAAGGTTTTAAACTATGGATTCGATTACTTTGACAGATATAGGACTACTTCACTTTGCTTTTGTGTATGTGTGTAACTGTTTCAGTAAGTTGTGCTTTTCAGTATGTGTGTAACTGTTTCAGTAAGTTGTGTTTCAGTAAGTTGTCCATTTCATCTAAGTGGTCAAATGTCTTGGCATAAAATTGTTCATAATATCATTTTATTACCTTTTTAGTATATATTGAATCTTGATATTCACAATTTATCTTCTCTTTCTCTATCTTTTCTCTTTTTTCTTGATGAGTCTTGCTAGGGGCCATCAATTTTATTAAGTCTTTCCAAAGAACTTATTTTTGACTTTGTGGATTTTCTCTCTTGTTCATGTGCTTTCTATTTCATGGTCTCCTGCTCTTATCTTTATTATTTCCTCCCTTTATTTTATTTGTGCTTATTTTCCAGTGTTCTTCTAACATCTTGTATGGATACTTGGATTATTGATTTTTCAACCTTTCTTCTTTTCCAGTATAAGCTGTGGCAGACATGGAGAGTGCCAATTGGATAACCCTTCAAGAAAGAACCTGACCAATTGCTCTGAGTATGGTCATCTGCCAGCTGCCAGCTATTATCTCCCTCAGGATCTACCCTGGTTTTTAAGCCAAGGTCATACTGTTCTTGGAGAAACTTCCTGGCCAATGTCTGAGCAAAGCAGTGGTAACTGATTGCATGCTTTTCTTAGGGTAGCTCCCAGCCAGTGACTGAAATAGAGAGTGGGACAAGGGCTCTTCTAAAGGGCAGTCTTGCCGTTGGTACTCCTTTTGGGGCACAGAGGCTTGGGGTCAAAGGGCCATTGTGGTGTGATGCGGGATAAATCTCTGAGGAAGTTATGAGATATTAATAAAATGTGGCATTCTTAGGGAAAAATAGCTGGTACCCAACAAAGGTGTATGTACAATGATCTCTTGTCATTTTGGGGTATTTTCTAATGACCTTAAAATAACTTGATTTCTGGTTTAATTCCATATTTTGTGTGATTTCAATCCTTTGAAATTTGTTGAGGCTTGCTTTATGGCCTAGCATGCAGTCCATCCTGATCAATGTTCCATGTGCTCTTGAAAAGAATCCATAGTATATAATTGTCAGATTTTGTGTACTACACAAGTCAATTGGATCAACTTCGTTAATCATATTGTTTAAATTTACTATATTCTTGCTGATATTTTTACCTGTTTGGTCTATCAGGCACTGAGAGAGAGAGTGTTAAAACCCCCAATCATTCTACCCAAATACCTGCACATTGATGTTTATAGCAGCTTTATTAAAAATTTCCAAAATTTTGAATCAATCAAGATGTCCTTCAGTAGGTGAATGAATAAATAAATTGTAGTACATCTAGATAATGGAATATTACCCAGTGCTAAAAAGAAATGAGCTATAGAGCTATAAAAAGACATGAAGGAAACTTAAATGTATATTACTAAGTGAAAGAAGCCAATCTGAAAAGTCTATATACTGTATGATCCCAACTATATGATATTTGGGGAAAGGCAAAATAATGAAGACAGTAAAAAACAATGGAGCAGTGGTTTCTAGGAGTTAGAGGGGAGGAAGGGATGAATGGGCAGAGCACAGAAGATTTTAGGGACAGTGGAACTATCCTGTATGATACTATAATGGGGGATACATGTCATTATACATTTGTCCATACCTGCAGAACCAAGAGTGAATCCTTAGGTTAATTATGGACTTTGGGTGATAATGATGCATTAATTAATTAAGGTTTATTGATTGTAACAAATGTCTCAGTCTGTGGGGTGGGGAATGTTGATAATGAATGTGTTATGAATGTGTGGGACAAGGGGGTATATTGGAATTCTCTGTACCTTCCCTTCAATTTTGCTGTGAATCTAAAATTGCTCTGAGAAATAATGTCCATTAAAAAAAGTCAAGGGAGGGAGAGTTGACTAAGGAGGGGTTTTAGAGGAGCTTCTGTGGTACAAAATGTTCTTTTTTGAACTGGGTGTGTTCACTGTGTATAAATCCATTAAACTGTATACTCATGAAAGCAATTCCCAATTATGACTAGAAAATCGATTTCTCTTTTTAGCTCTGTCATCTGCTTTTTTTAAATTTTTAAATTTTTTTTATTATGTTCAGTTAGCCACTGTATCATTAGTTTAAAGGTAGTGTTCAATGATTCATTAGTTACATATAATACCCAGTGCACATCACAACACGTGCCCTCCTTAATATGTCGTTTGCTTTTTATATTTTGCAGCTGTTAGATGTATATCAATTTATGATTTCCATGTTGTCCTATTGAATTTACCCTTTTATCATTATGAAATGTCCCTCTTTATCTAGTAATACTTCTTGCCCTAAATACTACTTTTTCTAATATCAACATAACCTCTCCAGCTACCTTTGGTTAGTGTTTCCATGGTATATATTTTTTATCGTTTTATTTCCAACTTTGTAAATAACATGTGATTTTGTCTTATTTGTATCATTCATTTATAGTTTAAGTACACTGTAGCCATTAAATTTGGGCTGTATGATATACCAATTCTTTAAAATGCACTGAAGTCCAACATGTGATAAATTTTCATAAATGCTTAATATGTGTTTGAAAGTTACATGCTGTCCATTTAAACAATGGATATTATTTATTGTGCTGTTCCAATATTCTATATCTTTCCTGATTTTGTTTCCTTAATTTACCAAGTACTGACAGAAGAGTAAAATTTCCTACTATAAATATGGACTTGTCAGTTTCTCTTTGTAGATCTGTCAATTTCTACATCATATACTTTGAGGCTGGCTGTGTCATTAACTGCATATAAATTTAGAATTGTGGTTAATTGAGACTTTTTATCATTTTTAAGTGACATTCTTTATTGCTAGTAATGTCTTTTGCCTTAAAGTTTGTATTTTGTGATATTGATGTAACTACTCAGATTTTTTGTTAGTGTTTATTTGATTTATTGTTTTTCATATTTGACTTTCAAGTATTTGTACTTTTACATTATTTACCCTTCTTTTCAATAATATAGCGACCTTGAAATACATTAACCTAATCATCTCCATTCCAACTCATATACTACAGTTTACCAGTATTTTACTTGTAGCCTATTTTCCAACTTTTTATAATTATTGTTTGACAGAGTCAATGTTTGTTTGAATTTACCTACGTGCTCACCAGAATCTTTGCTCACCATTCCTTCTTGGATCTCAGACCTTCTATCGGTGATTGCCTTTATTCTACCTAAAGTACAACCTTTAGAATTAAATTTACTGAGAATGTTTTGGTGACAAACCTTTAATTTTTGTTTGTCACAATAGTTTGTTCTCCCTCTTCTTTGAAAGTTAGTATTCTGGGAAAAAAAAAAGTTAGTATTCTGGTTATAGAATTCTATACTGACAATTAGTTTTTCTTTTGGCTTATTGAAGATATTCCATTATCTTCTTATTTCCATTGTTGCTATGAGAGGTTAGCAGTCAGTCTAAGCATTATTTATTTGTTGATGATGACTTTGGCTTCTTGTTAAGATCTCTTTCTATCAATGTTCTGAAATTACACTATACTAAGCCAGATATTGATTTGGGGGTATATTTTTTGGGCTTCTTAAGCATTGGTGTATTTCAATAATTCTGGAAAATTCTCAACTTTTACCTGTAGAACATTTTCCATACCCCTATTGTCTTATTCTTAAACTCTGAGTAGATAGAAGGTAAGACCTTTAATTGTTTTTATGTTCATTAACCTCTATCCCAAGATACATATTTTAGATATCTTGACAATACCTTGCTTTCTTGTCAAATCTTTGATGCCTTTACAAATATTTTTTGAACCAAATCAGACAGTGCTATAATTTTTGCTCCAACCATCAAACATAATTTAGAAACTCAAGAGAAAGAGAGCTTCTTGTATTTACCCATATTTTGGCTTATTATGTTCTTTTTTGCATCCTGATATTCCAAGGTTCCTTCTTTTATATTTTCTTTCTGTTTACAGAACATCTTTTACCCATTCTTTAGGGTAGGTGTGTTGGTGACAAATTTGTTTTGTTTCCCTTCTGAGAATGTCTTGATTTTCCCTTTATTCCTAAAGGACATTTTCCCTGGGTATAGGATTCTGAGTTCACAGGTTTTTACTTTTTCTTTCAGACCTTGAAAAATACCATGCCAAATCCTTTTGGCTTCCATATTTTCTTTATGCCCTCAACTTCTACAGCCATATCTCTAGTCCCAGCCTCTCCCCTGAGCTTCAGTCTCTTATTTCCTGCTGCTACTGGACATTCTCACTTGAATGCTCCACAAGCATCTTAAACATACATTCTTATTATTGCACCCCATCTATACCCTCAAAACTGTTTCTCTTTTCTTGGGAAAAATACTTTTGTGGGGAGTATTTATTCTTCTAACCAATTCTGTGTTGTTGCAAGAGATTATCCCCATGTTTTTTTTAAGCCAAATTTTTTTTCTCTTTTTTCATTGGGAGGATTTGTCCATAAAACTAACTCATTCTTTAAGGGCATTAGAATTTGCCTTATTTTCTTGTGTTTTGTTATTTTTTTAACTGTGAACTGTTCATTTTTACTAGAAATTTATCTATGGAGATTCTTTGAGGCCTGGGTTGATGTTGATGCGGCCAATCACCTTGAAGCAATACTAACCCATAATCACCTCAAGTTAACTTTTCCTTTTGAGGTTTTTTCAGACTACATAGGTAATAGGATACCAAATCCACGTGAAGTTCAATTTGTGGTTATGAATTCCCAGGGCATTACTTTACTTTTTTTTCCTTCTAACCCTAGGACTGAGAGTCGGTTTCCCTGCTCTGCCCTTCTGCACAGTGGGGCTTCACTGTGAGTCCAAGCTTTTTATGAGAATCTCAATTTCAGTCCCTGTCTGGGGTGTGCTCCAGACTTTACTTTCTGTCCCTTGTACTGGTGCAATCATTAAAGTACAAGCTCAAGGATTCTAGGTTTTGCCAAAATTTTCCAGGAAGGATGCTGGCTTTGGCACTTCAACTTCCTGGTTTCACTTCACTTTGGAGATTGGCATGTACTTTACACAAGCTTAATGTTCAAAAAGGACTTTAAAAGATTTCTTAATTAAGATAAAAAGCTTCTGCACAGCAAAGGAAACAGTCAACAAAAGAAAGAAGCAACCCACAGAATGGGAGAAGATATTTGCAAATGACACTACAGACAAAGGTATGCTTTCCAAGATCTATAAAGAACTCAAACTCAACACCCAAAAAACAAATAATGAAGTCAAAAAATGGGCAGAAGACATGAACAGACACTTCTCAAAAGAAGACATGCAAATGGCTAACAGACACATGAAAAGATGTTCATCATTGTTAGCCATCAGGGAAATTCAAATCAAAACCACATTGAGATACCACCTTACACCAGTTAGAATAGCAAAAATTGACAAGGCAAGCAACAACAAATGTTCGAGAGGGTTTAGAGAAAGGGGAACCCTCTTACACTGTTGGTGGGAATGCAAGTTGGTACAGCCACTTTGGAAAACAGTGTGGAGGTGCCTCAGAAAATTAAAAATAGAGCTACCCTATGACCCAGCAATTGCACTACTAGGTATTTACCCCAAAGACACAGATGTAGTGAAAAGAAGGGCCGTATGCACCCCAATGTTCATAGCAGCAATGTCCGCAATAGCCAAACTGTGGAAAGAGCCGAGATGCCCTTCAACAGATGAATGGATAAAGAAGATGTGGTCCATATATACAATGGAATATTACTCAGCCATCAGAAAGGATGAATACCCAACTTTTACATCAACATGGATGGGACTGGAGGAGATTATGCTAAGTGAAATGAGTCAAGCAGAGAAAGTCAATTATCATATGGTTTCACTTATTTGTGGAATATAAGGAATAGCATGGAGGACATTAGGAGAAGGAAAGGAAAAATGGGGGGGGAGAATCAGAGGGAGAGACAAACTGTGAGAGACTATGGACTTTGAGAAACAAACTGAGGTTTTAGAGGGGAGGGGGATGGGGGATGGGTTAGCCCGGTGATAGGTATTAAGGAGGGCATGTACTGCATGGAGCACTGTGTGTTATAAGAAAACAATGAATCATGGATCACTACATCAAAAACTAATGATGTATTGTATGGTGACTAACTTAACACAATAAAATAAAATAAAATTTAAAAAAATATAGTAAAACTGAAGATCCAGCTGAAGGGAAGGTGGTATTGAGAATACTCACCTCTTGGAGTGCCTGGGTGGCTTGGTCGGCTAAGCAAAAAAAAAAAAAAAAAGCGAGAGAGATTTCTTATCCAGTATATGAGTTATTTTATTTGGGTGAGTTATTCAGGGTATCCAATCTGCCATACTGCTTGAAAAAGAGATTTCTCACAATATATGATTTTCTGTTACAGACTCTTATCTTTTTAGCATATATCTCTTAGCTGAATATGTTGCAGCCATAAATATTTAATGATTAAACTTTTTTTTTATCATTACTAGGGGACATTTTTTTTGAATAGCTTAAAATTTCTACTTTCAATTTACTGTCAGCTTTCTTTCTTCCTCTTAACCCTATAATATAAAACAGGCAATTGAAAAATGACCCTCTAAAAAGCTGTGCAGTCGGCCTGATATGATTAGATGTCATGACAGTGATGTGGCTTAATTTTTTTTTTTCTGCATAATCATCTTGAGTTCTTTGCCTCTGGGTTGAGAACTTGGAGTTCAGAGGTGATTTATTTTCTTATTTACACATAAAGTGAAGGATAAAACCATTCTACACTTAGCTGGAAATGTTCATGAGAGATATAGTCTCTCAAAAAATCAAGTGGGGGTGTGGGGATTAGAAATGAGTCTGGAATGACTTCAGAAATTTTAGCCAATTTAACAGAATTCAAGGAAATATGTTGAAGTGGAAGAAGGTTGCCTTTCTCCAGATCTGCTGAGCATTATTCTGGGATTAGGCTCAGGAGATGGTTCAGGAAGATATACAGATACTCAAGTACACACATGGACACACATACTTGCATACTTATGCAGACATACACAGTACAAACATACATGTATTTACGTGGCTATATAAGTGGGGGAATTCTGACAAGTGAATCACTGGATTTGTTTTTTATTTTATCGTTTTGTCCTAATTCTCAAGGTAATATGTGTATATTAGAAAAGCATTGGAAAGTCCAGAAAAATAACGCATAATGCTAATTCTTAGTAAAAACAATGGCAACATTTTGGTGCATTTCTTTTTTTGCATTTATTAAATATAGATCACCTTGTACATGCAATTACACTTGATATGCTTTTCTCTTCCACTGAAAAATTTTATATTAGGTACATCCCCATGTTTCTAAATAGTGTTTTCATCATAGTAAAATACACTTTCATGTGGGTTCACAATTTCCTCTCATTAGACATTGAAGTTGTTATAATTTCTTCAGTAATAAAATGAGTCACTATTGTTAAATCTCCCTGTGTCCTCTGTCTTGGTCCTAGAAAAATAATTAAATGTTGCTCTTAGTTTCAAGTGTCAGTGAAATCCCTGAGAGGTTCAAGTTCAGCTCTCAATCTATTATTACCCCAACATTCTCCATGGGGGTTTCCCACTTTCATCCCTTACCCTCATCCTGGCCACAGTAAGCTCTTCAAAGTATTTCTCTCAACCATATGTGGGTATGTGTTCCCCTTGGGGGGAGTTTTGTAAATTAAAAAAAAAATTCTCCATCTCATTATATTTCAAGCGCTATTTTAGCCCCATGTTGTATAACATGATACATTAGTGTCTGGGCACCATTTGATGACTTGTGAAAGTCCTGAATTATTCTAGATCCACCCTGTAGATGAGTATTTGAAATATGGCTTGTTAAAACTGAGATATTCTGTAAGTATAAAATACACAATGAATTTCAAAGGCATAGTATGATAAAAAGAACACAAATTATTCTATTGATAATACTATTAATGTTGATTACATGTTAAAATGATACTATTTCAGATATGTTGAATTTAATGAAATATTTTATTAGAATTTAATTATTTTTATGTGTTTTTAATGTAGCTACTAGAAAATTTAAAATTACGTATGCAGTTTGTGTTTGTGGCTGGTATTGTATTTCTGTTTGAAAGGCCAGTTTAGAGCCAAGGGTTGGAGCCTGGGGCACCATACTAACATTTCCTCTCTGGAAAGCACATCATCCCCCTGCTTTCTGCTCAAACCTCCAGAATCCTGGGTAAGGGAAAAAAACATCAGCAGAGCTCCTCCTGACTCACTGTTTCCCAACATCCAACTGCACCACAAAGCATGAATTACAGCATGTAGAAACAGAGGGTTAGGTAGTGGATAAGAGAACTAACTTGGTTGGTTGGTTATGCTATTATATTAATTGTAAGGTCCATTCTGCATTAAGTTGGTTGAGTGACAGATACTTCCAGGTGGAATAGATGTAGCAGTAAAGTGCTCACCAAATGCTCTGTGTCTTTGGGGATTGGCTGCAGCTTTGAGTGATTTTCTTCATCTCCACCTGACTTCAAACTCCTTTTGCAAAAGTCCCAAAGCTCCCTTGTGCCTCCTGTTAGGGACTCAGAGCTGGGACTCCACACACTTTTTTGCCATTTCAGCTGCCAGGCAGATAAAAAATGGTGCATAGCAGAGCTCCCTGCTCTGAGCAGCTCGAGAGGAGGAGACTGAAGCTGGCACATTTGGATTCAGGAGATGCCTGAGATAACTGAGCCAGTTCCTTTAGATCCAGCAGTTTCCTAGGCCTGCCAAGACACTTCAGCCTCCCAGACAGCTCAAGGACTTAGACAGGAAAAGTTGAGTTAATGAGTGATGGTTGACACACAGTTCTGAACCCTGCAGCAGCAATGTGTCTGTGCTCAGGCCTTCATCGGGTGATGGCCCAGTGACATCACAGAACTCTTTGGCTGGGAGCCACGCCTGGCTGTGGCTGCATGTGGCTCCTGGTTTCTGCACTGTTAGGGCTGTGACTTCAAAGGCAGCTGAGGTTACTAGTTATTCTAACCCATTTATAAAACTGGTCAAACTCCCATCCAACCAAATGTCCTTCCTGCTTTCAGTTATTTTTGTAGGGAACCTCTGTTTGCACACAGAGTCATATTTCTTGCCATGTTTGTTTAGTTTCTTTTTCCGCTGGCCTCTTTCCTTTAGACTGGTAGAGGCAGTCTTTCTTGTGGCTTGATGCCAGTTGAGTCTCTGCCAGGTATGGCTGGAAGGGGCCCGGCAGATTTCCCTCTGAAGTGGGAACTTTCAGGCTGCTTAATTCCTAGGAACTAAAGTCTGGGAGAAGAGACAAATGTTGGGTATTCCCCACTCACACATAACAAATATGTGGGTACCCTCTTCTGTGGACTAAGCTCCAGGCTGAGAACTCAGAAGAATCAGGTATAAATCCACCCTTGTAGACTCTGATAACCCATGAAAAGCGATGAGTGCCACTAATAAGCTACATATGGGGGAAATGGGAATTCAGCTGGGTCAGCAGATAGCTTTGAGCAAACAGGAATGGAAGGAGGAACTGTGGGTATTTCATGAAGGAGAAATTTGAGCTGGCATTGAGGGATGGGTATAACTTGGTTCTATCCATAGCAGAGTTTCTCAACCTCAATACTATTGACATTTTGGACCAGGTAACTCTCTATATTCTCTAGAATATTCTCTATTCTAATTCTCAAGGGAATCTCCTCTACACTGTAAGATTTTTAGCAGCATTGCAGGCTTTTACTCATGAGGTACTAGTAGGTCCCCATCCTGTTGTGACAAACAAAAAATGCTTCCAGACATTGCCAAATGTCCCCTACAGGAAAAAAAAAAAAAGTCACCTGGTTGAGAACCACAGCTATAAAGGAATAGGCAAAAGAATATTCCAGAGAGAGTAAAAAAAAATGAGCAAAGGAGAAGCCTGGGACAGACAGCAGGTGAATCAGTTTGCCTGGAATGAAGGGTATGTGAAAAGAATTCTCAGAACAGTGGAAAAATAGAATGTAAGCTCCACAGAGTGGGTGTTTGGGGTGTGTGTGTGTGTGTTAATCTGTTTTGTTCCATGGTGGATCCCAAACACCTAGAATAGAGTCTGGCATATACTTGAAACTCAACAGTGTTTATAGAGTGGAAGAGCCTAGGATCACTTAGTAGATAGTTGAGCACTGGGTTGAGAAATACTGGTTTTCTTCTGTAAGTAACATGGAGACATTTGAATGTTTTGGAGTATGAGAAAGAGGTGACCCATTCTAGATATTGAGAATCAGATAGTCATATGTCAGGAAGATTGGAGAAGAATATGACCCTAGGAAACAGCCAAAAGGCTGTTGCAGAAGTCCAGACAAGAGATAATAGGGGTTTGGCCATGGATAGCGTGTGGAGGGAGATGAAGAGAAGCCATCCATGACAGATTGGGAAAAGGAAATGGGGTGGAGAAAGAATGGCAATGCATAAAAGTAAGAAACACAGAACAGAGAGGGAATGTGGGAAATAATTTAATTATTTGCCTTTAAAGAAGAATCAACACTAATCCTTCTCAAACTCTTCCTAAAAGTTGAAGAGAAGGGAATACTTTCAAAATCATTTTATGAGGGCAGCATTACTAAATACTAAAGTCAGACAAAGCCACTATAGGAAAAGAAAATTACAGGCCAATATTCTTTATGTGCATACATGCAAAAACTTCAACAAAATATTAGCAAAATTAAACAGCACATTAAAAGTATCATACACCTTGATCAATTAAGATTTATTCTGGGATGCAAGGATGGTTCAATATGTACAAATCAGTAAATGTGATAGATACATCACGTAAACAGAATGAATAAAAAATCATATGATAATCTCAATAGATGGAAGAAAAAGCATTTGATAAAAATTCAACACCTTCTCATCATAAAAATTCTCAACTATTTGGTATAGAGTGAATATACATAATAAAGTCCATATATGACAAGCCCACAACCAATATCCTGTTCAATTGTGTAGAGCTCTAAGATCAAGAATGTGACAAGAATGTCCACTTTTGTTACTTATATTCAGTACAGTACTAGAAGTCCTAGTGAGAGCAACTAGGTAAGGAAAAGAAATACAGATATATCTCAGAAATATTGTGGATTTGGTTCCAGACCATCACAATAAAGTGAATATTGCAATAAGCAAGTCAAAAGAACTTTTTGCTTTCCTAGTGCAAATAAAAGTCATTTTTATATTTTACTGTAGTCTATTTAGTGTACAATATCATTGTGTCTAAAAAAACACGTACATTCCTTAATTAAAAATACTTTATTGGTAAAAAATACTAACCTTCCTCTGAGCTTTTTGATGATGCAGGGTCTTGCTTCCATGTTGATGGCTACTGACTGACCAGGTTGGCGGTTGCTGGAGGTTGGGTGGCTGTGGCAATTCTTAAAATAAGACAATGAAGTTTGCTGCATCCAACTGATTCTTCCTTTCATGACTGATTTTACTATAGCATGCAATGCTGTTTGATAGCATTTTATCCACAGTACAACATCTTTCAGAATTGGAGTCAAGCCTCTCAAACCCTGCCACTATTTTATCAACTAAGTTTGTGTAATATTCCTTTGACAACAAAAATCCTTTGTTGTCATTTCAACATTCTTCACAGCATCACATCATCACCAGTAGTAGATTCTATCTCAAGAAACCACTTTCTCTGCTCATTCATTAGAAGCAATTCCTCATACATTCAAATTTTATCATGAGATGGCAGGAATTCAGTCACATCTTCAGGCTCCACTTCTGATTCTAGTTTTCTTGCTGTTTCCACCACATCTGCAGTTCCTTCCTCCACAGAAGTCTTGAGCTCCTCAAAGTCATCCATGAAGGTGGGAATCAACTTCTTCCTAATTCCCATTAACATTGATATTTTGACCTCTTCTCCTGAATCACAAATGTTCTTAAAGTCATCAAGAATGGCAAATTCTTTCCAGGAGGTTTTCAATTTACTTTGCCCAGATCCATCAAAGAAGTCACTATCTATGGCAGCTATAGCCTTACGAAATGTATTTCTTAAATAATAAGACTTGAAAGGCAAAACTACTCCTTGACCCATGGGCAGCAGAATGAATGTTATGTTAGCAGGCATTAAAAAACAAAAACAAAAACAAAAACATTAATCTCATTGTTCATTTCCATCAGAGTTTTTTGTTTTTTAAAAGATTTTATTTATTCATTTGAGAGAGAGACAGAGACAGAGACAGCAAGAGAGAGCATGAGTGGGGAGGAGAGGGAGAAGCAGGCTCCCCATCAAGCAAGAAGCTGGATGTGGGGCTTGATCCCAGGACCCCACGATCATGACCTAGGCTGAAGGCAGTGGCTCAACCAACTGAGCCACCCAGGTGCCCCTTTCTCCACCAAGAGTTCTTGCATGACCAGGTGCTTGGTCAATGAGCAGGAATACTCTGAAAGGAATTTTTTTTTTTCCTGAGCAGTTGGTCTCAACAGTGGGCTTAAAATATTCAGTAAACCATGTTGTAAATAGATGTGCTGTCATCCAGGCTTTGTTTTTCCATTTATAGAGCATAGGCAGAGTAGACTTAGCACAATTCTTAAGGGCCCTAGAATTTTTTGAACAACAAATGAGCATTGGCTTCAACTTCAAGCCACCAGCTGCATTAGCCCCTAATGAGAGAGTCAGCTTATCCTTTGAAGCTTTGAAGGCAGGCATTGATTTCTCCTCTTTAGCTATCAAAGTCCTAGATGGCATCTTCTTCCAGTAGAAGGCTGTTTCATCTCCATTGAAAATCTATTGTTTGGTGTAGCCACCTTTATTAATTATCTTAGCTAGATCTTCTGGATAATTTGCTATAGTTTCTACATCAGCACTTGCTGCTTCACCTTACACTCTGATGTCATGGAGATGGCTTCTTGTCTTAACCTCATGAACCAACCTCTGCTAGCTTCAGACTTTCCTTCTGCAGCTTCCTCCCCTCTCTCATCCTTCACAGAATTGAAGAGAGTTAGGGACTTGGTCAGGATTAAGCTTTGGCTTAACGGAATGTTGTGGCTGGTTTGATCTTCTATCCAGACCACTAAAACTTTCCCCATATCAGCAACAAAGCTGCTTCTTTTTCTTATCATTCATGTGTTCATTGGAGTAGCACTTTTAATTTCCTTCAAGAACTTTTCCTTTGCATTCACAACTTGGCTAACTGTTTAGCACAAGAGGCCTAACTTTTGGCCTCTTTTGGCTTTCAACACACATTCCTCACTGAGCTTAATAATTTCTAGCTTTTGATTTATGGTGAGAGACATGTAACTCTTCCTTTCACTTAAAAACTTAAGGGCCATTGCAGGGTTATTAATTGGCCTAATTTCAATATTGTTGTGTTTCAGGGAATAGCAAGACCTGAGGTGGGGGAGAGAGAAATGGGGAACAGCAGGTCAGTGGAGTATCAGAACACACAAAACTTTTATGGATTAAGTTTGCTGTCTTACATGGACATATGGGGGTTCATGGCACCGCAAAACAATTACAATAGTAACATCGGGGAAAAGATGGCAGAGGAGTAGGGGACCCTATTCCAACCAGTCCCCAGAATTGAGCTGGATATCTACCAGACCACTCTGAACACCATGAAATCTGAGATGTAAGAAGATAGATCTGGATCTCTACAAACAGAATATTGCAGGCAGTTGGTTTCAAGGTACAAAGCAGAGAGCCATGATTCTGGGCAGATATCAGAGGATAAACAGCAGCGGGAGGGAGCATGGCCATGGGGATCCTAAACCGCCAGTGAGCAAGAGCCTTCTGTGCTGGGGATGGTGCACAGACTCACAGACTGGCAGCAGCGGGGTAGGACTTTAAAGCAGCCCCCCAGATGGAAACTGGAGTGGCGGGGTCATGCGAGGGAACTGGGAGTGGCTGGCGGTTTTAGAAGCACAAAGGGCAGAGACGTGCCCCACCTGGAGGCAAGGACTGGGAACGCTGCTGAGGGGCACACAACCCAGGACTGCAATTTATAGCAGCACAAACAGAAACGGAGATAGTGTGGCCTGGAGAGCTCACTGAAGAACAGACTGTGATCTCTGCTCTGAGGCAGAGGGTTGAAAACGATCTCTTTTGCTCTAACTCTTGGAAGAGACACAGAAAGCCCCCAGGGAAAGCCTCCAGAGAACAAAACCCCCAAAAACCGGTTTTCACTGAGCCCACCCTCCCCACACAAGGGGCAGGGCAACTCTGCCTAAACAGGGTTGCCTGAGTAACAGCGTGGTAGGCCCCTCCCCCAGAAGATAGGCTGGGAAAACAAGAGGCCAACAACCCTAAGGTACCTAGAAAACAGGTGCATCTTGCTTGGGTTGTGGTCAATAATTTGGACTCTATACATTCCCTCTACCACCCCTCAACAGAATGACTAGGAGGAAGAACCCCCCAGATAGGAAAGACTCGGAGACTATGACTTATGCCACAGATTTACAAATGGATTCAGATATAACCAAGATGTTGGAGATGGAATTCAGGCTAGCAATTGTGAAGACAATAGCTAGAAGGGAGAAATTATTAGTGGCAACATAGATTCTCTAAGGGCAGAAATGAGAGCCGATCAGGCTGAACTTAAAAATGCTATCAATGAGATCCAATCTAATCTAGATACTCTAACAGCGAGGGTAAGCGAGGCAGAAGAACTAATTAGTGACCTAGAATACCAATTAATAGATAAAAAGGGAAAAGAGGAGGCCAGGGAAAAACAACTCAGATTCCATGAAAAGAGAATCAGAGAAATAAGTGACACCATGAAATGTTCCAATGTCAGAATTATTGGGATCCCTGAAGGGGTGGAGAGAGAGAGAGGACTAGAAGATATATTTGAGCAAATCATAGCTGAGTACTTCCCTAATCTGGGGAATGAAACAAACATTCGTGTCCTAGAGGCAGAGAGGACCCCTCCCAAGATCAAGGAAAACAGGCCAACACCCCGGCATGTAATAGTAAAACTCGCAAATCTTAGAACCAAGGAAACCATCTTAAGGGCAGTTAGAGGGAAGAGATTCCTTACATACAGAGGGAGGAACAGCAGAATAAGGTCAGACCTATCCACAGAGACCTGGCAAGCCAGAAAGGGCTGGCAAGACATATTCAGGGTACTAAATGAGAAGAACATGCAGCCAAGAATACTTTATCCAGCAAGGCTTCATTTAGAATGGTTGGAGAGATGCAGAGCTTCCAAGACTGGCAGAAACTGGAAGAATATGTGACCACTAAGGTGGCCCTGCAAGAAATATTAAGGGGGGTTCTATAAAAGGAGAAAGACCCCAAGGGTGATCTACAACAGAAATTTACAGGGACAATCTATAGAAACAAGGACT
Source organism: Phoca vitulina (assembly GCF_004348235.1). Lineage (NCBI taxonomy): Eukaryota > Metazoa > Chordata > Mammalia > Carnivora > Phocidae > Phoca > Phoca vitulina. Next base: position 5,056,568 of record NW_022589734.1, read on the forward strand.
TCACAGGCAACATGATGACAATAAATTCATATCTTTCAATATTCTCTGTCAATGTGAATGGCCTAAATGCTCCCATAAAATGGTACAGGGTTGCAGATAAAAAGACAGGACCCATCCATATGCTGTCTATAAGAGACTCATTTTGAACATAAAGATACATCCAGACTGAAAGTGAAGGGATGGAGATCCATCTTCCATGCCAACAGACCTCAAAAGAAAGCTAGGGTAGCAATTCTTATATCAGACAAATTAGATTTTAAGCTAAAAACTGTAGTTAGAGACACAGAAGGACACTATATCATTCTTAAAGGGTCTATCCAACAAGAAGATCTAACAACTGTAAATATCTATACCCCCAACATGAGAGCAGCCATCTATATAAGCCAACTGGTAACCAAAATAAAGAGTCATATCAATACGTTAGTTGTAGGAGACCACAATACTCCACTCTCAGCAATAGACAGATCATCTAAGCAGAAAATCAACAAAGAAACAAGAGCTTTGAATGACACACTGGACCAGATGGACCTCATAGATATATACAGAACATTCCACCCTAAAACAACAGAATACTCATTCTTCTCGAGCACACGTGGAACTTTCTCAAGAATAGACCACATACTGGGTCACAAATCAGGTCTCAACTGATACCAGAAGATTGAGATTATCCCCTGCATATCTCAGACCATAATGCTTTAAAACTGGAACTCAATCACAAGAAAAAATTTGGAAGAAATTTAAACACTTGGAAGCTAAAGACCACTCGCCTAAGAATGTTTGGGTCAACCAGAAAATCAAAAAAGAACTTAAACAATTCATGGAAACCAATGAGAACAAAAACACATCGGCCCAAAACCTATGGGAGACTGCAAAGGAGGTCCTAAGGGGGAAATACATAGCCATCCAAGTCTCACTCAAAAAAATAGAAAAATCCCGAATTCACCATCTAACTCTACACCTTAAAGAACTAGAGAAAAAGCAACAAACGATGCCTAAGCCATGCATTGGAAGAGAAATAATTAAGATTAGAGCAGAGATCAATGAAGTAGAAACCAGAAACAGTTGATTTGAGAGATCAGATCAATGAAACTAGAAGCTGGTTCTTTGAAAGAATTAATAAGACTGATAAACCACTGGCCAGACTTATCCAAAAGAAAAGAGAAAGGACACAAATTAATAAAATTATGAATGAAAGGGGAGAGATCACAACTAACACCAAGGAAATAGAAACAACTATCAGTAATTATTATCAACAACTATATGCCAATAAGCTGAGCAACCTGGATGAAATGGATGCCTTCCTGAAAACCTATAAACTACCAAAACTGAAACAGGAAGAAATTGACAACCTGAATAGGCCAATAACCAGTAATGAGATTGAAGCAGTGCTCAAAAACCTCCCCAAAAAACAAGAGTCCAGGGCCTGATGGATTCCCTGGGGAATTCTACCAAACATTCAAAGAAGAAATAATACCTATTCTCCTGAAGCTGTTTCAAAAAATAGAAACAGAAGCAAAACGTCTAGACTCATTCTATGATGCCTCTACTACCTTAATCCCCAAACCAGGCAAAGACCCTATCGAAAAGGAGAATTTCAGAGCAATATCCCTGATGAATATGGATTTCAAAATCCTCAACAAAATCCTAGCTAATAGGATCCAACAATACATTAAAAGGATCATCCACCACGACAAAGATGGATTTATCCCCGGAATGCAAGGGTGGTTCAACATTTACAAATCAATCAGTGTGATAGAACACATTAATAAGAGGAGAGAGAAGAACCATATGGTCCTCTCAATTGATGCAGAAAAAGCATTTGACAAAATATAGCATCCTTTCCTGATTAAACTCTTCAGAGTATAGGGATAGAGGGAACATTCCTCAAGTTCATAAAATCCATCTATGAAAAACCCACAGCAAATATCATCCTCAATGGCGAAAAGCTGAGAGCCTTTCCCTTAAAGATCAGGAACACGTCAAGGATGCCCACTCTCGCCACTATTGTTCAACATAGTACTAGAAGTCCTAGCAACAGCAATCAGACAACAAAAAGAAATAAAAGGTATTCAAATTGGCAAAGAAGAAGTCAAACTCTCTCTCTTCACAGATGACATGATACTTTATGTGGAAAACCCAAAAGACTCCACCCCCAAATTACTAGAACTCATCCAGCAATTCAATAATGTGGCAGGATACAAAATCAATGCACAGAAATCAGTTGCTTTCTTATACACTAACAATGCAACTGTAGAAAGAAAAATTAGAGAAACGATTCCATTTACAATAGCACCAAAAACCATAAGATACCTCGGAATAAACCTAACCAAAGAGGTAAAGGATCTATACACTAGGAACTACAGAACACTCATGAAAGAAATTGAAGGAGACACAAAAAGATGGAAAAACATTCCATGCTCCTGGATCGGAAGAATAAAGATTGTTAAAATGTCTATGCTACCCAGAGCAATCTATACCTTCAGTGCCGTCCCAATCAAAATTCTAATGACATTTCTCAAAGTGCTGGAACAAACAATCCTAAAATTTGTATGGAATCAGAAAAGACTCCGAATCGCCAAGAAAATGTTGAAGAAGAAAAACAAAGCTGGGGGCATCACGTTGCCTGATTTCAAGCTATATTACAAAGCAGTGATCACCAAGACAGCATGGTACTGGCACAAAAACAGACATATAGACCAATGCAACAGAATAGAGAGCCCAGATATGGACCCTCAACTCTATGGTCAAATAATCTTCAACAAAGCAGGAAAAAAATATGCAATGGAACATAGACAGTCTCTTCAATAAATGGTGCTGGGAAAATTGGACAGCCACATGCAGAAGAATGAAACTCGACCATTCTCTAACAGCATGCACAAAGATAAACTCAAAGTGGATGAAAGACCTCAATGTGAGACAGGAATCCATCAAAATCCTGAGGATTTTGGAGGAGAGGAGAGAACATAGGCAGTAAACTCTTTGACATTGGCCACAGCAACTTCTTTCAAGATACATCTCCAAAGGCAAGGGAAAGAAGAGCAAAAATGAACTTTTGGGACTTCATCAAGATAAAAAGCTTCTGCACAGCAAAGGAAACAGTCAATAAAACAGAGAGGCAACCCACAAAATGGAAGAAGATTTTTGCAAATGACACTACAGATAAAGGGCTGGTATCCAAGATCTATAAAGAACTTCTCAAACTCAACGCCCAAAAACAATCAAGTCAAAAAATGGGCAGAAGACATGAACAGACACTTCTCTGAAGAAGACATACAAATGGCTAACAGACACATGAAAAGATGTTCATCATTGTTAGCCATCAGGGAAATTCAAATCAAAACCACATTGAGATATCACCTTACACCAGTTAGAATAGCAAAAATTGACAAGGCAAGAAACAACAAATGTTGGAGAGGTTGTGGAGAAAGGGGAACCCTCTGACACTGTTGTTGGGAATGCAAGTTGGTACAGCCACTTTGGAAAACAGTGTGGAGGTGCCTCAGAAAATTAAAAATAGAGTTACCCTATGACCCAGCAATTGCACTACTAGGTATTTACCCCAAAGACACAGATATAGTGAAAAGAAGGGCCATATGCACCCCAATGTTCATAGCAGCATTGTACGCAATAGCCAAACTGTGGAAAGAACCGAGATGCCCTTCAACAGATGAATGGATAAAGAAGATGTGGTCCATATATACAATGCAATATTACTCAGCCATCAGAAAGGATGAATACCCAACTTTTACATCAACATGGATGGGACTGGAGGAGATTATGCTAAGTGAAATAAGTCAAGCAGAGAAAGTCAATTATCATATGGTTTCACTTCTTTATGGAACATAAGGAATAGCATGGAGGACATTAGGAGAAGGAAGAGAAAAATGAAGGGGGGAGAATTGGAGGGAGAGATGAACTATGAGAGACTATGGGCTCTGAGAAACAATCTGAGGGTTTTAGAGGGGAGGGGGTGGGGGGACGGGTTAGCCCGGTGATAGGTATGAAGGAGGGCACGTACTGCATGGAGCACTGGGTGTTATATGAAAACAGTGAATCATGGATCACTACATCAAAAACTAATGATGTATTGTATAGTGACTAACATTAACATAGTAAAATAAAATTAAAAAAATAGTTAACATCAAAGATCACTGATCATAGATCATCATAAGAAATATATAATCATGAGAAAAGTTTGAAAAATTGTGAGAATTACCAAAATGTGATATAGAGACATGAAGTGAGGAAGTGCTGTGGAAAATGATGCCAATAGACTTGCTGGATGCTGGGTTACCACAAACCTTTAATTTGTAAAAAAAAAAAAAAAAAAAAAAAAGCATTATCTATGAAGTGCAAGAAAGTGAAGTGCAATAAAACAAGGTATGCCTGTAAAAAGCATCCAAATAAGAAAGGAAGAAGGAAAATTGTCTCTGTGGATGACATGATCTTATAGATAACCTTATGACTTTGCAAAACAAACAAAACAAAACCCCAACCTGTTAGAATTAATAAACAAATCCATGAAAGTTGCCGGATGCAAAGTTAGCATACAAAAGTAATTTGCATTTCTATACACTATTAACAAACTATCTGAAAAATTAAGAAATCAATGCCATTTACAGTAGCATCAAAAACAATAAAATACTTAGAAATAAATTTAACCAAAACCCATAAGATACTGAATAAAGAAATTGAAGAAAACACAAATAAATGAAAAGATGATTTGTCTTCTTGGTTTGGAAGAGTTAATTGTTTAAATATCCATATTAACCAACGCAATCTACACATTCAACACAAATTTTCAAAAGGCATCAAAATTCCAAAGGCATTTTCCACAGAAATAGAAAAAACAATCCTAAAATTCATATGGAACAACGAAAGACTTTGAATAGTCAAAGCAATTTTGAGGAAGAAGAGCAAAGTTGATTTTAAACTACATTACAAAGTCTCAGTAATCAAAACAGTATGGTACTGACATAAAAAAAACAGGCACATATACCAATGGTACAAAGAGAGAGCCCAGAAAAAAAATCCACACATATGTGGTCAACTAATCTTTGACAAGGGCACCAAAAACACACAATGGGGTAAGGATAGTCTCCTCAATAAATGGTGTTGGGACAACTGCAAAGGATTGACACTGGACCCCTATCTTATACCACTCATAAAAATTCACTTGAAATGGATTAAAGACTTAAATGTAAGATCTGAAGCCATAAAACCTCTAGAAAAAAAAGCAAGAAAAAGCTCCTTGACATTGGTCTTCACAATGATTTTTTAGACTTGACACCAAAAGCACAACCAACAACAGCAAAAATAAACAAACAGGACTATATCAAACTAAAAAGCTACTGCACAACAAAGGAAAGTATCAGAAAATGAAAAGGCAACCTACGGAATAAGAGAAAATATTTGCAAGCCATGTATCTAATAAGGAGTTAATATCCAAAATATAGAAGGAACTTATACAAATCACTGACAAAGAAAACTCCAAATAACCCAATGAAAAATATTAGCAGAGGATCTGAATAGACATTTCTCCAAAGGTGACATACAAATGGCCAACAGGTACATGAAAAGGTACTTCATATCACTAATCATCAGAGAAACACAAATCAAAGCTACCATGAGATATTACTTCACATCTGTTAGGATGGCTATTATCAAAAAGATAAAAAATAAATGTTGATGAGGATGTGGAGGAAAGAGAGCCCTTGTATAGTGTTGGGGAGAATATAAACTGGTACAGCCACTCTAGAAAATAATATGGAATTTCCTCTAAAAATTAAAAATAGAACTACCATATGATCCAGCAATCCCACTTCTGGATATATACATCTAAAGGAAATAAAATCAGTATCTTGAAGAGCTATCTGCATTCCGTGTTCATTGCAGCATTGTTCATAGTATCCAAGATAATGGAAACAACTTAACTGTCCATCAATGGATGAATGGATAAAGAAAATGTGGTGTATATATACACAATGGAATTTTATTCAGCCATAAAAAGAGGAAATTTGCAGCAACATGGATAAGCCCTGAGGACATTATGCTAAATGAAATAGGGCCGACACAGAAAGACAAATATGGTATGGTATCACTTATATGTAGAATTAAAAAAAAAATCTGAACTGGCAAGTGTGGGGCTATAAAGATAAAGGACCAAGTCAGAATCTCTCATGGTGTGGACATCTATGGTATGCACAGAGACTAGAGGTTGTCCGTTCTCACCTACTTCCACAATAACAGACCGCACATTTTTAGTTGGGTACAGGATTATTTATTATTATATTATTTATTATTATTATTATTATTATTATTATTATTATTATTATAAAGACTGTATATCCCAGCTTCCCTTGTCACTAGGTGACTAAGTTTTGCCCAAGAGATGTAAGAATCATTGTCATGCAATTGCTTTCAGGAACCTGTCCTAATAGACATTTGGCATGTCTCTATTGTTTTCTTATTTTTTGTCCCATGTTCCATCTTGCTTCCTGGAATTCTGATGGGAAAGGCTGAGTGATAGCAGCCTCCTTGGATCACAAGAATGGGTGCTACACTCTAAGGATGGAACAGTAGAAGCTGGCATGGGGCCAGGGCTCTAGATAACTTTGTGGATCCGCTATCCCAGCCCTGAAATGCTGATCCCCAGGCTTTGACATGAGGGAGAGATGAACTTCTATCTTGTTTAAGTCACTGTTATTATAGGTCTCTGTTGTTTGCAGCCAAACCTAATCCCAACTGACACAGTAAAAGGAAAAGCAGACAGGGAAGAACTGGCCAGAGAGTTTGAACAAGAGTAATTCAGTGTCATGGAAACCAAGAAAGTCAGAGCAGTGACTGACATTGTGGAGGAGGATGAAGCCTGAAGACAAAGATATGATATTTGACAGCTTAAAGGTCACTGGGAGTTTAAAGTAAACACTGTCCAGGGTTAACTGCAAGCCAAACCATATGAAAAGTCTCTTCACAGCATCTGCAAACTCTCAGGACCTCCCAGATGACCCACATCTTGGGATCTGGAAGATGCCTATGTATTATGAAGAGCAAAAATATTTGCAGACTCATCTTATCTGCATAGACTGTATCAGCCTTCAGGGAATTGGTTAGAGACCATAATCACTGCGAGAAAAGGTTGTCAAGATAATTAAAGGAGTGTTTCCAGCAGTGAAGTTGGAGAATAAATGAAGGACAAGGGTCTTCCCAATGGCACCCCTTGTCATTTGGCCAATGCTCTCTGCTCCTTCATCTCAGCCTCGAGTCACTTCCTCAGACACACAGTCCCTGGACCCCCTGTTGTAGCCTCTTGTAGCTCCCTAAACTTGTCCTTCATATCTCCCCTTGTTTATTATCTGCCTTCCTCAATGGCGTATTCATCCCATGAGGCCTTGAACCCTGTCCGGTTCATTCATTGCTGTGTCTGCAGGGCCTAGCTGAGTGTCTGGCAAAGAATAGCAGCTCAATTTAGTGCATGAAGTTTCTCACTGCACGGCTGGCACCCAAACTCTCCATGATTCCCTTGTACGTGTTTGTTCCTTGTGTTTGTTCCTTCGTGGTTGTTCCTTGTGCACGAGGAAAGACTTTTTGAAATTGCTTTCTCTTTTGGCTTCTCATTGTTTTCATCCTGAGAACTGATGAAGAGAGAGGGGAAAGTGGAATTCCTAGTTAATGTCTACCTATGTTAGGGGAAGATGATATCTAACTTAATTTCCCGTTCCCTCACCGAAGGCACCAGGGAGCCAATTAGTATACTAAGACTATGTGGTACTCAAGGGTCTCTCAGAAGCTGGAAAAGTGAAGGAAGCTCCTGAAGATGCCCCAGAGTACCTTCCAGGGTGAAGGCATTCTAAAAAGTACTTTAGTCCAGTGCCTATTAGAACATTGCTTCAGCTACAGAGAAAGAATTGCATTCCAATTCCTCCTATTTTGGCTTCTACCTCCCCTTGAGCCTTATCTCCTCATCCCCTCTGCTCCCAGTGAGAGCCATCACTCTTCCCCAACACACCTTGTGTATTTTCAGTTCTGGTCCTTGACTCAAGTGGTTTCCCCTCCTGAATGTGCTCTCTCTCCCCGTCCCTGCCCCCAAAATGCTACTTGTCCTCGACTCACAATAAATGCCATCCTCTCTGGGGAGCTTTCCTGGTCACCCAGTCGAGGCACACATCTTTGTCCCCTGAACTCCAACCACTCCTACTGTCTGATGTTCCTTTGAAAATTGGCATATTCTACCTTGTGCTGTTAGCCTGATTTTCAGATGGGTGCTCAGCTTCCTGAAAGGGTGCTACCTTGAACTTCTGCATAGCCCTTGGGAGGAGCCTTGTACAGAGCAGATATCAGTAAATAGCTATTGGTTGACTATCACAGTGTCCTGTTCCCTGCTTTCATGGCTTCTCATGGACTGTCAGACATACTACAAGTTGTGGAAACCTTAATTTATTTTCCCATCTCAAAAAAAAAAAAAAAAAAAAAAAACCCACAACCTGCTGCGGCTAGTAACTTATAAACTGTAGTAGATGATTATAAGTAAGATGTATGTAATTGTTTACCAGCAAGCTTTAAATAAACACATAAATTTCAGTGTCTCTTCTTATTGGATTTTCTGACATGTTGGAATTGATCTGAGATCTCATTGAAATGTAAACTACAAACTAGCCTCTGAGGCTCTTAAATCAGAGGTGGGACTAGAGATAATAGAATGGTTAGCACCTTTGAGAAGCATATCTATTTGGTAGAATGGTTAGCCAGTTATATTTTGTCAGCCAGAAGAATGACAGCTTCATCTGCACCAAGCTGCAGAGATTGCCTCTAAGCTGTTCCTCCTTTGTCTCCTCTCCAAAGGAGAGGCTTTTGGCTGAGAACAGTGGGGAAAGGCCACGGTCACAACAGTGCAGAACAGCATATCAAATATCCATTTGATATGCTCCTTTTGCAACCATTCCTCATAGCGACTGTATTAGATGGGATTCTCCAGAGAAACAGAACAAATAGAGGAGATTTATGATAGGAATTGGCTCACACGGTTGTGGAGGCTGAGAAGTTCCACAATCTGCTCTTGGCAAGCTGGACAGCGAGGAAAGCCCATAGTATAATTCAGCCCAAGTCCAAAGTCCTGAGAACTGATGGTGTGACTCCCAGTCCCAGGGCAAACTCCTGAGAACCAGAGGGCTGCTGCTATAAGTCCGTACGCCCAAAGGCCCAGAAGCTCCAGAAGCTCCAGAAGATGGACATCCCATCTCAAGAAGAGGGAGTGAATTCACCCTTCCTTTGCCTTTTTGTCCCATTGGGTCCCCAGGTGGATTGGAAGATGCCCACCCACATTGGTGAGGGTGGATCTCTTTACTCAGTCTGTGAAATTAAATGCTTCCAGAAACACCCTCACAGACACATCCAGAAATACTGTTTTATCAGCTATCTGGGCAGCCCTTAGCTCAGCCAAGTTGATACATAAAATGGAGGGATGGGGTGGCTGGGTGATAGACACTGGGAAGAGTATGTGCTATGGTGAGCGCTGTGAATTGTGTAAGACTGATGAATCACAGACCTGTACCTCTGAAACAAATAATACATGATATGTTAAAAAGAAAAAAGATAGTAGGAAGGGAAAAATGAAGGGGGGGGAATCGGAGGGGGAGACGAACCATGAGAGACGATGGACTCTGAAAAACAAACTGAGGGTTCTAGAGGGGAGAGGGGTGGGAGGATGGGTTAGCCTGGTGATGGGTATTAAAGAGGGCACATTCTGCATGGAGCACTGGGTGTTATGCACAAACAATGAATCATGGAACACTACATCAAAAACTAATGATGTAATGTATGGTGATTAACATAATAAAATAAAATTTTAAAAAAAAAGAAAGAAAAAAAAATTAACCATCACAGTGACGGGCCCAATATCCCATTTTAATTGCATTAAGGCTCATTTTAAGCAACTTGACTAAGTCAGAAACACGGTCTCTTATGCAGAGCTCCAACTTATTCAGAGGTTAGAGAAACACACATTTAGTGATGGCAGAGGTAATACAGGCAAAGGTGACTCTACTGAACGTCTTGGGACACACTTCACAATGGTGTCAGTGTACTAACTTGTGCTAGCACACCAGCTGTGATTGTTCAGGTAGTGTCCTTAAAGGCCACTCTCTTCTCTCTGGTTGGCAAGCTTGAACTTGGGCGGGGCTACACCTCTTCCATGTTTTAAGCTGTTATGTTTGTTTTAAGGGTGTTATCATGGATTATGGACTGATAATCTCACACTGTTACGAAAGCTTTCTTGCTGAAGCAAGTTGAGTCAGCAATTCCTGATGATTCCTAAGGGACAGATATTAGAACCCGTCTAAACGACAATTTCACAGGACAAATGGCCTAGATTAAAAGAAGAGGAAATGACTCCCTTCCTACAGGAAGAATAATCCTAACACAGAAATCACTGGATTTCCTGATAGCACATATCTAAATAGACAGTGGAATCATGTTTCACTTTTTTTTATCTGCATATAGAATAAAAAAAATTTCAAAAACACTTGATTGTCGGAAAGATGATGGGGAATCCTAAGCAGGCAACTCTTTATTCAGAAAAAGTCAGGAGGCTTTGCTTGTTAAAAAAAAAAAAAGTTCTAAGACTGACAGAGAGCTGTTTGCAAGGGTTTTTGCCACAGAAAATCACAAACAGATCCAATAAGAAGAAAAATTTGACATGATTTAGATAGTTGCATCCTCCTCAAATCAACAAGAGATAAATTAAGCCATGATTGATGGTGGTTGGTGGTTTTCTTTTTTTTTTTTAAGTTGTACAAGGTGATGTTTTTCATTAAGGTGTACAACGTGATGATTTATACATATACGTTGTGAAATAATTACCACAATCAAGCTAATTAACACATCCATCACTTTACATAGTTACCTTTTTTGGGTGGTGAGAACACTTAAGATCTACTCCCTTAGCAAATGTCAAGTATGCGGTACAGTATTGTTGACTGTAATCACCATGCTGTACATTATTAGCTCCCCAGAAGTTTTCATCTTATAGCTGAAAGTTTATACCCTTTGACCAACATCTCTCTATTTCCCCCAACCCCCAGCCCTTGCCAACCAGCATTCTACTCTATTTTTATGAGTTCAACTTTTTTCTTTTTGATTCCACGTGTAAGTGATGCCATACAGTACTTTTCTGATTTTTTTTCTGGCTTATTTTACTTACAGGGTTAAGGAAGAAAGTAAAGTCTCAAGGGAGTGATAGGTTGGATAAAAATGTAAGGTTTTCCTGCTCTTGAGGACTGGACTTGAAATTTTTTTTTTGATTGCCTGTGGGGTGGGGTGGGGTTGAGAAACCAGGGACCTGCTCTAACATTTCTAAGTTAACACTTAAAAATTTTCACCTTAAATTCAGGCAGTAAGAAAAAATGTCATTTCTAGTATATTATAATTACATTTGAAAATAAAATGGTTACATTTCTGACTTAAATGTGTCCCATCTAAATGCCACACTGCCTTAATAGCCACCAGCATAGCTGTTCTCTAACAAAGGGTATTTTTCAACATTCCTTTTCCTCCTTTTCATATTTTTATCCCACTCTCCCTGAAGAATTTTATCCCATTGTAGATTCTTGTGCTTGAAAGTCTTTTATTGTTGGCCCTATCACAGTTCCCCATAACAAAAGTATTTACATAAACTGAAATAAGATGTTAAAATATTTCCTCTGAACATTAAGCGGGGAACATTCACCCTTTTCCCTGGATTACACCTAGTGTACCATTGGTTGAACCACCTGCACCCCTGAGCCTTTCTTTGGTAAGAACACTTGTGAGAAAGGAGGTAAAAAGAAGGGTGAGTGGAATCAGGGCCCTGATTCTGAAGGAGACTTCCATTCTGAAGGAGACTCATTTTAAAAAGGAGAACTGCAGTAGGTGGATTAGGTGGTTCGGTCCTACTTTTCTACTGCCCCATAATAACATCAGGCAGCCATACCCTCACCATGACCACCTGGTGGATGGAGTGTGCTTTCCACTCACGGCCTTGAGCATAATTTAGTGACTTACTTCAGTGGACAAATGTGAGCAGAGGCTTGAAAAGGGCTTGTGCAGTTTGGTTTGGGTTCTAGTGCTTCTGCCATTGCTATGAAGGGACCATGCTCTGGGGAGCTGCTGCCTTTCACTGGGCCCCAAATAAGATATGGAACTAAGCTGGCCCAGCCAGGACCCATTGCAAAATGAAAATGTGGGGCATCAGGATTCAATCCCTCTTTCTCCTGGCTCACCACCTCAATCCATGGTGGATGGGCAACACCCAAAGGGTAGAAACGTCCATGCAGGGATGTACTTGGTACTTGGATTGGGAATGAACAAGAAGTCCCTGCCCATTGCCCACCAAATGTGCCCTGACTCTGCCAGTCTAAATAGCTACTACCTTGCCCCACCTCAAGACACTCCAGAGCCCATGCCTGCCTGGACCTTCCTGGGCTCATGTTCAGAACCCCATGGGGATGGAGGGCAGCAGTGGTCACTCACTGGGCATGAACAGAGAGCTGATGGCTGAGTACCTATCCTGGAGGGCCAGGAGATAGGAGAAGCACCATGTGTGAATTGAAGCTTGAAGCCCCAGATGCATGTTTCATCAGACTTTACTCACAAAACATGAATGTCTTTGGGTCCATCTCAGAGTATTAAAGCCCAAGTGCAAGGTCCTTCTGAGTGTAGGGCTCTATAAAATTGCACTGATCACACAACCTGGAGCCAGCCCGGGCACAGCAAACTGCAGACCTGCAGCCAAAACCGGGGCATCCCACCTGACCCATACTTGTCATGAGTATGAATGACTGATGTTTTAAGTCACTGTGTGTTGGGCGCGGGGGGTTGTTCTGCAGCATTACTGTGGCAATGGCTGAATGACAAAGTTATGTTCTCAGGGAAATCAGGTTCTAAAATATGGCTCCCTAGGGGCACTGGGTGGCTCAGTCATTAAGCATCTGCCTTCGGCTCAGGTCATGATCTCAGTGTCCTGGGATCAAGCCCCGCATCAGGCTCCCTGCTTGGCGGGAAGCCTGCTTCTCCCTCTCCCGCTCCCCCTGCTTGTGTTCCATCTCTCGCTGTCTCTCTCTCTGTCAAATAAATAAATAAAATCTTTAAAAAAATAAAATAAATAAAATAAAATAAAATATGGCTCCCTAAAACCACTCATGCTTATTTGCCTCTTGGAAAGTCTCTGCATGCTCACACAGATACTGGTAGTCCACTTTGAGGTCTGCTGGTCTAGAGATCTAAGGTCAGGTGGAGTGGGAGGGAGTGTGTGAGGCACCTAAAAGGGTGGAGGGTTGTGGTCAGCAAGGGGGATCCTGCAGCTGGTGAAGTCAGGGGAAGAGCAAGTCTGGGGATGGCCATATTGGAGGACAGAGGCTATGACCTGGAGAGTTAGGGGGTGGAGGCTGCAGGGCCAGTGGCACTGTAGGTCCCAGGGGACTCCATGTCACCCGCTAAGGGCAATGTCACGGAGTGGTGATGCACATGGGTTGTAGTCAGGCAACCTGCTTCTGCTAGTCCCTTGCGCTGGCCTGTGTGACAGTGGGCATGCACTTATCTCCTGAGGGCTCTCATTTCCTTATCTGTACCTGTGCTCCAATGTCATTCTGAGAATTCCACACATAATCCATGAAAAGGCTTCAGCACAACCCCCAGCACTTTGTAAGAACTCAGTAAATATTAGCTGTTTATTATTATGCAAGATGATGGGAGTTAGGTAACCTGGCCCTCCCTGTGGTTGTTTCCTGGGGTTGTTGCAACAGATGACTATGAACTGGGTGGCTTGAGACAACAGAAATGTGGTCTTTCACAGTTCTGGAGGCTGGAGGTCTGAGGTTAAAGTGTCATCAGGGCTGCACTTCCTCCAGGTGCTCGAAGGGAGATTCCAATCTTTGCCTCTTCCTCCCTCTGGTGGCTGCAGCATTCCTTCCTTCACTTGGGGTCCCATCCCTCTAACCTCTGCCTCCTTGATCACATTCACTTCCCCTTTTCTGTCTCTCTGTGGCCCTTTAATAATGACCCTTGTCATTAGATTTCAGGCCCACCAGGATAACCCAGGATGATCTCCTCTCATGATCCTTAACTTTCTTACATCTGCAAAGACCCTTTTCCCAAATAAATTCATGTTAATGGGTTCCAGGGATTAGGATGTGGACATATCTTTTGAGGGGGCCACTATGCAGCCCATGGCGATGCCCATATCTCTAATGAATGTTCTGGAAGCACCAGCTGGCAAGAAAAGGCAGAGAGGGCAGAGGCAGGTGACATGGGCCTATGAGAGGAAGGATTTCATAATAATTAAGGAATAACAGTGAGGGAGTCGAGAGGCTGGCCTCACCTCCCAGCAATACAGGGTATAGATAAGCTACATCTTTAGGCATAGGACTTCAATGGAGGCGCCGCTCATGGGAAATGTCAGGCTTCAGCAGGGTCAGAAGGAGGGGGTGTGTAACCCAAAGAGTAACCCCCAAATATAGTAGATTCCTGATGGGAATGGGAGGGGATGCAGAGGAGCAGAAGATATTCAGGCACACAGAGTGAGAAAATGCCAGGGAATGTGTGTTAAGGCTGGGAGTCTGGAAAGATCTCAAAGCCAAAGCTGGTGAACCAAAAGCCGGTACCCCCCACCATCCTTTGCAGAGCCCCCTCTCACTTTCCACTTACCTCACCACTTCGGCCCCTCACCTTGAGCTCTCCAGACCAAATCTGTTTTTACAATGTTTTGTGTGCCTTTAAGTCCCCATAAGCAGTGGGGTTGGTCTGCTCTGGTGTCTGGAGAATGAGTGGCTGAACTTCTACCGATTTTTTGTTTTCATCAGAATATCACTATGCAATCCTTACAGTAAGAGGATGGTTTTCTTTTCATAAGTGGTGCCATATCCGTATCAGTGCAGTTAAATATATCTCACTCAGCTCTTTCCACGCTTTATCTCATAGGAAGCATTGTACTAATGAAAGGCTTCAGATCAACCCTGAAGGGAATGATTGGGTTTACAGATCATTGTGCTCCTGGTTGGGATAAGTTATCACATACGATTTGCATGTATACAGGCCACCCTAGGAATACTCTGGCTTCTCCCTTTTTTGACTTAATACTTGGAGAGAAGGGAACAATTAAATTATACTAGAAAGGGAGATCTAGAGAGCCTGTAGTTGGTTCTAAGTTCTGAAGAGAAATTATGAAGTATAGATAGGTCAAGGGAATGGAGAGATTTGGTGAAAGAAAAGCAGGGTATAAAATTAATTTTTAACTTTTTGGGGTTGGGGGATGCCATTGACTTCTTTGAGGATCTGATGAAAACTGTGGATTCTTTCTCTAGACAGACTCACATAAGCATATACATACAAAACCCCACATGCAGCCTTGCAAAGTACTCAGTCACCCCAAAGCCCACTCCCCACCTCGTAGGGATGATCCCAGGGGGGCCAGTTAAGGCCTTCTGGAGCATAATAGGCTCAGAGAGTGATAAAACACCAGCTCCACTGGAACTGATGGTTGAGATGGGAGAAGAGAAGAAAAGGTTGGAAAGCTAGGTAGAGAGGCTCAAAGGGCAAGATTCAGGGAACATAACTGCATTCTGGAGTTGGCATGATAAATATTTTGGGCAGGATGTACACCAAAGATCAGGGATCCCAGGTGGTAAACCAATCACTTTCTTGGCTTTAATGGCCTCATCTGTAAAATGGGAATGTTCTCAGGGTCAGCATGAGAACAAAGTGAAACAACATAGTGAAGGTGTTTTGTAAACCTTTTAGGTTACAAAGCATCAAATGGAGGCTCAGGAAGATTAACCAGGTGATGACTTATTGGGTATATGCCCTCATAGCCCTCAACTAGGGAGCCGGAAACATGTAATGTGGCTTCAGACTATTAGTCAGGGCAAGAGAATAAGAACATTCATGGACATATTACAAAGTAAGCCAGGTGGAATGAACTTAACATTTTTAAAATAAGGGGTAATATGCCAGATAGATTATTTCTTTTTAGTGTGAATGGAAAGGTCTTGAGTGAGAACAGGAAGAAGATAGGAAATGTTAATTCTGAAAGCCCCTGAATTTTTCCAGAGGTCCTTCTTCCAAAACCAGATGGTACATGAATTAGATTTTCTGTGAATTATAGAATATTAAATTTTGTAACCAAACCAAATTGATGTCTTATGCCTGGAACCAATGCACCATTGAATCTATTGGGAACAGCTTAGATTATCTTAACTATTGATTCATGAAAAAGGTTTTGGCAAAAGGTCTCAGACAAGGAATCAAGCCAGAAACAGCATTTGTCATACCAGATGGATTGACTCACCCTTTGGACTGAAAAAGTCACCTGTCTTTTTGTGAAAACTGCCTATTGGTCTATTAAATGGAGCAGGGACATTTGTTATATCATATATCAATGGACGAGTCTTGATTATCTAATGTATATGAGCTTCTGGGATGCTTCAGTTTGGTGCTAAACGTTATCTGTAAAGCTGGTCTTTTAGAGAAACTTAATAAAAACCCATTTGGACACCCAAAGGTCAGCTATTTGGAAGAAGGGATGGGAAATTGGCCCATGGCCACTTTGGGAGAAAGAAGTCTTGTTAGAGGTTGAGAATCTACTACATGCAAGAGACAAGTGAGGTCATCTACTCTACAGGATAGTAAATAAGAGATTGTCCCTTGTTTGGGGACCACAGCAAGACCTTAGTATCTTAATGCCAAAAGGTAACTCCCTAAAAAAGTTATTTGGATTCAAAATTGTGAAGATTACTCTTCCTTCAACTTTCCCCTGGCAGTCTTATGTTCATCATTTAAAGTTTGGCCAAATGTCACCTACCTGAGTAGCTACACTACCTTCCCCACCCCTGTCCTGCCCCCTGAACACAGGGTCAAATTACCCGATTCCTTACTCCCTTGTTTCTGTACTGGGTTACTTGTTTTGGGTCTGCCTCCTTCCCACAAAGGATCTTATCTATCTTGCTCACTGCAATATTTTCAGCCCCTAGCACACATCTGGCTCATATTTTTCAAATAGATGAATTTGTGGAGCTTTTAAAACCTTGAAACAAACCCTGATTTGCTTACCAGTTCTTAGAGTCCCTTTTGTATTACTTATGCTGACCAGTCTTTTGGATTCTACACCTATAAGACAGCTCCCTGTTTCTCCTGTTGCTGTCCTAAATTCAGAATTTCCTTACATGTGGACCACTACAATGATCCCTGAAGCATTCTGCCTACCTTTGCTTCTCTCCATCCACTCCAGGGCATTCTGTAAACCCTGTGGTGGATCAATTTTCAATTTCCTATTCAAAAAACAAGTCATCAGTCTTTCAAGTACCCTCAAATCTGTCTCTGTTTCCCATCTTCTTTTTGTATCCTTTGACTCAGTTAAGTCAAAGTACTCCTCCCTTTCCACACACAGCCTGCATTTTCCTGCCTCCAAGTCTTTGCTCAAGTGGTTCTCTTTACTTGCCCAAATATTAGCCAACTTTAAGACCCAACTCAAATATTCTGTCCTCCAAGGAGTTTTCCCAGATTTCACTAAACTGAAAGTAACCCCTGCTTCTTTCAACTTTTCTAACACTTGCAATTGTTCCTCTCTTAAAGTATGCAACACTCTGTATAAATGTCTGGCTTCCTCCACTAGACGGCGAAGTAGTTGGGGGTGGGACTACATTTTATCTCCCGTGCATTAAAGCAGAGAGCCTCCCACATAGGAGACACTCAACAAGAGTTGCAGAACGAGAGACCATGTCTGCATTCTTGTTTGGGTTTAGTTTTATTTTAAGCACAGGAAAATGCAAAACATCCTGGAATACATTATTCACGATTATTGCCAAGGGAAAGAAATCTGTCTCCTATTTGAAGAACTGCCTGGCGATAGATTGTGGCAATCACACAGAACTTTGCAATTTGCAACGGGCTCCACTTCATTTGATCCCACAGGCTTGTGAGGTAAGTCGGTGTCTCCTGTTCTTAGCTAAGGAAACTGAGACTTGGGCAGGAGAAATCACATGAGGTGCAATAGCTAGTATGTGGTGGGCCTGGTACTCAGGTCTTGTGATTTCTCACCTTTGTCCACTGCCCTCCTCCAGCCCTCATCAGGAGGTGGGTGGTGACTCTGATAAATTCTTAGTGCATCTTAGAGAGATGCCTCCAGAAACTCCAGTATTTCCAGATGAGCATTCATCCTGGGAGAGAAAGACTGAAGGTAAATGAGCTAAGCTTTCAATTCCAGACCTTGGAATAAAGAACAATTTAAAAAGTGGTAGAGTTTGAATAGACAGTGATTGAGATATTTTATTTCTATTTTATTTTTTTAAAGATTTATTTACTTATTTTAGAGAAAGAGAAAGCATGAGCAGGAGGGGCAGAGGGAGAGAGAGAATCCCAAGCAGACTCCCTGCTGAGTGTGGAGCCCGATGTTGGAGCTTGCTCTCATGACCTGGAGATCATGACCTGAGCTGAAACCAAGAGTCAGAACGCTTAACTGACTGCATCACCCAGGCACCCCAAGACATTTTATAAATTAAATGGAAAGGACGCTTACCAGTGAACTACAGGCTGGTCAAGTGTAGGCATCTTTGTGCCTGAGTCTTTGTGTCTCCTCGAATATTGAAGGCAGCAAGAGCTAAGAGAAAAAGTTCAGGCATCAGACCTACAAAACCCTGGGCTCAAGCCCCAGCCTCACTACTTCTGGCTGGCTGGCTTTGAGAAAATGACTCTCTGAGCCTACCTTTCCTTATCTGTAAGTGAAATTGTTGTCATAATCATGTCTCAGTGCTATGAATCTATCATCCCATTCAGTTCTCCCTAGACTCCGAGAAGTAGTTACTTTGTTTACTGTTTTCCATTCCTTTCTCCTAGATAAGGAAATGGGTCAGAGAGATTAAAAGCCAGAGCAAGGGATTGCCAAGAAGATGAACTGCAGCCCACTCACTCACTGTCCCATGTGCCCACTTCCATCTGCAGAACCCGCATGGGAAGACCCATCCCAGCAGGGTTCATGTGAAGGTTAGATAAGAAAATGTATTTGAAGTGTCAAGATGATATTAATTAGAACCCTTCTCATTTTTTTAAAAACAAATGTTTGTGAATAAATATCTCCAGGTATCTGTATTTCTTTAAATCATGTTTGAATTATAAGCCCTTTGTTTAATGATAATGATTAGTCAATCAAGTTCATGTTTATACTCAGCTTTTTTTTTTTTTTTTTTTCCATTCCTGGGGAAAGCTTACCATCAGGACCTGAGGCCCAGCCCAGCACTGCCCTCCACCTGGAGGCAGTAGAGTGCACCTGCTGGGAAAGGCCCGAAGAAGCAGGGAAGAGCCTTTGAAGTCCTGCTCTTGCAGAAACAAACCTATAAATGATAGTGTACATCATAAGCCTTAAAAGTGGTGTCTGCTCTGCTTCACTTTAGTGTTTTTTTTTATAGCAGTGTTTTCCTTTTTCTTTTCTTCTTTTTTTGAAAGTTTTAATTTTAATTCCAGTTAGTTAACATACAAGGTTATATTAGTTTCATGTGTATAATAGAGTGATTCAATACTTCCATACATCAACCTCACGTTAATGTTTAATGGGGAGTTACAGATACTAATCAAGAAAAAAAAAAAGCTGGGAAGAAAATATTGTTCAAGAATTATTGATGGGGGGGCGTCTGGGTGGCTCAGTTGGTTAAGCAACTGCCTTCGGCTCAGGTCGTGACCCTGGAGTCCCTGGATCGAGTCCCGCATCGGGCTCCCTGCTTGGCGAGGAGCCTGCTTCTCCCTCTGACCCTCCCCCCCGTCATGTACTCTTTCTCTCTCTCATTCTCGCTCTCTCAAATAAATAAATAAATCTTTAAAAAAAAAAAAAAGAATTATTGATGGGTCTAGAAAGGCTCCAATTCTGTTTAACATAAATGTTTTCATCAGACTTTCTTATCCTCCCTAATGATGAGTCTAGCATCCATGGACTAGAGAACATTCCAGAGGAGAGAGGATGTCAGGACCTGAAAGAGGGCAGAACCACAAGATGGACAAGACCAAGACTCAGGCCTGATTCTGAACCTTTGCTCCAGCTTATCAGCTGTGTAATCTTCAACCGATGCCTGTACATTCTTGCAACCCTGTGGCAGAGGTTGCCTGTGGTTCCTCAAATCATTTCCTTTTGTCTGGGCACAGAGGAGAAACAAGCAGTGGCCCTGGGACGGATTCTGGCCAATGGGATGTACATAGTACATCCAAAGCTGTGTTAAAATTCTTCTGTTTTGCCACCTGGAATTTCTCCCCCAAATAATTATTTTTTCCAATAACAAAAATATGACATACTTACTGTGGAAAATTTGAAAAGAAAATTTAGAATGAAAATACCTGCCCACTAAAATGACCACTATTAATATCATGGAATATTTCCTAAGTATATTTTTACCAGAGTTGAGAACATAATGCCTGTATGATTCTGTATTTGGTGTATTTTTTGCTTGCCATTATCATAAGCATTTCCCCGTATTTTTTGCTTGCCATTATCATAAGCATTTCCCTATATCACTAAACATTATTTATTATACATTACTTTCTGGAGTTCCATAATATTCCATTGTAAGGATGTACCATAATTTTCCTAACCAATTCCTTATTGTCAGATAGTTAGATGAGTTTCCAGTTTTTCAGGGTTATACAACATGTTGCAATGGCCATATCTGTAAACTTCGTATTGCTTCCTTTACCGTCTGAATTCTTTAACGTGATTGAGGTTTTAGACTTGGGTAAAACATGGGAAACCATTACATGCATTAGAAACAACCTGATTTCTGGAATGTAACAACATCGGGAGGTCAACTGTGGGAACTGGGCTGTAAGAGGCCCTGGGGAAGGTAGTCCAGATTCTTGAGAGAGATTGGAGGGAAATTCTTTTCTGAACCGGCTCTAGGGAGAGGTGCTCAGCTGTCTGAGCATGAGGGACAATGGAGGAACCTCCCTCCAGGTTTCTTTGAGGGTCAGACAAGCCCTTTTTCTTGGCAGACTCTAGCTTCATATTTCATGAACTTTTGGCTACGCTGTCACACCATACTTCTTGAGTATTACTCCTTTTTGCTTATTTATTTTTTTGACCTACACCTAAGTTGGTTTTTTTTTTAATTGAGCTGTAATTAACATGCTGTAACATTCACTCTTCTAAAGTGCATAATTCAGTGGTTTTAATATAATCACAGGGCTGTGCAACCATCACCATTATCTCACTCCAGAACATTTTCATCACCCCAAAAAGAAATGCATACTCATCAACAGTCCTTCTCTCACTGTACAAACCCTTAGCTCCTAGCAACACTAATTTATTTTCCTGTCTCTATGGATTTGCCTATTCTAATTTTGTAGAAGTGGGTTCTATAATATGTGGCCTTTTATGTCTGGCTTCTTTCACTTAGCACAGTGTTGTTAAGGATCATCCATGTTGTAGCATGTATCAATACTTCAATTTTAAGGCTAAATAATATTCCACTGTATGGATATATATTTTTGTTTATCCACTCAACAGGTGATAGACATGTGGGTTGTTTCCATTTTTTGACTATTATGAATAATG
Source organism: Phoca vitulina (assembly GCF_004348235.1). Lineage (NCBI taxonomy): Eukaryota > Metazoa > Chordata > Mammalia > Carnivora > Phocidae > Phoca > Phoca vitulina. The sequence continues at coordinate 5,078,124 of NW_022589734.1, forward strand.
CTGCTATGAACATTTAATTTTTTTTTTTTTAAGAGAGTGTGTGGGAGCTGGGGGACAGGAACAGCAGGGAGAGGGAGAGAGAGAATCTTAAGCAGGCTCCATGCCCAACACGGAGCCCCACACAGGGCTCAATCTCACAACCCTGAGATTATGATCTGAGCTGAAATCAAGAGTCAGATGCTTAACTGACTGAGCTCAATCAAGGTGCCCCATGAACATTTAATTCTAACTTAAATTGTGTACAAGTTATTGTGTGGATACTTAGTTCCAGTTCTCTTGGGTATATACCTAGGACTGGAACTCCTGTTTAACTCCATGTTTAACTCATTAAAGAACTGCCAAACTGTTTTCCAGAAGGGAAACACATTCATGTCCTCCAGCAATGTATAAGTGTTCCGGTGTCTCCACATCTTCCTCAACACTTGCTATTTGTCCATCTTTTTTATTATAGGCCATGCTGGTAGGTGTGAAGGGAGATCTCATTCAGGCTTGGTTTGCATTTTTTTTTAACGATTAGTGATGATAAACATCTCTTCACATTCTTATTGGGTATTTGTACATCTTTTTAAAATAAATATGTATGCAAATCCTTTGCCCATTTAAAAATTTGGTTATTTATCTTTTTGTTGTAGAGTTGTAAGAGTTTTTTTTATATTCTGGATATAGATTCTTATCATATATAAGATTTGAAAATATATATATTTTTTCATTTTGTAGGTTGTCTTTTCACTTTCTTGGTGATGTCCTTTAAAACACAAATATTTTTATTTTTGATGAAGTTTGATTTATCTATTGTTTCTTTTGTTGTGCTTTCCGTGTCATGTCTAACTCAAGGTTACAAAGATTTACTCCTGTGTTCTTCTAAGAGTTTCATAGTTTTAGCACTTGTATTTAAGTCTCTGATTCATATTGAGTTACTTTTTATATGGCGTGAGGTACAGATCCAATTTTCTATCTTTCGTTCTTTCTTTTTTGCATGTAGACATGCAGTTATCCCAACACCATTTGTTGAAAAAACTATTCTTTTCCCCGTCAATTGTCTTGGCACCCTTGTTGAAAATCAATTATCTATAAATATATGAGTTTATTTTTAGACTTTCAAGATATGTCTATCCTTATACCAGTACCACACTGTCTTATAATTAGTGCAGGTTTGTCATAGGTTTTGAAATTGGGAAACCTGTGTCTTCCAACTTTGGCTTTTTTCAAAATTGTTTTGGCTACTTTGGGTCCCTTGCATTTCTATATGAATTTAGGATCAACTTGTCAATTTACGTAAAAAAGGCAGCTAAGATTTTGACAGGGATTGTGTTGAATCTATAGGCCAATCTGGAGAGTATTGCCATCTTAACATTATTTAGTCTTCTCCAGTGTTATTCTTAAAAAACAAAACAAACCACAAACTTCAACAGTTACTTAACTCATATAACCACAATTATTGTTTTTTTTTCATTTTTAAATCATTTTACTGTTTATGCCATAATCACATTAAAATTGGCAGAACTCCCATGACAGACAGGACAGAGACCCGTCATGAAAGGAAAAATAGTGAAGGTTTCATAAAGCTTGAGAGAAGTACCAGGGTTACACAGGATGGCCGCAGCGATCCCAGACAACAGTGCCACGGCGTCAGAGCAGGTAGGAACTCGGGCTGCTACAGCAACAGTGGCCTCAGGCCACTGCTGTTTCCTAAGGGGGATTTCCTAATATGCTTGATAAGCAGATCACTCGAACAGATATACATGGAGTAGGGTACCACTTCTGCTGGATAAATTCTACAGGTTCCTGGGCAGGGTCTACAAATCTCATGTGATAAATGGTTGCTGAATTAGGATTTTGCAAAGGTAGTCCCATAACCAACATCCAGGGAAATTTTGCCACCAGTAAAACTCTTAGGCCAAAAAATAAATAGCCACACATACCAAACCTACACACCATGAATTAAAAAGGTGCCATGTTAGGGCTTATGAAAGAACCAGAGCGGGAAAGATTATCCAAACAGAAGATCCTCATCCTTCTCTTCAGCCGAAAGATTAGCAGGCTCCATCACCTCACCAGCTGCCCTCCGTTGCTCCAAGTCCTTCTCTGATTTTTCCTTGAGAATCTTTTTCTTCTCCTGTATTTTCTTTAATCTATAGAACTCTTCTCACTTTATCTCATCCAGCTCTGTGAAGGGTACGTTCAACCCGGGGAATGATGACGTGTTCAATGGTGCTGACACACCTGTTGGTTATCTTAATGGCCTCATCCAAAGTAACAAAGGAAGTCTGAAGTGAAGCTAGTTCCACCGCTAACTACGCCACTGCTTTGGCATAGTTCCTCTTTAATTTTGCCAACTGCTCCCCACCTCTGGCTAAACCACAATTATTGTTTTTCTACAGTGTGGATAGCTCCTATTTCCTCCAACTACCTTTTAAAATGGAATGCTATGCCTTGTAAATGAATTGTTTTCTTTTACCAGACAAGCTCGACTATGTATATTTCTGTATTAGACCGTAATGATTCTTTTTGCCGAATTATTGGGAGTAAATACTATATGAATTTCACTAAAAGGTAGAAATGCCAAGGCAAAAACCAGACACTCAAATGATTGGCCAATTCACCACAAAAGAATAGGTGGGTGTGTGATGAAAAGGAAAGGTTGAGGGTTTGCACACTACGACGCTCTCCCAGAGTATTAGCAAGAGCCATTTTGAATCCCACCTGCTCTCCGTTCCTCTCCTTTGCACATCATTCTTTGCTGTGCAGTTTTTAAACAGTACTTAATTTCCCCGAAAGTGGGGTGATCCAGGTATTCAGGTGATTTCATGGGCTTGTGTCTATAATGTAGATCGCATTTACTTTTTTTTAAGATTTTATTTTTAAGTAATCGCTGTACCCAACATGGGGCTCAAACCTGCAACCCCGAGCCCAAGCGTCACACGCTCTTCTGATGGAGCCAGCCAGGTGCCCCGAAGTCACACTTACTTTTAATGACAAATTATAGTTGCCTGAGCACCCCCAGGTCTGGCTGCCAGAAACTAACCCGTCCACAGTGTCTGGGACTTGTTGCTATGAGTCCCTAGAGGGTGCTTCACACGTGCAGAGACAGTCTGTCAGCCGCAGCTACCTGCTCATCATATCTGCCCCCTGCTGCCTCTTCTGCGCTTGGTCCCCCCCCCCCCCCCCGCCTTGTGTCTGCTAGGCCTCCAGGAGACACTCATGACTGCATTGTCAAAACCGTGCAAGGCTGCTATTTGAAGATTCATTTAAATCTCCCCAGAGGGGCAGAGATTGGGCACCAGAGCAATGCCATTTCTGTATAGACAAAGAGAACGGTCTTCCCTACCCTAAATGTAACAATCAATTCTGCCCAGTCCTGAGTCTCTCTGAGTCACTCTTGAAAAATCCGAAAAACCTCGGGCCCTTTTATCCCTATCCGTACTGCAACCGCACTGAGGCACCTACAGGGGGAAAAGGCAGCATCTCATCTACATCATTTTCTTTTTCTTACTTCTACCTCACCCCAGCCTTCTCCTTCTTCCTGGTGGCCAAACAGAAGCTGAATGAGTGTAAGAAAAAGACGGCTGGGAACCACCTTACTAACTCAGTGAGGTGTCTGCTCTCTGGGACAAACGTGATTTTCTGTTGGTTGAAAATGGTACCTACCCCCAAAAAGCCTTATGAGGATTAACTGAAGTAATGTAAAGTAATGTAAAAATACATGAAAATAATGCAAAATAAAGTAGTGCAAAAAAAAAAAAAAAAAAAAAAAGACCCTGGCACAAAGAAGACATTTTCTCCTGGGTTTTAATTTTTTTTTTTTTAGAGAGGTGGGGGAGGGGCAGAGGGAGAGGGAGAATCTCATGCAGATTCCCTGCTGAGCGCAGATCCTGACTCAGAGCTCCATCTCAGGACCATGAGGTCATGACCTGAGCTGAAATCAAGAGTCAGACGCTTAACAGACTGACCCACCCAGCCGCCCCTCTCCTGGGTTTTAAAATATCAAAAGTGACAAGATTCCTTTTCTGGTTAAAGGCACCTTTTCCAAGTATTTCTCACTGCCCCTAGGGAAATTTCCCCAGGGCCTGTGAGTCCAGAAAAGACTGCTGAGGTAGCCCCCCTCTTTCCTACGGACTTACATGGCTCCATCCAGTCTAGAGCACAGATCAAACTTAGAATTTCTTCCTTCTCTGCTCACTTGCCAGGCACTTGGGGATGATGGACTGCCTGTGTGTGGGTTTGGCCAGCTGGTGCCAGAACATGGGGGCACGGTGTCTGTTCTGAGCTTTTTGCCCAGGGCAGGAAGGGACAGAGGGTGTCCCAGCCCAGCCTCCTGCCCACAAGGCCAGGGCATTTCAGTACAGTCACTGCCCTTGGCTTTGACAAAAATAGAAGCTTGTTTCATCCACCCTGTGCAAGGTCTTTTCTGTGACTCCTCCTCCTCAGAGATCCCCACTGGCTATCAGGAAGCTGGTCCTCCTCCTCTACCCCATGGGCCCTGCCCCTGCCCTTTCCAGAACCGCTTCTGAGGCAAGCACTGGTCAGCCACTGCATTCCTTTTCCTTTTGCCCCAATTTCAGCACAGGTGCTGCATCCAGGCACCCTGACAAAGTTGTCCCTTCTCCAATCTGGCCAGAAGAGGCCCTGCATAATTGTGCTTTGCCGTCCACCTGCTCCCCCACGGCTGTCCCCGACCCCACAGCAGGTGCGGCCCATTGCAAAACCTCCCAGGCCGAGTGAGGCATCAGAAATGCCAAACTGGGTTACATAAGTGGGTTAGGCAGGTGGCGGGTGAGGTACATTCTATAAGGAAGTTGTGAGTCAGGAGCCTGGCAACGTGAATTCTCAGTTCTCAGCTTGGTTTCATTTCAACAAGCAGTTACTGAATGTCTGGTGTGTTCGCAGAAGTGTGAGAGATGATTCTAGATGTTGGAATACAGAAGTAGAAGGAGGGCTCTGTGAACCAGGCCCTGAGGACACAAATACCACAAGACACAGGCTCCAACTCAGATAGTCCCCTGTCTACGGGGGAGTCAGACGCAGGAAGCAGTATATACACTACATTGTGACCGGATGATAGTGACAATGCATACAAGGTGCAGAAGGAAAAGGGAGCAATTCTCTCTGGAGAGTCTTCAGGGAGGCAGAGGTGATATTTAAGCTGGGTTTTGAAAAATGAATACAAGTTGTCCGGGTGCATAAGAGCATAGAAGACCATCTTGTTAGAGGAAACAGGGTCTCTGAACTCCCAGAGGGTGAACTAGAGGGGAATGTGCACCAGGAAGGAACCCGAGGGGGACTTGGTGCCTCCTGCAATCTCCACCAGCACTCTGCAAGGCCATCTGTAATAAGCAACCTGAGCAAAAACAGTGAGCTAGCTCTGTGGACTCCACTTCAAAACAAGTCCGTACCCTCCCCTTTCAATTCTGTATATTAACTTGAGTTGCCCCTGGGGGATGTGGCGCTTCGGGGATAGAGAAAGTGACAAGTGGTTCCAGACGACTGGGACAGAAACAAGAATAGATCAGACCACAGAAGGCATTGGATGCCATGTGAAAGGGCTTACATCTCATCCTGAGGGCTGGAGCTTGAAAACTAGTGGCCATGAGATGGATTTATTTATTTATTTTTTTAATCTTAAGGACTTGTTTTGTTTCACTCTTACAAAGTTTTACAAGTCAGTACCTTCCTGGCACCCCTTGGAAGAATCAGATCTGACATCACTGGATTCCTGGTCCTGTAATGAGCTGCCGCCTCTAAACCAGGTCGGGGCTTTTTATTGGCCCCAATCCCTGCCATTTCCTCAGGCTTCCAGGCAACCTTCTGGGCTCTGCGGGCAACTGGGAGCCACTAGTTTGAAGTAGGAGAATCCAGTGGTAGGATTTGGATTGATAAGATTGGTTGGTGACTGGATTTGAGAGGAGGGCATTGGAAGCAGGGAGACCTGTGGGTCAGCATTAGGGAGGAGGGGACAGATTCAAGTAACATCAGAAACGTGCCCCTCATGGGCCCAGGTGCAGATGTATACACACACTCTCTAAATATGGCAAAATAGCTCCTGCTTCCTCAACACTTTTGAGTTCTTGGATTTCTTAAGATTTCTTTACCCTCTCTAGATTTATGTCCAATTTAAAGATGATTTCTTTTGACAGAGGAGGGAAGTACAACTATTTTTTTTTCCTAGGGCTCATTGCTCCTCTCTGTCCCCTTCTCTCCCCTCAAATATGGAGCTGGGTTGTGGCTGAAAGAGAACATCAAATCCTGGATCATTGATTTTCTGACCTCAGAGGACCCCTTGCAGGATGAAGCCTCATACTTTTCAAGCTTCTCCAGTGTTCATCCCCCAGAGAAACGTGTCCTATTCGTCCCATATCCAGCAAACACCTATTAATTAACTGGAAGGAGAAAAAAAAAGAGAATAGTAGGGGAAGTATGGTGGGGCAGTAAAAGAGTAGGTACCCTCACTGACCCCAGGGCAGTATGTAATCCACAGCAAATCTCTTTCCAAATTATGACAATGGCTTGTAGAGGAAAGGAAGAAGAGAAACCCTAAATTCCAGTCCTACTTCCAACATCTGCTCCCTCTCCATTGTTGGGTGACCTTCCTAGAGTGGCTCTTGGTCTCCATTTCTGCAGCAGGATGGAAGAAAGATTGTGTAATGCCAGTCAAGGGCCAAGCAATTGAAAAGCAAGTGGTATTATTCATCTGGAAATTGATCTAGCCAGCCTTTGTCTCGGCTGCTAGAGCTAATTTCATTCACAGGTGCCATGTTATTTACTGATTTAACAATCTCTTTCAGTGCCACTTCTCAGCATTGCACTTTTAAGTAAAATAACCTTCCTGTGTGTGTGTCTTGATTACATATGTCACTGGAGACAGAAATAAAGGTTTAAGATTTCCTGCTAGGTGTTTGCTCTTCCTGGCTTGGATCAGGCATGGCTGCTGGCTATCGGGTTGCATGCACCAGCTGTGGTGTGGGGAGTGGGGGGCAGGGACTAGAACAGAGTCTCTGTCGTTCATTCAACAAACATTCTGTCTTAGGCTGGGTTCTCAGGAAGCAGATCCCGAGTCAAGGACTTGAGAGCAAGTCCCTTACTGGAGAACCAAAGAAAATGCCAGTTGTGAGGTGAAGAAGGAAGACAGTTGTGAGGTGAGGAAGGAAGACAGCCAATCAAGAGTGGATTGTTGGGTCAGCTGGGAAACTTTGCAATCTGGTGTAGAACACATGCCTCAGAGTTATGCCACCCAAGGGTTGAGGGAACTGGGATATTTGGACACCAACTCCCTAATCATTGATTGAGGACTGCTCCCAGGGAGCATGAATTCCCTGGAACTTCGGCCCTGCTACTGGAGTAGGCAAAGCAGGCTTTGGTGGCCAGAGAAAGTGCTCAGCCAAAGGAGTGCAAATACTGGCAGCTGGAATTGGGACCAGCCTGGGCTAAAATGATAAGGACAAGAGACTGTGGATGGGGCAATGACAGCATCTGCTCCATATTCATTGAAGACTTCCTGTGTGTCAGGCACAATCATATAATGGCCACTGAGATGGATTTTGTTTCTGTCTTCACAGAGTGTACAGCTTAGTGGAGGAGACAAACAAGTAACCAGGCAGTACCCAAAAGATGGGGCATTTTGTGATGGTAAAAAAAGAGAAGTGTGTCAGGGAAGGCCTCCTGGAGAAGGTGTCATCTAAGCTAGACCAGCATTAGGACTAGAAATAGCCTCATTTGGGAAGATTAGCATGTGCAAAGGTCCTGAGGAGAGTGAGTTTGTGGCAAGCTTTGAGAAACCACAGAAATTTGGTATGGACAGAGTTCAAGGTGAAGATTCTGGAGGAGAAGCAGATGATGGAGAACTTGGAAATCTGGCTGGACAGTTCCTAGAGCCAGTTTCTTCCTAAGACCAAATCTACTTCCAATGACTATTTCAAGTCCTCAAGTGGTTGTCGCTAGAATCATCCTCTCTATTTTAATCTTGCATGCAACCATTTATTTTATGCATATTCTAACAGAACAGAATCTTTTAAACACTTTAAATAGAAAACCTAACAAAGGTTTGTTTGATCTTGTTACAGATTAAATTAACATATAATTGGCAAATTATTCCTATTCTTAGATTCAATGGCTGGTTCAAGTAGTATTTATAAAGAGCTCCTGCCCTTAAGAGACTCAAAATATGTAATGGAGTGTGGCATATTGTATTTCTGAAAGATGGTTACAATGATACCTCCTAACCCACACTCTTTATAATATGATTTGATATTCCTCCCTTTGAGTGGTGGGCCCTCTGTTTCTTCCTCTTGAATTTGGATGGGCTTGTGACTACTTTGGCAGTGATACTATGTGACTTTTGAGGCTAGTTCATAAAAAGTAGGCCCCACGTTGGTTTTCTAGGGATACTTGTTTTTGGAGCCCTGAGCCCCCATGTAAGAGGTTGGAGGCCGCCATGCTGTGAGGTCACAGGAAGAAGTCATGTTTGGTAGTTTGGGCCCATAGTCCCAGGTGCAGTTCCAGTTGCAGTTCAACTGCCAGATATATTAGTGAAGACACCTCTAGATGACTCCTGCCCCCAGGCATTGAGTCAGTCCCAGGCTTTGAACTCTCCTAGAAAGAAATGCTTCATGTCTTTTGCTTAGAGGATATCAGAATATACTCAGTATGATATGAGGCAGTGGGACAACTTTTCCTCTACTTCAAAGGGGGAACCCGGGGCAGGATGTGGGCACAAGGAGGAAGCCTCACCGTGGAATGCAAATAGAAGACAGAGGGGAGCCAGGGAGAAACCAGGCCACTGGTGACATCATTTGATTTGCTACATAAACCCTTGCTGGAAACTAGTCCTAGCTCTAGACTAGGAGTCCTTCATTACGTGAACTTGTTTTAATTGGATTTTCTGTGGCTTGCAACAAAAAGAGTCCTAAATGATAGTGAGGGATAGGATTTGTTATCTGTGAAGGCGGTGAAGCATTTCAGGCAAAGGGAAAGGGAAATATCTTCCAAGTGTGTATCATGGTGGGGCAGCACCTGTTGTATAAGAAGGGAGAAAAGTTCTCAAGCCAGAATCATGCATTTGCTGTAATGTTTCCCAAAGTTACTTTTTTTTCCCTTTAGTTGGTGGATAATGTGTATAAGCCCACTGTAAGACAGGCACTGTGCTGTGTGTTGGGGATAAGACATCAAATAAGAGACTGGTGGTCCCTGCCTTTGTGGAAGTTGCATTCCAGCTGGAAATACAGACATTAGGATGGTTACAAATAGAATGGTCAGGTTGCAGGAGGAATGGAAGATGCTCTAGAAGCTGTAATAGAACCTCACCTAGGTTGAGAGGAGGGGTGAAGACAGGCTTCCTTGAGAAAATGACATTTAAGCAGGGCCTAAAAGATGTGTGAAGATTTAGTTAGTTGAGGGTTCGGGGAATATTAGAGGTAGAAAGAATAGCACATATTTGGCTATAGGACTTCTAAAGGCTTTGAAAGTATAAATGTGCATTGTGAACCCCAAAAGGGGCTAAGGTATGCAGCATCCTCCAGGCTTGTTGACATGGGACTGTGATTTATTTGAAGAGCATCTTGTAGGACTTAGAAAAAACAGGCAAGGCTTGGGGAATGAACAGAAGTGTTCTGGAGGCAGAGGGAACATGGTCCTGATTCAGATAAAGACCTATGTATTAGAATAGAGGGTGATGATAGATGGATGGATAGATAGATAAATAGATAGAGATGAATGAAACAGATGGATGGATGGTGGATGGTGGATGGATGGATGGATGGATGGATGAAAGGATGGGTAGATGGATGGATGGAGGGGTAGATGGAAGGATGGGTGGATGGGTGGATAGGTAGATGGGTAGATGGATGGATGGATGGTTGCATGGCAGATGCACAAAGAAAGAAACATTAGATAGGATCCAGAGGGGTCAGCATAGACAGGACTTTGAATGTTAGGATACATAGTGTGTTGGTGTCTGAGTGTTGAGTCATAGCTGAGGTTGTATGTGAGAAGTCTGGGAGCAAGGAGGAGGGTTGCAGCAATCCAGGCATGAAACAATGAAATTCTAATGGGAAAGTTGGGGTGAGGGAGTGGAGAGAAAGGGATAAATTTAAGAGACACTGCAGTGGAGGAACAGGCAATTAACAATAGATATCAAGTGAAAAGAAGGCAAGAGGAAGGAAAGTTTAGAGACTGGCTTTTGGGAGGAAGAAGATCTCTAGAAAGAAATGGAAAACTTCGTTCTCTCTATCAATTAATAGTTCACTGTGCAATGGCAGAAAAAAATCTCGTCACCAGGTTCCTAGGCATTTGCCAGATCATTGGCAGTGCTGGTAAATCCAGGAAAGCAGGGAAAGAAGACAAGAGTTATGGTAAATAGAAGCTGGGGTATTTCCCATGGGTTTTAATCATCTGTGTCATCTATTACCTTGGCCCCTGAGAGCTGCCTCTATTTTTGTTCACAATGGTCCGCATGAGTGACATCGTCTACCTCAAACCTGTGCAGCCCCATTTCAGTAAGAGGAGAGAGTGATAGAAATTTCCTTTCAGGTCAGGATGTTATAACAGATAAAAAAGAGAAGATATTTAAAAGAAAAATAACCCAGCAGTACACCATTCATCAATTTCTCCCTCTCTCTCCCTCTTTCATCTTGCCTGACCTAATACCCTGAAACATCCATGATAAGAAATGTAGGCACAGATAGCTTTCTATGGAACAGGATCCTCACAGAGCACAACCATGATTAATATAGCCCCACACACAGGTGATGTTTTTATTCCCTAACTGCCACTCATTCCGCTGGGGAATCGGCGCCCTTCTCTCTGTCAGAATCAGGATTGGCCATGCGGGCTCCCTGGAGATCATGGCCAGATGCACAGTGCTGCCTGTTGTGGACTCTGAAAGAGTCTTCCAGAAACCCATGACCCCGAATCCTTCTGCCATTCCCTAATATTTACATTTGAGGTTGAGTGCCACCCTTGACACAAACATTTCTTGTGGTCACCCTTTGACATCCTCTATAAGGAGCTGTCGACGAATCACTGTCACCTGGGATCCTGACTCATGGCTCAGAAACATCCAGTGGGGTTTTGCTGGGGTTGGAATGAGCATTCACATTCCATCTGATTCAGGGAAAGTCTCCCGAGCGTCTCTTTTGCACCAGACCTAGTGCTCAGTGCTGGGCTAGACTAGTGACAGGGACAGACATGGGACAATTAACACAGAAACAGCCTGTGACCAGGCCTACAGAGGCTGGGACTAAGGGCTGGAGACACAGGAAGGGGATTATGGCAGGTGTCAAGAGGAAGTGACACTTGACCTTGCAGAGTGAGTAGGATTTTGGTGGGTGGAGAAAGATATCCTGGAAGAGACCCGCATGACTCTCTGACCTTATTAGAGGCAAAAATAATAAGAGTAGGCCCAGTCTCTGACATCAGGGAGCAGAGGGAGCGGTGTGGCCTAAAGATAAGGCTTTGTAAATGTCATGCTCACTTCTTTATGAGTAACAATACAATGACAGCGGAATTCTAAGGGGTGTACGTGCCAGGGACACTGCTCTGTGCTGTACCTGAAATTTCTTTCAATTCTGGACAGCTTATGGAGGCAATGAACGGTATTACTTTCCTTTTATGGGCAAGGAAGCTGAGACTTGGAGAGTTTCGGTAAGGTGTTGAGGTCACAGAGCCGGCAGCCCTCACCCCAGCTCTGCCTGCCCCACAACCCAGGCCCCATCCCCTCTGGCTTGCAGGCTGGGAGGAGGGTTGTGTGCTAGAGTCTCCAAACCTGGGGGCTCCTGGGTGGCTCAGTCGGTTAAGTGTCCAACTCTTGATTTTGGCTCAGGTCATGATCTCAGGGTTGGGAGATTGAGCCCCACGTGGGGCTCCACGCTCAGCAGGGAGTCTGCTTGAGATTCTCTCTCTCCCTCTCCCTGCGCCCCTCCCCCCACCTCTCTCTCTAAAACAAAAAATAAATAAATCTTAAAAAAAAAAAAGAGTCTCCAAACCTGGCTGAGCTCTTAAAATATACAGATTCTCTGACTCCATTCCCAGAAATGTGATTCAGTGGGTCTCAGGGAAAGGCCAATGCTCTGTACTTTTAGAGACTTCCCAGGATGATTCTGATGGGAAACAACACAGTACCTGTGAACCTTGCAGGGCGGCTTCTGTCCAAACCAACCTCTGGGGCTTTGCTGCCTTTTCAGTTCCCATCTCAGTGGGAAGGATGTTTGACACAACTTAAAAGTCGGTCTTCTATACCTCGCCCTGCTGCCACCAGCTGTCTGATTTTGGACGAGTCACATGGCCTTTGGGGTTTTCATTCTTTGTATGTCAGAGTCGGGGGTGGACCAGATGACTCCTGATATTACCTCAGGCTTCATCATTCAACATCTGCTGAGCAATGACAGAGCCCCTGCTATTAGGATATGACAAATTCAGTAACTGGAGCTCAGAAACTGTACTAGTTTTCTAGGGTTGCTATAATAAAATATCATAGACCGAGTGGCTTGAACAACAGAAATTTACTGTCACACAGTTCCAGAGGATGGAAGTACAAAATTCAGGTGTCAGCAGGCTGGTTCCTTCTGAGGCTGTGAGGGAAAATCTGTTCTAGACTTGTCCTCTGACTTCTGGTTGTTTGCTGGCCATCTTTGGGGTTCCTTGGTTTGTAGAAGCATCACCCCAATCTCTGACCCAATCTTTATATGATGTTCTTCCTGCGTGTGTGTCTGTGTCCAATTTTCCCCTTTTCGTATTGGAGTAGGAACCACCCTAGTCCACACTGACCTCATCTTAACTAATTATATTGGCAATGACCCTATTTCCAAATAAAGTCCTATCCTGGGGTACTGGGAGTTAGGAATTCAACATATGAATTTTTAGAGGACCCAATTCAAAACACAACAAAGTCCAAGTGAAAAACACCACTAAAGAAAACACCACAGTCACTTGATATTGAGTTGGATTTCTACATCAGTCAGAATTATTTGTTGCAAACAATAGAATCCACTCATGCCAATTTACGCTGGGAAGGAATTTATTAAAGGATGTTTGCTAACTCCAGAGGGGCTGCTGGGTCAGGAAGGACACCCACATTGCACTGTGGTCCTGCCGTAGTGCCTACGACTAGGCACAGACACATAGTTCCCAGGGCATCGCTTGCTGCTGGGTGTAGGATCTGGGCCACCGCCCCCCAGCACGGCCAAGGGATGAGCACCGTGCGGGGCCTGCTGCCTTGCATGGCTTCCTTCACAGCAGAATCTCACACAAGTGTGTCTTATACTCTCTTAGTGGGATACTCTGGCAAAACTATATTGAAATGGAAAATGTACATACCCTTTGACTCAGCAATTCCTCTCCTAGGAATTTTGTCAGTGCCCAGAGATGTATTTATGAATATGCTTAGAGTGTGGCTTATATAAGCCAAAACACCTCAATATCCATCAGTGGTAGACAGTTAAATAAACCATGATAAAAGTATGCCCAGGAGTGAGGTTATATTAAATGTAATGATATAAATCAGTGGTTCTGAGCTCGGTCATACTCCCTGACCCCTTTTTATAATAAATGTTTATAATGCTCCCTTTACTATCCTGAAACAAAATTCATAGATAATATAACCTACACACGCTTCTTTAAAAATCAATATAATGACACAATGAATCACACACATAAGTTTAAAAGATCAATATATCGCCTTCACTGTAACAGAAAAGAGAAATGGGAGGAGGGGAACTGACAATGAAATGTTTCAATATATAAATGTAGAGATGGGAGCACGCTGGGAGACATACAGAAGTCAAATGCAGACCCTTTAGCTGTGTGCACAGGGAACTCCAATCTCATTAGCTGCTTTGCTATTGATGATGGGATTATCCACAATGGACAAAGCAAGGTACAACCCTCCCTAGATATCCCTCTACATTTCCGGAATACGTAATGTATGTTAAAACCCTGCAAAAAGTATTTGTGTCTAAATTAAAATGAACTTTGGATCTTAGCTCAAATTATTCTAAATAGGCTTTTCAACGTCACAAATGTCTTGGGTGATATTTCAAAATTATGACGGTTACTTCTTCATGTGAAGGACTAACTTACATGGTATAGAATGCTCAGCATCACTGGGCCCCCACCCACTAAATTCCAAGAACCCCTCCTACCCCCCCAAAAAAACCCCACAGATTTCCAACACATTTCTGCTATGGGGGAGAATGCTTTGAAAACCAGTTACCACTGATCTGTGTTTATTGACAAGGAAAAAAGTCTACAATACGTATTTTTATTACAATGTATGGTTAAGTAAAAATGTTGGCGTAGGGATCAGTGTCTATAACATGATTCCATTTTTGAAAAAGGAGAACCATAAATAAAGAAAGCTGGTGAAAGAAAAATGTGTGTGTGCACATGTATACCCACAGAGGAACAAATCTGAATGTATATAAACAAACCTTAACCGTAGTTATCTCTGGTGGTGAGATTACAGGTAATTTTCATGTTCTAATGTCTTTTTCTGAAATGACTGATTTTTTTAATAATGATATATTACTTTTATAATCAGAAAAATAAAACTATTTCCATTTGGCAAACAAGGCAAGTCTCTCAACTTCAGCGCTATTGATATTTGGAGCTGGATAATTCTTTGCTGTCCTGTGTGCTGTGGGATGTTCAGCAGCATCCCTGGCCTTGACCTATTAGCCGCTCATAGCACACACCACCCCCACCCCCAGACGTGAACAAGAACATTTCCAGACATGGCAACTGTCCCTCACATTGAGAATCACTACTGGGGAAGAATCCAAGCTCAGACTGTGGAACCCCGCCGCCTCGGTTCTAACCTGGCCACACCATTCGTAATCTGGGCAAGTCACAAGATAAGTCTGCCTCAGTTTCCTTGTCTGTAAAATAGATGATGGTGCATCATAGGGCCGCTTGAGAATTAAATTACATTTGAATGATTAGCACAGTTCCTGGAATAGAGTAAAATGCACAAAAATGGGAGCTTTGATTTTGAAAAGAAAAGGTCTCCTTCTAGTTATGCGGGAGGGGGGGGGACATTATAAATAGATAAATGCATCAGGTATAAGGAAGGAGCTGAATCCCATACACTGCTGTCCTCAAGAAACTAGACTCTTCCCACTGGGTCCTGGAAGTCCCTCTCTGGGCTGGTTCTTCCCTGGGACCTGAAAAAAGTCTGAGCAATGTCCCAAGCATTTTCCTGATGCCCCAGCTACTAGAACAGTCTCATTTCCATAATTAAAATGTTTTGTCTTAGGGCACCTGGGTGGCTCAGTCGGGTTAAGCGTCTGCCTTTGGCTCAGGTCATGATCCCACAGTCCTGGGATCGAGCCCCACGTCGCGCTCCCTGCTCAGTGGGGAATCTGCTTCTCCTTCTGCCCCTCCCCCCCATGTTCCCCCCCACTTCTCTCTCTCTCTCTCTCTCTCTCTCTCTCGTGCATTCGCCCACGTGTGTGCTCAAATAAATAAATAAAATCTTTTAAAAAAGTGTTTAGTCTTATGTGTAAAACTCCAAACTTAATTCGAAGGTGATATTCCCCCCTCCCGAGCTGCATGGGGGAGGGAAACTGGGGGGCTTCTCTGTTATTCACCTGTCCCCCACAAGGCTGCAGCTGGGACCTCTCCAGGTTCTGCTTATGCAAGAAGGGACAGAGCCTTCTGTGACTGGCACTGCATGCTCGGCTCTGAAGGCCTCTGGGCTTGGCAAATGCTCAAAGCTGTGCTTTCGGCGGGGGGGGGGAGTTCTTTGTTTCTCAGGGACTCCCCCACTGCCAACCCTGCCACAGACTCCAGGACACGGGTGACTCCCCTCCCTCTTGCTGGCTGCCCTGGAAGCTCCTTCAGCGCCAGGAGCTGCACGGCTCCGGCAGGCAACGTGCAGTCGGTTCAAATCTAATCCCCAAGAAGGGGGACCAGCGGCCCCACTTTCTATGGTGGGTGAATCCCATCCTCCGCTCAGGTCCTCAGGGAGTGTGGGACTAGTGCATAACTGTCCCTCTGCACCCTAACCTAAGGGAAGCCCCTGAAGCTCGGCCACTTGGCTTCATGTGACAAGGAGCAACCTGCCCCTTAGGCCATAGAGCAAGTGGAGAGGGATGACGGTGAGGGGGTCTGCAAGACTCCATCACTTCTCACTTCTTCTCAGAGGAATCTCTGGCTCTTGGCTGCCCTCACCTTGTAAGAGACCACTTATGCTGGTGGGACCCGGTGGTGCTGCGCAGCCAGACTCGCATCATTCAGGGAGCGGGGGTCGTGGTCTTGGAGGCCTCAGCCAAAGCGCAGAGAAAGGGTTCATCTGAGCATCCTGATGGCCTCACCTCCTGGGTCACCTACATTGCAGACGGCTTCTCTGTGTCCTGAGGGGTCCTCGCCACGTTCTCTGATTCTTCTCAACAAGGCAGCAGCATTTAGGGGAGGCAGACCCCAGCTAACATCTAGGCTCGTCTGGAAGTTTGTGTTTCACGGGTGACAGGCTCCTTAACTGAGCAGGAGGGATTTCTCTAGAAACTAGGCTGCCTGGGCACTGTGCCAAATGCCACCAGTAATGACTCCTTGGCTACAAGACTCCTTGGGAAGTCACATTCAATCCCCAAGTCCACACATTTAATGTGAGCTGGGGCCAGCGTCAGACTCTGAAATGCACAAAATAACCAGCACAGTCAGGTGATGAATCAGATCCTGCCGGGCCTGAAAGAGCCACCTCAGCTCCCAGAGCTGCTTAGCGGATGGCCAAGAAACACTTCCAGAGCACAGGGGTCTGGTTTGCTGTAGGCTAAGGCATTTAAATGTTCTCAAGTACAAAAATGATTTATAAATGTGGTGGAGGGAACTTGAGGACAACTAGGGCTTCTAATGGGCCCCTGGGGTCAAGTTAGAGCAGAGGTTCTCCAGGGGGTTCTCCAGACCAGCAGCGTCCGCATGACATTGCCTGGGAACTTGTTAGAGATGCAAATTTGAGGGCATCACCCCAGACCTACCCTGGACACTCTGGGGATGAGACCGAGCAACCCCTGTTTTAATAAGCCCTCTAGGTGAGTGTGAGGCCACTGGAGTCAAAGAAGTGTGAATCAGAGATACCTGGGAGGGTGCTCTAAGCACACCCTGTGCTTTGCCTGGGATCAGGCATCCTCAAGATGGAAATCTGAGCTTGGTCCACAAGTGGGGTTTAGCAAGTGGTGTGAGTAGTGCGAGAGTGAGAAATCGTGTTTAATTCACCATGGCCAACTTCTCCTGGAGTGCTCATGAGCCCAGAGAAAAAAGGAGTATGTGATAAAAAACAAAACAAAAAACAGAAAAAGTCTATCTTTCTGGAGCCCAAACAATCCACAACAGGGGTAGCTTCTAGAATCACCGGGAAGCAGAAGCTGAGTGATGGGGGCAGTAGCAGAGTGGCTAGCCAGATCTGAGCCTCGGTGGTACAGCCCCCACTCTGGGGACTGCTGTCATTCATCAGATATTAATCAGGCACTGCTTATGCATCACTTCTTGTGTGCTCGGCCTGATAAATTAGGCTATAGCATCAGCATTTGCATTTAGAAGCAAATGTACCACATGAGGTGAAAAGAGAGGCAGTTTGTAGATAAGAGCACTAGCTCACACCTAGAAAATATCTGTGGGGCACAGGGAGTTCTCAGAGCATACCCCCCTGCTAGCATTTGGGGCAGAAACCTCACTTCCCATCACCATTGTGTGCCTTTCTAACCTCCTCTCAGAGAAGAGATTTTTTTTTTAATTTTTTATTGTTATGTTAATTACCATACATTACATCATTAGTTTTTGATGTAGCGTTCCATGATTCATTGTTTGTGCATAACACCCAGTGCTCCATGCAGAACGTGCCCTCTTTAATACCCATCACCAGGCTAACCCATCCTCCCACCACCCTCCCCTCTAGAACCCTCAGTTTGTTTTTCAGAGTCCATCGTCTCTCATGGTTCGTGACCCCCTCTGATTTCCCCCCCTTCATTCTTCCCCTCCTGCTATCTAGAGAAGAGATTTTTGAACTTGACCGTGGGATGCTAAAATTAAACAAAAGATTGAATGTCTTGATTCAGGCGTCACTACTCGGATTATAGCTGTCATTTCTCTCTCCACGGGGGAAAAATAATTAGTCTCCTCGTAACATTCCTATTTGTGCTGAGATTATGACAGCTCTAGAAACAAGAGGACATCTCAATGTGTTCCCTCCTATTTCCTCTGCATCGTAATTTCCAGATCACTTCAAATCTCCACTTAACCATCACCACCCTCAATTAAAAAAAAATTGTCAGGAGTTTAATAGGGCCTTCAAATCCATTTAGCTTAAATAATGCATTATTGAAGGCTAACCCTCAACCACTGACGCAAGCTCCCTAAGACGATTTCACTGAATGGCCCCAGGGTAAATGCATTTCATTTAAGCAGCGTTTCATTTGTGATAGGATTATCATAAGTAGACAGGGAATTCCCTGAAATAAGGCTTATTTCAAATACAGTCAATCCATTTTCAATTTTTGTGCAAAAATAAAGGTGTTTGTCAGATAAACTGAGTCCTCTTTGAGGGTTGGTCTCCCCCACTTTTGTTTGGCAATTATTTCTGAGGTTTTGGATGTATTTCAGACTTGAGCCCTTGACAAATGAGGCAATCTCTCCCGACATTCACAACTGCATTGTATGAGAAATCCTGAGATCCTCGGGCCTACAAGACAATGAAATTCACAAAGATAACTCCTTTCTTGGTCCAATTGTGCCCTCCCAGGACAGGCACCCATGCTGTTTCTCTTCACGGGTATTCATCCTTTTCTTCAAGGTGTGAGGTTTGGCCATGGCATTCATATTTATTTTAATTCAAGAACCCAATCTTTCTATCAGCAAGGGTCTTGAGATCAGAAGATCCATGTTTGAGTGCCGGTTCTGCCATTTACTCTGTAACTGTTGGCCATGTCACAGTATCTAAATGATGTTACACTTAAAAATACAAAGTGCCTTTTATGTGTATAATATTAGATCATGTAATAGAATAAGAAAATCCTGTCTCATTATATTTGAGGTTTGCATTCAAGGCCATTCAATTACCAATTAAAGATAACAGAAGCAACAATTTTCTATTCTTCTTAAACTCTAGATGTCTACCTTGACTTCACAAAAATGAAATGTAGGAGAGGACAGGGAGATTGGGCCTTGGGGGTGACTGGCACAGAACCTCGCATGTCACAAAGGAACTCACTAAATAGGACTCAATAAATACTTGTTGAAATGGTCGGTGAAAGACATAGGGAGAGAAGTCACATCTGACTCCAGCTGGTCACTGTATTCCCCCTTCCACATCCCCCAGGAGCCCAGGCCAAGCCTGGCCCAGCTGGTCATCACAATTCCACGCCGGGATATTTACAGCTCCAAGGGGGCACACCCACCACTGCCTGTCAGCCCACCACAGCATTTTTGAAGGTTTGGGGCATCCAAAACTCCCTTGGGAGTTATAACTATTATGAGCAAGCTGCCAGGAAGAGTAGTTGTTAACCATCACTCAATGGAAGTGGGGGGATTTTCTCAGCATTATGCCTCAGTGGCGGGGAGACTGAGAAGTGAATACTCCTTTGCATTGTTTTTCTTGACTCTTGCATTTCCTTACAGAGAGCTCCGTGCTGATTCATTGCATTCCCCTCTGTCTTAGAACATTTTGCCTTGATTGCATTAGTCATCTGATCTGTTCATTTTTAACGTCACTTTTGGGGCTCACATGATATCACTGGTACCCAGTGTCTGAGGAGATTCAGATTCCCTCAGACCTTGTGGCTGGATGGCCTCCCAAGGGCAATCACCCATAAGGAGAAGGTATGAGAGGAGATCCAAGACTAGACCCCCGAGGAAGTTTACCGTGACTGAATGACTTCTCTCACGTCTCCTCAGAAACATGTGCCCCAGTCTGTGTGTCGTGCAGGCCGAACGTTATGGCGTTGGGAGGGGGTTGAAACTGGAAGGCAAGGTGAAGTGGGAGAGTTTGATTTTTTCTTGTTTAAGCTTTGTTCAGAACTTGTGCTTTGGAACAAGGTGGCAGACAAGCTTGTCCAAATGGGTGTCACGGCACCAGTGAAGGTCATCAGCATGTCATCAACTTGTGTTGTTTGCTTTTAAGTCACTCCAGGGTCTTCATAGGTGCTTTTTAACACTAAAGTAAAATTTTAGAAACTTGAGGTCCCGTAACTGGAAACATGGGGCAAAGGGATGCAATGTGGGTACCCGGGGTGTTTTGTTTGGATGGGACTGGAGAGAAAAATGGGGTTCCAGGAAGAGGAAGGCATTGACTGAGGTGAGAATAACCATGGTGGCCTCCTACCAATTCCACAACCTTGGCTCAAGTGCCCTCCCCCCCACCCCCCACCAACATCGGCTTAGCTGGGAGGGGCGAGGGCAGGCTCTCGCTATCTTGGTCCAGCCTGGGGATCATCCATTAGCAGAAAGAATGGTGAGCAATGCTTGGTTTGGAGGTTGCACTGACCTGTTCAGACTCTGTCCTTACAGGAAGCCCCCGCTCACATTTCCACAAACTGGCTGTCTGGTTTCCAGGAGGACTTTCAACCACTTGCAATCTCATCTCAGCTGAAATGAATCAGCCTGCCTTGCTGCGTTCCTCTGCCCCCATGCAGGCAACTGGTTTCCTGTACCAACTGCACTGGTGATGAAGGGCGGGAGGGAGAACAGCAGTGACCTTTGCAGGGTGACTGTTGTCCTTTCTAGAGTCATGAATAGCTCCATTCCCAGAGGGGAGGCTTCTCAAGTTCATCCTTTACAGTTAAACCTTGGTTAAGATGGGAAAGTTATTCCGAGTAATAACTATTTCCTTCCCTCTGAGCCCCCACAATGAAAAAGTGATACTTCCTACTTAGGACTTCATGTTCAGTAAACATAACTCTCAGTTCTAGAAAAAAATATAAATTGCTTTCTAAAGGGCAATGGGATTTTTGCTGCCTGCACTGATCGTACAGTCTTTCAGTCCTGGGTGGTTTTCGTTGACCTCTAGGAGGATTGCACACCCCCAAAGACATGACAGGGCCTGAATTTCTAAAACATTAGTGACTTTCCAGGCAGGCTGTGAAATTTCTCAGTAAATCTGAAACAACATTTTTGACTAAATGACGAGTTAGGTGCTATTTTGAACACAGAGGGAAACTGTTACCTAAAGGTTATTTTGTCCGTGGCCAGACTGCACTCCTTGGAGTTTCAAGTTCCTTCTAAGTGAGTTGCCATCTGTCACCTTGTGCCCCTCACCCCACCTAGAATGTCCTGGGTTACAAAGGGCTGGGCAGGAGCATTTGGGGAGCATATTTTCAATTTCCCTGATCACCTCTAGCAGGAGACCTACTGCAATCCCAGACTTTGGTGTTGTAATGAGTTCCAATGATCAAGACATTAATAGTCCCAGGATTTAAGAATGGTGTGAACAAGAAGCAGCAATATTGCAGTTCTGTAGGAAATATTCTTTTACTATTATCACTAGCAGGCCTTGCTGAAAGCTCTGGGTCTGAAGGTGATCAC
Source organism: Phoca vitulina (assembly GCF_004348235.1). Taxonomy (NCBI): domain Eukaryota; kingdom Metazoa; phylum Chordata; class Mammalia; order Carnivora; family Phocidae; genus Phoca; species Phoca vitulina. The sequence continues at coordinate 5,099,622 of NW_022589734.1, forward strand.
AGAGGAAGGCCCTGGTCAGAGAGTCCAGTCTCCTTCCTACTGTTCACCGGCTGGACAATTCCAGGAACATGCTTAATCTTCCCCATTTATGAAACAAAAGGGCCAACCTAGATCAGCGGTTCTCAAACCAGAGAGTTTGTAAGAATCACCTGAGCAACATGTTAAAAACAAGGGTCTCTAGGGCAACTCCCAGAAATTCTGATTTTAAATACTGCCCATGGATGTTGATGCTGATGGTCTGTGGACCGCAGCTGGGAAAATGCTGGACCGGAGAGAAACCTTCCAGCCCCCAGAGTCTCTGAGGGGCCCTAGCTGTGATATTAAGTTTGATTCTCTCTGGTTGGCTTTGGTGTTCCATTTATTTTCATCTACACAAACTATTTTTTAATTATTGGGGAATTTACAATCTATCACAATTATATTTGGAAACATTTAAGAGACTAATAGTTCTAAGATGAGTTTCTTTGGGCAAAGAGCTAAGGATACTAAGGAGACAGATGAGGAGTTGACTATATAGCAGTTATTCTACAGAAAATGTTCTAGCAAAGAATTACATGTAGTTATAATTCTCCTTTCTGCATATTTTTTCTTCCTCATTTTCCTTCTCTCCTGCCTCCTGCAGCAGACCCTATGCTTTATTTTTAGGCTCCCTTGATTACATATGGTAAAGGGTATAAGGAAAAGTCTGCTCCCAAATGTAAAAGCGAGACTTGATCTCAAACTTGACCTGGTTGATGTACAGATCCAATGTCGTTACAAAGCCCCCTTTCTTTGGCTTTTGGGGATTTTTATTAGAACAGGAGGGGCCATCAGCAGTTTTTACCTTGCCCTGACAACATTGAATCTTGGATCAAAAAGCTTGGGAAAAACAAAATCATCTGCTCATTAGGAAAAAAAATTAAGTATCCAGCTTAATCACAATAAAGCCAGAATTCCCAGCTAAGACATTTTTGGATCTTTGCATTGGTGGTTCAAGTACTTCAACAGCAATTGCCTTCCTAGCGATTATACATATCCTCCTATCAGTCATTCATTCAACAAATGTTCATTGAGGTGCCCTAAAAACATGGTGTGGACTAAAATCATGGACCCTGCTCCATGAATGCCACTTTGACCAATGTTACAAAGAGAGGGATGAAGGCATTCTGTTCTGGGACACCAAGGGAAGCCTTCCTGAGGAGGTGACAATGAGCTGAGATTTGAAGACCAGTAGGAGAGAACTAAGTGAAGAAAGGATGGAAGGGTATCCTTGGTGGAGGGAACAGCATTCACAAAGCCTGTGGCAGAGAGGACCCAGTGGGTACAAGCTACTGAAAAATAGCTTTCATGGGGAAATAGCAAATCATATCCACCTTGGACAAAAGAAGAGGGCAAAATCATGACCTGTCAGCCTCACATGGGGATCTCAGAGATGTCTTCTAACCATGCTGCCTGATACATGGTCTAACATGATACTTGTTATTGAATTTTGTGATAGGAAATTTAAAGCATATGTTGTTTTATTTAGAAATTCTATTAAATTTTATTAAATTTTCCTTTGACTTGCACTTCCAAATAATAAACCAAATGCTGCTTAGTTTAATTTTCAAGTTGATGAAGCTTCCTTTTCTGTTGTTAATTTAAGTCACTTAAAGTGACTTTTGATTAATCTGGGATAGGAAGTTTTGTCTTTCTTAATTGAAAACATTTTGAACCAATAGAATACTGCACTAAATTATGCAGGAAATAGCAAGGCTAGCACTAAGGAAATCTTTTTTTCTTTTCCTTTTTTTTTTAAAAAAATCCCAGTTTTCAAAGGATTAATTTCTCCAAGCTCTTACAACAATCTTACCGAAAAGAGTTATTAAACTCTCAGTTGGCTACAAATGACTTATTTCTGCTAATTAAAAATAAAAATCTTTGTGTTGATGTGCATAATTCCAATAATGATTATATTCTCTCTATACACAAGGGCTAATTTACCACTTCTATGAATTTCTTTCTATCTTCCTTAAACTGCTCAACAACCTATAACTGGTGGACAGTAAGGGAGATGATCTCCAAGAATGCTAAAAGAATTTTATTTTAAATTCATTTTAAACCATAAAATTGTACACAGTGAATCAGAGCTGAACTGCCAGTCATCTTGAAAGGAGAGATAGAGCTTAAGGTGTTAGCTCAAGAAAAAATGTCTTATGTCAATCAGGAGACTGAAGGGGTGCCTGCTGTGGTCCTCAGGCTGGCTCTGGAATGCTCTAGCTCCTGCCCAGTCCTCCAGACTGACTTTTTGCATCTCTCTCACACATCACAGTGTCCTGCTGGCTGTCCCTGGAACACACACAAAGCTGATTCTTGCCTCAGGATATTTGCACTTATTGTTCTCTCTGCCTGGGATGCTCTTCCTCCTGATATTCTCGTGGCTCACTCCCTCACATTCCCTTCAGGTCTCTGCTCAAATGCACTTCCTCAAAGAGGCCTTCTTGGACCAAACTCTCAAGAAAAACATTTATCACTTTTCATCTTCTTCTATGCTTATTTTTTTCTATAACACTTACCACCAGCTGACACATTTTACATACACACATATAGATAAATACATATATGTGTTTGTGTATGTGTATATATATATATGTTCACAGCAAAATTAAGTATAAAGTGTAGAGATTTCCCATCTACCCCCTGCCCCCACACATGCACAGCCTCCCCCATCATCAACATCCCCCACCAAAGTGCTACATTTGTTAGAATCAATGAGCCGACACTGACACATTATCATTACCCAAAGTCCATACTTTACATTAGGGGTGGTTCTTGGTGTTGTACATTCTGTGGGTTTGGATAAATGCATAATGATGCATATCTACGATTATGGTATCACACAGTGTACTTTCACTGCTGTGAGACTCCTCCACCTACTCATCCCTCCCTCCTCCACCCCCTGCCAACCACTGATCTTTTCACTGCCTCCATAGTTTTGTCTTTTCCAGGATGTCATGGAGTTGAAATCACACAGTATATTTTCAGATTGGTCTCTTTCACTTAGTAATATGCATTTCAGTTCCCTTCATCTCTTTTCATAGCTTGATAGCTCATTTCTTTTTAGCATTAGTCTATTAAATAGACAATAGTCTATTGTCTGGATGGACCATCTTTATCCATTCACCTACTGAAGGACATCTGAGTTGTCTCCAAGTTTGGGGACATATATCTTGCTATTTTTTTGTCTGTCTTCCCTGCCCCCCAGCATTCTAAGGGCAGAGACTGTTCCTATTTGCTCAGTCTTATATCTCAGTGTCTAGAACTCTAACTGCACATGATAGGTGCTCAATAAATATTTTATCAAATAAAGAATTGATAAATGAGAGTCAGAACATAGGAAAAAGGTCAAATGAAGGTACATTAGAAATAACTGTGAAGTGCTGTCCAGAAGGAGGTCTTCCCTGGTCAAAGGACCCAAACTGTCCAGTGTCTGACAGGAATAGGGCCTAAAGAGGCCACTTCATTTAGTGACTAGGTGTGCAGCCTGTGGCCAAAGACAGAGACTGCAGGAAAGAAGATACACACACACACACACACATACACACACACACACACCACAATGGAATATTACTCAGCCACTGAAAAGAATGAAATCTTTCCATTTGCAATGACATGGGTGGGACTCGAGAGTATTATTCTAAGTGAATTAAGTCAGTCAGAGAAAGACAAATACCATATGATTTCACTCATATGTGGGAATTTAAGAAAGAAAACAGATGAACATGGGAGAAGTGGAAAAAAAAAGAGAGGGACGCAAACCATAAGAGACTCTTAACTATAGGGGCGCCTGGGTGGCTCAGTAGGCTAAGTGTCAGACTCTTGATTTCGGCTCAGGTCATGATCTCAGGGCCTTGGGCTCTGCTTAACATTCTTTCTCTCCCTCTCCCTCTGCCTCTCTTCCCTCTCTCTCTTTCTGTAAAAAAGAGAGAGAGAGACTCAAATATAGAGAACAAACTAAGGAACTAAGGGTTGGAAGGACATGGGTGGGGGATGGGTTAGATGGGGGATGGGTATTAAGGAAGGCAGTTGTGATGAAACTGGGTGTTTTATCTTAAGTGATGAATCATTGAATTCTACTCCTGAAACCAATTTTACCATATATGTTAACTAACTAAAATTTAAATAAAAACTTGAAATTTTAAAAAAATGAGGGAGCTATATCTAGAATAGCTATGGCTTTGAGTTGACAAGTAAAGACCAGCAATCACAATGGGAAAAAAATGGGCAAAAGACATGAACAGCAATTTACAGAAGAGGAATCCCACAAGGCTAGTAAGTGTATAACTTGTTTAAAAGGCTTTACTAATCAGGAAAATGCAAGTAAATCTACAGTGAGGGGTAAATTTACAAGACTGGACTTGACAACATTCCATGTGGGATGATAGAGCCTTGAGGTCAGTGAACCCTCATCCTGTACTGGTGGCATCACAAATGTATTTGTAGCACAGGTGATCGATCCTTCCTCCAAACATACCCGCAGAGTGGGTACTATTATTACTCTATCTTACAGGCAGGCAAGATGGGGCTCATATACATTCTGCAAGAACATTTTGTTAAGTTTATTTAAGCAATCTCTACACCCACTGTGGGGCTCAAAATCACAACCCCAAGGTCAAGAGCCGCATGCTCTACCAACTGAGCCAGCTAGGCACCCCACATCCTGCAAGAACATAACCAAATAAAAAGAAACACATTAAAAACATAATGGCCGTTGCCATTGGGGTAAGAAAGGAATGGGATGGAGTTTGGGAGGACAGAGAATGAGGGAAATGTGGCCTTGGTATGGACCACAGATGGCAACTGGCCCTGAACTAGGGAGTGCTAAGCTCAGCTTGAAGGTTCAAAAAAGAGGGGAAAGAAGGGAGGGAGGGAGGTGATGGAGGAAGGGAAGAAGAAGTCTGCAGACTCTAGAACCTGGTTGTCTTGTTTGAATCCAGGCTCTGCTACTTTTGAGCAGGATTACCTAGAATAAGTTAACTTCTCTGTGCCTCAATACGTCTGTCCATAAAGGTATACAATAATAGGGTCTATTTGTGGGCTACACAAAGCTCACAGAACAGTGTCTTGGCCTAAGTTGGCACTCCATAACGGTTGACTGTTATCTTACAGGAGTGGAGTAAGGATGCTCATCTGGCTGGTAGGAGAATGGGCAAGACACTGCCAAGTGCAGATGCCAAGTCCCAGACACAGGGGAGCAGCAGAGCTTCCAGAAACCATAAAGAAGCTCAGGGGGAGGAATCGTGCCCTGTATTATTTTTAACAATATTCATGACACTATGTGGTGTTTATTATCATCCCATTACATTACGAGGAAGTCCGGCATCAGAGTTGAAGCCAAAACTGAATGTTGCACTCCAAAGCTGGTGCCCTTGACTAGTGTTTCCAAGTTCCTGACAGTAATCTTCAGGATTTTGGAATTCCAGAAATCATGTCATGCTCAAAATAATTCCAACATTCTTCATACTCTTTACTCATTATTATGAATGTCTAAAAAATTGTTTTGTAAATTTTAAAAGGTTTCATTGTATCTACAAGGAGCTGTAACCTATAGATCAACACTGTCCAAGACACATGCGTATTTTAAATGTTCTTGTAGCCATATTAAAAAAGTAAAGAGGAAACAGGTGAAATTAATTTTAATGATATATTTTATTTAAACCAATATATCCAAAATGTTATCATATCAATATATAATCAATATAAAAACTACTAATGAGATATTTTGCTTCTTTTTATTCATATTTATTCTATGGAGTCCAGCTCATCTCAATTTATATGAGCCACATTTCAAGAGTTTAATGGACACGAGTGGCCAGTAGCTACTATATAAGCACAGCTACAGAGAATATTCAAACATTGGAAAATGCCAGCAAATATTGGAACAGTACTTGAATCATGTAACACTTGGGTCTCCTAGCATGGTTATTAGCATTACACAGAATCACTTTTGAAATTGCCAGTTGAAGAACTAATTTTGCTTCTAAAACTTGTTATTCCTTAGAATACCACTTACAGATTTGTAAAGTATACAATGCACACAAACTCATCAACATTTATTTTATTTACAAGAGTGACTCACCACCAGCCCCAGACAAGCCATGAACACACCCACAAGGCAACAGCTATAGCAGCTCTGATTGATGAGAACATGACCAATCTGCGTTCCTGTTCCCAGTTCCTGGAAATGTCAACCTTAACCTTTGCCTCCCGACGTCAGCTCTTGCTTGATGTCATTGAATCACTCCGAACAAGCAACATCTCTAAGTAGATTGTTAAGCTTTAATGATTGCAGGAGAACTATACTTTTTCCAGTTTCCTCAATTTCTTGATTGATTTTTGTTGAGATTCATTAAAACATTTACACTTCCTAAGAAATGCCTGGAAGAAATTTCTACATGGAATCACCATCCCTAACCTGGAAGCTTTGCTGTTATAATGGCTACAACAAAGATGATCCAGTACCTTTGGATGGCTGTGTGGAGTGGACAAGACTTTGAAGAAGACTGCAAGTGACTTCATCTTCTCTCTTTGACATGATTAAAGATTTTCCTTTCTTTCACTTCAGCCTAGTGATTCTATCAAAAGTACACTACTTTTGTGCTAATAATTTAAATGCTTGAACACTCAGTGATAATTTAGTCAGAAGAGGGTGGAAAGAACTGTTCTATGAACAAAGGTTGACTATTGGGAGCTTAAATCAATAAGTAATCTTAATGTCATTATCTTGACCTTGTTGCATAGCAACAAAGGCCCTAAGCTGGGAACAAACACTGTGTGGTTTTCACCCATACCTCCCTCCCAGGACCATATATTCTTGAACAATATTATGCCTTATCCATGGAATCCATTTGCATTAAGGGCATATGGTGTATACCTAAAATGCAAATTTATTTGTCTTAAGATGAAGAGTAAGATGTAACAAAACACCATTAAGAAAATTTGTTTCAAAATAAAATATTTCACATGAATAGACTATCAGATACTTTTAAAAAAGTAAATGGCTGCAATAAAAGATCCCTAATAAAATTATTATCCAATGAGATTATGAGCTAGGTGGTTAGTAGAAATTCATAGGGAAGCATAAAAAGATTATAATTTTAATTCAAAATACATAAACAAACACTCAGTAATCTTTTGATATAAGGCCAAGATCTTTTCTTTCTGTATGGTCTCCTGACTGGAGTTCCTCATTATCTTTCTTGAATAAATCCTGCCTATAATGTGACTTCCACGATTATTTCAGCATATTTAAGTGCAGACAGAATTTAAAACACTTTCAAAACAACCTGATGCAGAAATCTTCTAGATATAGATTAGATCTCCTCTATTTTTCAATGATTGTCCTGACCACACCTAATTTTTAACATTTATTTTTTAAATTATCATACACTAAAATTGACTTCTTGTTTTTGATGTACAGTTCTACAAGTTTTAAAACATGTATAGATTCATGGAGCCACCACTATAATCAGGATACAGAACAGTTCCACCGTCCAAGAAAATCCCTGCACGGGATTCCTATAAGCGACACTTTCCCCTAACCTATAACCTCTGGCAACCATTAATCTGATCTCTATCACTATAGTTTTGTCTTTTCAAGAATGTTATATAATGGCATCATAGAATATATCAACTTTTGAGCCTGGCTGCTTTCACTCAGCATAATGCTTTTGAGATTCATCCAAGCTGTTGCTTATATTAGCAGTTCATTCATTTTTATTGCCAGGTAATGTTCCATTGTACGGATGTACCACAGTCTGTTTATTCACTTGTTGGAAGGCATGTGGCTTGTTTCCAGTTTTAGCTATTGTGATTAGAGCTGCTACAAATACTTGCGTTTAGGTTTTCGTGTGAACGTAAGTTCTCATTTCTCGAGGGTAGATACCTAGGAGTGGGTTTGCTGGGCCAGAGAATAAGTATATATCTAACTATCAGAAACTGCCAAACCAATTTCGTGAGTACATTCCCACCAATAATATATTAGAGTTCCAGTTGCTCTGATTTAAACCAGCACTTAATATTTTCAGTATTTTTAACTTTAGCTATTCTTAGAGGGACATACTTGTATCTTGTCATGGTTTAAATTTAATGGCATTGCACATCTTTTCATGTGTTCATTTATTACCTCTATGGTGAAGTGTCTGTTCATGTCTTTTACCTATTTTTAAATTGCCTCGTTACTTTCTTATTGTTGAATTTTAAGAGTTCTTTATATATTCGGAATAAAGTCTTGTTGATATGTGATTTGCAAGAATTTTCTCCCTGTTAGTAGCTTATGTTTTCATTCTTTTAACAATGTTTTGTGCAAAGTGAGTGTTTTTAATTTTGCAAAAGTCCAATTTATCAATATTTTCTTATATGGATCATACTTTTGGTGTCATGTGCCTTTGCCTAAACTCAGGTGACAAAGATTTTCTCCTATGTTTTCTTCTAGAAGTTTTATAGTTTTTATATTGTACATTTAGAGCTCTGATCCATTTGAGTTAACTTTTGTATGAGATGTGTACAGGTAAAAATTCATATTTTTGTATATGGATGTCCAAGTGTTCCAACACATTTGTTAAAAAGCTATCCTTCCTCCATTGAACTACTTTTGTACCTTTGTCAGAAATCAGTTGGCCATGCTTGTGTGGGTCTATTTCTAGACTCGGTTATGTTCCTTTGATCTATCCTTTCACCAAATTGCACTGTCTTGATTACTGTAGTAATGTGATTCATCCAAGTTTATTCTTTTTCGAAATTGTTTCAGCTATCTTAATTTCTTTGTTTTCCCATACCAAGTTTAGAATCAGCTTGTCTATGTATGATACAACTGGAATTTTTATTAGGATTGCATTAAATCTATAGATCTATGTGGGGAAAATTGACATTTTTACTATGTTGAGTCCTCCAATCAATGGATATGATATTTCTCTTTTATTTACATTTTCTTTTATTTCTTTCTTTAGTGTTTTGTAGTTTTCAACTTACAGATCATGTACATGTTTTGTTGGATTTATACTTAAACATACCATTTTCTGTGAGCTATTATAAATGCTATTAAAAACAAATTTCAGTTTGGAATTATAGATTGATAGTGTATTGAAGTAATTGATTTTTGCCCACACCTGTTTTTAAACAAAAATATTTAATCAACTTGCCTTTATAGAGTATTTCCAAAGCATTCTCTTTTATATTCATGGAAATGACCACTGTTTTCACACTAAGGTTTCATTGGTTTGTATGGTATATAAGTAAGTTGTGTAATTACAATATGTCCAAGCAGCATAAACAGGCTTGGGAACAAACTCAGCCAACTCTTGGTAATCATACACATGAACTGGTGAGGGCAGAAGCATGTCCATGTATTTGGCAGTCTACTAGCTGCAAGAATTCAGCCTGCCCATGGAAGAATAGAGTAAATGGAGAATCAATTAATCATAGTGTTAGTTAACCAAAGGTCATCTATGAGAGCTTCTATTGAAAGACTACATAAAAGAGACTAAAAGGAGACAAGAAGGCCAAGTTTCTGGAATTGCATTAAAATATACAACTGATCATATATCTTGAGAACACAAGCAATATATTTTATACTCACCACAATATTTCCACTGAAGGAACATGAAAAAGGAAAAGAGCTATACCATCATGTTTTTGAAGAATATTTAATAATAGTTGAAGAAACCTTAATTATAATAGTATGTAAAAAAAGATAGAAAACATTATATGCAATATGATCCCAAATGTGTTAAAAAAGTATATTTATTTATAGGAAAAGAGGAAAAATACATCAAAATGTTAGTAATAATTATCTATGACTGTTGGCTTTATGGTTGGCTTTTATTTTATTCTTTTACTCTTTTTTTTTTTTACATTTTTACTAGTTTTACAATGACCTTGTGTTATTTTTGCATTTAGAAGAAAGATTACTTTTTTAAAGAGGAATTCTTTACCTACATTATTTGCCTCATTTGAATGTCTGACAAGAAATCCCCATTGTTATCTGGGTTATAATAAAAACCATTACAAGGTTTTGGCATTTTCTACCAATTTCCTATGCCTTTTAAGGAATCAGGAATACTGCAGAAGTTTCTGCCATTTGGTAAATTACATTAATGATTGTGACAGCCACAATTATAAAGCTTTTACAAAGCTTTTTTAAATAGCTATTTATTTAATTTAATAATATTAATAATGGCTCTTTATAGATATTAATACTTATTTAATATTTATTTCATGACTACAAAGATTTTAAGGAATTATAGGTAGAGGTCATGTTTGTCCCCTTCACCACCATGCAACTCTTCATTTTAGCTGAAAGCGTACACCCCATTGTGGAGTGTCAAACTGGAAACCATTAAAAACAGGTATTTCACACTGTCTCCCCATTTCCGTCCATGGGCCAGAGCTTGAGGATGGTTGTCAGAGTTACACAGGAAATTCCCAGGTCAACAGCAGGGACGTTTAAGAAGAAGCTTCGATACACCTTACAGTTTCTAAGGCAACTCTCTCCTGGTTAGTTACTCTTTCCCATGTCTAACCACTAGGTTAGACTAGTGGTTCTTAACATTTCCTGCATCATAATGTTCCCAGTCATCTGGCTCAGACATTCAGATCTCCCTAAATTCTTTCATCACCAAACCTGTTACCCATCCACCGAATCTATTTCAGACAAGCCTTTCATATATCTGTCTTCTCCTCCTGGTCCTGGTCTTAGCTGAAACCACCATCCTCTCTGACCTTCCCCATGCCCTCAGCCTCCAAACTGGTCTTCCTGACTCCAGTCTCCTTATTATCCTCCATCATCCATGCCCATGAGCAGGGGTCATTTTCCTGAAAGCAAACCCAATCACATCCCCACTCGCTTGAAGACCATTCTTTACAGCGTCCCTCCCTTTATTTTCTATGGCTATGGGGAATGTGGTGTTGGTCCAGCTACTTGCAATAGCACAGCCAGGCAGAGAGGGTTAGAGAGAGAGCACAGTTTCACACACTGATAAGTGAGCATGCTTTTCTATTCCTCCCTTTAGAGCAATGTGAGGTTGCTTGGGCTGTGTTTCAAAGAGAAGGACCATTTTCAGGGAGTCATTATGTGTCTCTCCAAGGATCGCTTTCCCTGTGACAGATCTATCAATCCACCCAGAAGCAGGGCTCAGGCCCAGGGAAGTGAACCACAGTGGTGTGTGGCCACATCTGTGAATGTGCCCGGGAGCCCCACGGGTGGTAAACGTAACTAGAGTTTGGAGGAGCATAAGCTCTGGGCAGTCTGGCACGTGACAAGGGAAGGGCGGAGGAAAGCCCATGCTTTAACAACGGTTTGCAAACTTCAGTGCACATCAGAACCTCCTGGGGAGCTTCGAGAAATCCCCTGGCCCAGGCCACCTGATGCCATTAAATCAAAATCTCTGAGGTTGGGCCAGGCACCTGCCTTCTTTTTAACCCCCCAGGTGATGGCATTATACAGCAACTCTGACAGGTTTGGGTTTGCTAGGAAAGTTTCTAGATGGAGGGTACTGACCCCTTTACCCTGCTGGTGGAATTGACACCCACCCACATTTCTCCTAGAGCTTTTTGGTGATTGTTTTTAAAAGGCTCTCTTTGTTCCTCTCCCCATTCAGCAACAGCATTTTCATCTGTTTTGTCTTTGAAACCCATTACATTTTTAAAAAAATCATCTAGTCCTAAGTGAGATTTTCTAAAACGGGTTCAGCTTGCTGTCGCTAGTCAACTGGCTGAGGAGGGAGAGGGAGCAAGCTGCCAGGCCTGGGTTCTTATTCAAGGGAACAGAAGGGTGGGGTTAGCCCATCTTCAAGGTCCCTTTGTTTCTAGTCCTGGGCAACCCTCCCCCCAGGTTCCTGCGGCTGTTCTGAGCTCTCCCTGCTCACTTGTGTCTGGCTTATCTCTAGGCACACTTCCCTTAGTGCCCTACTTCCGGCTACCCATCTACTGGCTTCAGAGGGAGACTGAAGGATGAAAACTCAGGGTGACCAGCAGCTCCAAATACCCTAAGGGTGGCATTGCTTTATGAGGGAGCAGCTTCGTGTCTACACAGCTGCTGAGGAGCAGGGGGTCAGTCAGGGTGGCAGGTGGTGGCTGCGACCAGCTTCCTCCATGGGGCGGCACTGCCGGAGCTGCTGGAGGCTAGAAGGCAGAGCGTGATGGGCCCCTGATTCAGCCAGTATCTGCCTGCATTTGAGAACACGGAATGGCAGGATACCACATACAAGAAGCACTTTAATCACATTAGCTTGAGAACCTATCCATCTGGGGTTCAAAGTCACATCTGTGAATACAGCATGTCCAGGCAACCTGGCTGCCCATGAAGACCCAGAGTTTTTATTTTTTATTTTTATTTTTTAAAGGTTTTAGTTATTTATTTGAGAGATAGAGGGTGTGAGAGAGAGAGAGAAATCATGAGCTGGAGGGAGGATTAGAGGAGAAGCAGACTCCCCACCGAGCAGGGAGCCCCATGCGGGGCTCCATCTTAGGACCCTGAGATCATGATCTGAGCTGAAGGCAGACGCTTAACTGACTGAGCCACCCAGGTGCCCGAGAACCCAGAGTTTTTATATCAGAAGAGCAGTCTCTGCAGCTCACCTCCCCGGAAGGAAAACTCACATGGTCCCATGTACATATAGGCATGCAAGCACACATAGGCACACATAAGCACATACATGTGCACACATGCATGGTAAAACCAAGTGAGCTTAATTCATTTTGCCTAGACTGAAGACAAGGTCTTGCAAATGTAAAATGGTTAGATTTCTGGGCCGACACCGATGCAGGAGGTGGCATGTTGGTTAGGATAGGGAAGTGATCTACCCTGATTATATTTTCTGGTGAGGAAATACTTGTCATATTTTTTTTCTGTACGAAAGGCAGCATTTATTCAGATTTTTAACAATTACATTTAGGCTTACATTTAATGAATTGTCTTTCTGGAGAAGAATACAAAGACATGGAAGTCAGCACTGCCTGGGGAAGTCTGGAACATATAGCATCTTTGGGCCCCCTGACAATGCCGCTGGGTTCTGTTGTGTCTCGTTGGAATGATTCCTGCACTAGGGGGGAGACAGAAGTGGGGACCATGTCCTTTGGAGCCCAGGAGGCCCACTTTTAGATGAGGGGTTGTTGGGCAAGGCTTCATTTTAGAGCCGTTTGCAGGCAGGTGACTGTGTCCAGATGGCACCTTGCTAGGAACGGTGGAATGAGCCCCAAGGAAAAGTGAAGCCAAAAGCTTTAAGCCGGCACAGAGGAAGTGGGGAGGGCGTGTGTCTGGCCTGGCGGTGCCTTCTCCCCCCGCGGGACACATGGGCACCGGGAGGCCTCCTTTTAATGATATGTAACTGTTTCACTAGGATTGAGAGGGCAGTTTGCCCAATGGGAGATGCTAAAAATACACTTGTGGGAAGAAAGGAAAGAGGGAGAAAAGGAGGAAGGGATGAAAAGAAGGAGAGAAAAAGAGATAATTCAAAGCACTCCAAATAAAAAGTTTGCTCAGCTCAAAGAAAAGTGAAATATAATACCAACTGTAAATAGCAACTGTGTCATGGAGTAAACCAGCAAACACTCTTTGGCTCTTCCTTTCTAATCGCCCTGAGTGAGTTATTTTACCCTTCTAAGCCTCAGTTTCCTCATCTGTAAAATGAGCCTTCCTTCACATGAATTGAGTGAGGATCGACCAACAAAGAAAAGCTTTATGTCATTTCGTAGCTTGATATATACCAGCTCATCTAATTTATACAACAATCCTGTAAAGTCAGTTCCAACCCCATTTGATGGAGAAGACTGAGGCAAGCTCACTCAGCTAAGCCAATAAGTGGCAGGGCTTGGATTTGAACCCATGGGAGTCTGGCTTCCTGATCCATGTTGGGTCCCTTCCCTTCTTTGCCATTCTATTTTGCAAAGTCTCCTCTTTTGACAAGGTCATGGGTAAGATGCTAATTCTCACAATTTTTAAGATTTCAAACCACATTTAAAAAAAGTTTGGTTGGCTAAATTTGGGCTTTGGGCAATTTGGGAATTATCAGTGGATTTAACGTATCTAGGTTCTGTTCATTACTAATGGACATAATTGAGACATGCCTATACCCGGTAACCCAAGCCCCAAATCTATAAAAATTAAATACATTAATATTTTCAAAGTTCAAAATTTGCATTAGTAAAACAAGGCAGCATAAGTTTGGCTGCAAAATGGCACCTTTCCAAGAACAAATATTTTCTTCGGTGAGGAAAATTGGCCTTTTGGGTCACTTAACTCTAGCTCTTCAAGGAAGAACAACTATATAAAATTGACCTTATTTTGTGATGTTGAACAGCTGGGCTACAGCACATTTTAAAGCAATGTTTAAAAATAACCCCATACAGTGAGAATTGATGAACTCCTAAGGGGAAACAAACCTTGGGGAGTGTCTGGTTTTCTCTGGGCTTGTAAGAGACAGGCAGACCTCATCAGCTCTGGTTGGTTCTCTAGAAATTAAGACATTATCACAGGCAGGAATGGTTCACTGAAAATGTTGTGGCAATCACAGATTCTTCCGGGTGCCTGCCTGAGAATTATTTTCTTACACTGAGGATTTTCCAACTGGGCATAGACTTGTGTGGAAATATGATCCTATCACTTCTCAGATATTTTTAGACTATCTACCTAACGGCAGCTCTTTGGTAGTCCTACAGTGATCATGTTGATTTAATACCTGTAAGTTTTAGGATGTTAAATACAGACCTGGAATTTACTTGAAACACAGATCTGGGATTTGCTTTTCATACCTGGTGTCTGCTAAATCAAGTTAGCATGGATTCTGATGAGAATAATTGGAAATAATGTGGTTAACCATTCTCAGAAGAGTGTTTGTTGTTGAGGCACACTGCTCAATGTCTCTGATCACACAGAGATTCATTGCTCTTCTTCTCCCTTCCTCTCTCACTGACACATACATTCACTTACGAGTTCAGACCATCACAGTCTTTTGCCATTGTCTTGCTGTTACCATTCAACCCCTAATGAAACAGT
Organism: Phoca vitulina; assembly: GCF_004348235.1. Classification (NCBI taxonomy): domain Eukaryota; kingdom Metazoa; phylum Chordata; class Mammalia; order Carnivora; family Phocidae; genus Phoca; species Phoca vitulina. The sequence continues at coordinate 5,114,632 of NW_022589734.1, forward strand.
TGATTAGGTAGAATTTCTCCGGAATCAGTGTTGAGCTTTGAGCTGAGAATTGACTTAAACATGAATCATGATAATGTGTCTTACTGTTTACGTAGCAATGAAGATTATCAAGATGAATGGAGAGGAACCAACTACCCTCTGCATTCATCACAGACTCGTTTGGCCCTGTTATTTCTCATGCTGAGAGATTTATTGGTAATTATTGCAGCCGATAAGCAGTCTTGAAGGGAGCAAAACCTTTCAGGAATTGAGGTGCTTCTATACCAGAGGGAACTAGGATCCGTCATTAACTCTGATACTGAATTATGTGGAAGAAATGCAAAGACTCATAAGCATTTACAAAACTAGTAATCAGTATGTGTTGACTATTTCAAACAGAGTGTACATTTTCTTTCCACCACACATTTCCAGGGTGATTTACACTATATTTTCATGTTTCACATTGGGGAAAAGTGTGTTGGGGGTGGTGGGGGCATAGATTAGCATATCTTAACAAAGTATGTTCAGGCTTGTTTTGTTTTGTTTTTTAACCTAATAAACCTAGAGCATGCACACATAGCATGCATTATACTTCCTGCTTTCAAAATAAATTTCATTTTGATTTCTCTCATCAGTCCAAAGATTTGAAATCTCAACATTAACACTTTGAGTTTAGAAGAGTTTTTTTTTGTAATCAATATCAAATCAATGAATAGATAATGGGGATGCATTTGTTAATGATCCTGAGGAGTTGACCATCCTCTAGTTATTCATCAGATGTCTGGCTCAGAGTCAAGACACAGACTGCTCCATCTCCAGAATCATTTTACAGCAGACCTGCAGAGACCAAGTTGGTATTCTTAGCCTATCCTATAAATGTTCAATTAATAGAAGTCTATTAAAGGTCTATTATTTGACACTAATGGACAAGCTGGGATTTGTTATATAATTTCTGCAGGCCACAATGAATGATTTGTGATAAGAGGTTGTTGTGTTGGAGGAGAAAGGGCAGAATGAAATGTTCCAGAACAATTAGGAGGAGAAGTTACTTGAGTAAGTCTTCCACCAGAGCAATTTATTGATTGCCAAAAGGTGGGAAGTGTGTATGTTTTGCACACAATTAACTCAACCTGACACTGAGGAACAGAGACAAAGGTTGAGCCAATGCTTACATATTTCAGGGCTGAAGTGCTGGATGCTCACTTTCTTCTGAGGCATGAAGCAGGCCTACTTGGGGAAATGACCAAGTTGATTGTTCACTCTCAAAGCTTGTTTGAGAACTTTTTGGAAAGCCAATGAGTGAATCCACTTTATCTGAGAAGCCTCTCCTACACGGTGGGTTGCAAAGACCACCTGAGTTGTCATTTTCCTATCATCCGATCATTTCATAGTCCTTCCTCTACATATAGAAATTTCCAGAATAATTTGCTACTTCCTTCCTGTACAACTGTAATAAAGTCCTTGCTGTCATCATAAGTACTGGTCTGAATGTCAGGAGAACAGAATTCTAGTCTCATGTCTGCCACTAATTCACTGTGACACTGGGTAACCCCCTGACTGTCCTTGTCCTACTTTCCTTAACTATAAAATGAGGAGGCTGGAAGCAGTAAGTTCTGTTCTTGCTTTGAGCTTTCAGCATTCCTGCATTGTCATCTAAAGTACCCATGAACTAACCCAAACTCAACTTTCCAGCGTTATCTTGTATGCCCTGCTCTGCCACACTAACCTGCTTATGTTGCCCTGAGCATATTACAAACCTCTCTGTCCCTGCACTTTTATTCCTACTACTCTATGGTCTGCTCTTCTTTTCTTGCCTTCTCTGAACTCTGCCATTGGGGCAGTACTTGGGGTCCCAGTCTCACCTCAATTTCCAGCACAGCTTCCATTGGCTGCCTCATATATTTATAATCCAAATCCAGGTTTTATTTAAAAAAAATGTGAAGGCAAAAAATTAGTTTGAAATCCACTGACTGGAACGATCATGGATGAGCATAGGCTGCTGTGTCTCTCTCTCCCTGGAATTCTACCCAAGAAGCCAGAGATAGTTTATGGTTCTCAGAATCTAGTGCAAAAATTGTGAGCCACCTTTGGGAAGACAGAAATAAAGTGGTCTCAGGTGCAGTGGAAACCCTAGAGTGGGACCAACACTTGGTATTGGAGAATGGGTTGTCCCCTCTTTCTTATCCAACATTACTCATGCTTTCATGGGAAAATGAGCATGGGAAAAATAGCAGCAGCAGCTTAGAGCCAGTCAAAGGTGAGAGGATAAAATTAGGGAAGTCCCAGAGCCTGGTTGAGGTAAGGGGTTAATGAGTAACAACAGGCGGAAGGATCAGGAGGCTCCTGAACATTCTTCTGTCCTCCCAACCGGTTGTGATCCCTGGACTAGTCATTGCATTTTATGGGGCAGATCTTGGAAGACAGAAGTGCACAAGGGACAGGTTTACCCTTGGCAAATAAGGGAAGGGGTTGTTGAACCCATCCTATAAGACCTGAAGATCCTTCCAAATCCCTACCCCTACTAAACATTCATAAATTTAGGAAAAGGCACAAAAACTAGGGCCTTGGATTTTTTTTTAAATTAGCTTTATTAAAGTACAATTTAATACATAAAATAAAATTTACTGAAGTTTTGACCGATGGGAACATTCATGGAACCGCTGATAAAATTAAGAAATAGAACAATTTCATCATCTTTTCATCACCTTTTACGGAATGCCCCTCCTTTACCCTCCACTCTGCCCTCTCTCCCCTGCCCCCAGCTCCAAGTTAGATCTGCTCTTTATCATTTTAATTTTGCCTTTTTTAAAATTCTACAATTTTATATAAATAGAACTATGCAGTATGTAGTCTTCTGGGTCTGTTCCCCTCCAAGCATAATGCTTTTGGGATTCCTTCATGTCATTGAGTGTATCCGTAGTTTGTCAATTTTTATTGCTGTGGTATTAACATTATATGGATACAACAAAATTAGCTTAGCCATTCACCAGTTCACAGACTTTGTAGTTGTTTACAAGTTTGGGCTATTACAAAGCTGTTGTAAGCACTTATGCAGTGTTTTCCTTTTTCTTGAGTAAATATTTAGGAGCCAGAGTGCCAGATCATATGGAAAATAAAGTGTTAACCTTATAAAAACAACTGCTCAACTGCTTTCTAAGGTGACTGTACCATTTTTCAGTCTCAGCAGCAATATTTGAGAGTCTTAGGTGCTCTGTAACCTAATCAATACTTGGTACGGTCAGGTTCTTTTTAAAACTTTAGACATTCAAATAGTGTGTATTAGTATCTCTGTGGTGTTTTTTGTTTTTGTTTTTTTGTTTGTTTGTTTTTTTATTATGTTATGTTAATCACCATACATTACTTCATTAGTTTTTGATGTAGCGTTCCATGATTCATCGTTTGCACGTAACACCCAGTGCTCCATTCAGTACATGCCCTCTTTAATCCCCATCACCAGGCTAATCCATTCCCCCACCCCCCTCCTCTCTAGAACCCTCAGTTTGTTTTTCAGAGTCTGTCATCTCTCATGGTTTGTCTCCCCCTCCGATTTCCCCCCTTTCATTCTTCCCCTCCTGCTATCTTCTTCTTCTTCTTTTTTTTTTTTAACATATAATGTATTATTTGTTTCAGAGGTACAGGTCTGTGATTCAACAGTCTTACACAATTCACAGTGCTCACCATAGCACATATCCTCCCCAATGTCTATCACCCAGCCACCCCATCCCTCTCACCCCCCACCACTCCAGCAACCCTCAGTTTGTTTCCTGAAATTAAGAATTCCTCATATCAGTGAGGTCATATGATACATGTCTTTCTCTGATTGACTTATTTCGCTCAGCATAATACCCTCCAGTTCCAACCACGTCGTTGCAAATGGCAAGATTTCATTCCTTTTGATGGCTGCATAATATTCCATTGTATATATATATATACCACTTCTTCTTTATCCATTCATCTGTCGATGGACATCTTGACTCTTTCCACGGTTTGGCTATTGTGGACATTGCTGCTATAAACATCAGGGTGCACGTACCCCTTTGGATCCCTACATTTGTATCTTTGGGGCAAATACCCAGAAGTGCAATTGCTGGATCGTATGGTAGTTCTATTTTCAACTTCTTGAGGAACCTCCATACTGTTTTCCAGAGTGGCTGCACCAGCTTGCATTCCCACCAACAGTGTAGGAAGGTTCCCCTTTTTCCACATCCTCACCAACATCTGTCATTTCCTGACTTGTTAATTTTCTCCATTCTGACCGGTGTGAGGTGATATCTCATTGAGGTTTTGATTTGGATTTCCCTGATGTTGAGCGATGTTGAGCATTTTTTCCTGTGTCTCTTGGCCGTTTGGATGTCTTCTTTGGAAAAATGTCCATTCATGTCTTCTGCCCATTCCTTGATTGGATCATTTGTTCTTTGGGTGCTGACTTTAAGTTCTTTATAGATTTCGGATACTAGCCCTTTATCTGATATGTCATTTGCAAATATCTCCTCCCGTTCTGTCAGTTGTCTTTTGGTTTTGTTGACTGTTTCTTTTCCTGTGCAAAAGCTTTTTATCTTGACGAAGTCCCAATAGTTCATTTTTGCCCTTGCTTCCCTTGCCTTTGGCGATGTTTCTAGGAAGAAGTTGCTGCGGCTGAGGTCAAAGAGGTTGCTGCCTGTGTTCTCCTTTAGGATTTTGATGGACTCCTGTCTCACATTTAGGTCTTTCAACCATCTGAGTCTATTTTTGTGTGTGGTGTAAAGAAATGGTCCAGTTTCATTCTTCTGCAGGTGGCTGTCCAGTTTTCCCAACACCATTTGTTGAAGAGACTTTTTACGATTGGACATTCTTTCCTGCTTTGTCAAAGATTAGTTGACCATATAGTTGAGGGTCCGTTTCTGGGCTCTCTATTCTGTTCCATTGATCTATGTGTCTGTTTTTGTGCCAGTACCATACTGTCTTGATGATGACAGCTTTATACTAAAGCTGGAAGTCCGGAATTGTGATGCCGCCAGCTTTGCTTTTCTTTTTCAACATTCCTCTGGCTATGCGGGGTCTTTTCTGGTTCCATACAAATTTTAGGATTATTTCTTCCATTTCTTTGAAAAAAGTGGATGCTATTTTGATGGGGATTGCATTGAATGTGTAGATTGCTCTAGGTAGCATTGACATCTTCACAATATTTGTTCTTCCAATCCATGAGCATGGAACGTTTTTCCATTTCTTTGTGTCTTCCTCAGTTTCTTTCATGAGTATTTTATAGTTTTCTGAGTACAGATCCTTTGCCTCTTTGGTTAGATTTATTCCTAGGTATCTTATGGTTTTGGGTGCAATTGTAAATGGGATCGACTCCTTAATTTCTCTTTCTTCTGTCTTGTTGTTGGTGTATAGGAATGCCACTGATTTCTGTGCATTGATTTTATACCCTGCCACCTTACTGAATTCCTGTATGAGTTCTAGCAGTTTTGGGGTGGAGTCTTTTGGGTTTCCCACATAAAGTATCATATCATCTGCAAAGAGTGAGAGTTTGACTTTTTTGCCGATTTGGATGCCTTTTATTTCTTTTTGTTGTCTGATTGCTGTGGCTAGGACTTCTAATACTATGTTGAATAGCAGTGGTGATAGTGGACATCCCTGCCGTGTTCCTGACCTTAGGGGGAAAGCTCTCAGTTTTTCCCCATTGAGAATGATATTGACTGTGGGTTTTTCATAGATGGCTTTTATGATATTGAGGTATGTACCCTCTATCCCTATACTCTGAAGAGTTTTGATCAAGAAAGGATGCTGTACTTTGTCAAATGCTTTTTCTGCATCTATTGAGAGAATCATATGGTTCTTGTTCTTTCTTTTATTAATGTATTGTATCACATTGATTGATTTGTGGATATTGAACCAACCTTGCAGCCCAAGGATAAATCTCACTTGGTCGTGGTGAATAATCCTTTAGTATCTCTGTGGTTTTAATTTGAATTTCTCTAATGACTAATGGTCTACTGTTGCACATCTTTCTTGTGTTTCTGTCATGGTATATTCTGTTTGGTGAAGTGACTGTTCAAATGCTTTTCCTACTTTTTCATTATGTTGTCTTATTATTGAGTTGCAAGAATTCTTCCTATATTCTGAATACTAGTACTTTATGATGTATATGTTCTCGTAGTCTTTTTATTTTCTTAACTATCTTTCAAACATTCAAAGTTTTTAACTCTGATGAAGTCCATTTTTTTCTTTTTTTTTGTGCCCTTTTTTTTTGGTAATATCTAAGGATTCACTGCTTAATTCAATATTGCAAATATTTTCTTCTGGAAATTTTATAATTTTAGCTTTTACATTTAGGTATATGATCCACTTTGAGTTACTTTTTTACATGGTAAGGTTAAGTGTTGAGGTCCATATTTTTTCATATGGATATCCAGTTATTCCAGCACCATTTGTTGAAAAGACTGTCCTTTCCCTATTGAAATGCCTATTGAAACACTGAAATATTGAAATGTGCATAGTCTATTTTTGGACTCTATTCTGTTCCATTGATCCACATTTATCCTTACACAATTGCCATACTGTCTTGATTATTGTAGCTTTGTAGTAGTCTTTCTTTTTTAAAGATTTTATTTATTTATTTGACACAGAGAGAGAGAACACACAAGCAGGGGGAGCAGCAAGAGAGAGGGAGAAGCAGGCTGCCCACTGAGCAGGGAGCCCGATGCGGGGCTCAATCCCAGGACCCTGGGATCATGACCTGAGCTGAAGTCAGAAGCTTAACCAACTGAGCCACCCAGGTGCCCCTGTAGAAGTCTTTTAGTTTTAAAATTAGGCAGTGTTCTTTCTCAAAATTGTCTATTCTAGGTTTTATTTTTCATATATATTTTAGAAACCGATTACTAATTTATATATACATATATACTAATATATACTATACATGTAACATATATACTAATATATGTATTTATACACTAATGTATATATGCATATATACACTAATGTATATATATGTATATATACACTAACTTATATATACATATATATGTACACATATAATTTATATATACATATATATTGAGAAACAGCTTACTAATTTCTACCAAAAAATTTTGTTGGATTTTTGATTGGAATTGTATTGAAGTATATATTCATTTGAGGAGAACTAATATTATAATGACATTGAAGTTGTCTTATGGGTGAACATGGTGTAACTTTCTATTTAAATTATTTCTTTAATTTCTCTTAGCAACGTTTTATAGTTTTCAGTGTCCAAGTTTTTAACATCATTTTTCAGATTTACCCCTGAATATTTCATGCTTTTGGATGCTAACAGAACTGCTTTCTTAAAATTTAAATTTCTAATTTATCGTTGCTAAGAGATAGAAATGCAGGCAAGTAGCCACAAAGACCCTACTTTCAATGTTTGAAGTGACTAACAGAATGAACTGCATAAGGTCTGAAGTATGCATTCTCAATTGGGGTGATTATTGCCTCCAAGGGGGCAGAAAAATCTTACTCTTTTAATGCTTAAAGCATAGATATACATATGCATATGCCAGTGTACAAAAACTTATCAGTATAATTGCGATATTAAAATTTCATGGAGATGGAGAAATTATGAAAAAAATATTTTAAAAAGCTTCCTTAGGGGGACAATAATGAAAAAAGTGGTTGAGAAACACTGCTTTAGAATGTTGTTCATAGTTCCTAGGATGTATGATACTAAAAATATACAAGTATTGTGCTGAGTATTTTGGTACCTAATCTGTCCCAATTTCTTATGTGCTGATCAGATTCTAGCATGGGAAATTAGTCTTATTGACTTGTAACTCAAAACTGTATAATTTCAAGAAAGTTTAATTGATACAAATAACAAATTTAAAACGTTAAACAGCAAGAATTTTATGTTAGTGAATGCTGGATTTTGTTGTATTCCTTCAAAGAGTCCTGGTCTGTGTTCTGGCTTGCCGCTGAGTTATTTGCAGATCAAGCTGATCCTTTAGAGTCTTGCTTTTCAGGTTTACTAGGGTAGATGCCGAGCAGCCTTTACTCTAGGGCTAACTTAGCCTCACTACTGAGGTGCAGCCCTTCTAAGAACTTTATCCAGTGTCCCCTGTATTGAGGTCTCTCATAATTGGTAGGATTGTAAACTTTTCCAAGCCCCATAAGAACTCGAGAAATTACTGTCTATTGCTTTTCAGTGGTTCCTTCCCTGGTGTTGTGGAGTTTCCACTCATATACGCTCAGGTCACTATTTAGTGAAAGACTTCAGAGGACTTCTCTGTCCTCTAAGCTCTTGCTCCATGTAGCTCTGCCTCTTCTACAGTCATCCGTCCAGCCAATCCTAGCTGCCCCTGCTTCTCCAAACTCTGATCTTTATCTCTACTCAGCTAGACTACTCAGCTTTTTTGGGTTCTTCCCCCCCACATTCTAGCCTAGAAACTGCCTTCAGGCCATAAGCTGATATAATTGTAAGCTCGCTTCATTTGTTTCCCTTCTCTCTAGGGTCACAGTCTTGTGCTGTTTATTGTCCAATATCTGAAAACACTCATTTAATATATTTTGTTTTCCAGTTTTCTAATTATTTAGGAGGAAAAATTATGTAGGAGGAAAATCACTAGCTTTGACAGAATCATGGAAATATGAGTTCAGAGCAAAAAATAATGAAGTATATAAAGAACACAAATACCACAAAATAACACAAATTACAAAGTAACAACAAATTACACCAAAGAAATCGGAATTAATAGACCAGACAGAACAAAACAATTTAAATAAGCTTATACATATCTTCAAGTAGCTAAGAAATGATACTTAAAGCATGAAGTTGGGATAATGAGAAACAATTGAAGTTACTGGGTTTGAAAAATAAAATATTTGATCACTTTTGTAAGTATTGCAGACCAGATATTCTGGAAACCACCCCCTTCCAAGGAAAATATCTTGATAAATTTTTAAGTGTTTTAAAGTATAATTCTGGATCCAGAAGCAAATAAGTCTAGCCTATACTCCCTCCTCTTCCAAAAATGAAAAATTGAAAAAAGTGTAGTCAGTGAAATTGGAAATGAAGGCTACCCTCATTAAGATGTAAGGGATTTCTGATTGTTTTATTTCTGATGGAGCACAAGCCCCGGAACAAAGTCTGGAACAGAGTAAGTGTTGAGCACATATATGTTGAACAACTGGTTGGATGAGTGAATGAATGTTCTAGGGCAAATGGTGATCCTAAGAACCTAGAACTTTGAGTATTAGCTTGTCATGCTGAACTAGGGGACTAGACCTGGGGGATACTGGAAATGCTGGAGGGTCACTGAACCTCTTTCTGTGAAGCTAAGGCTCTCCAAATGGCCTACATGAGCAAATTCTATCAGCTCTACTTTCAAAGTGTATTTGGTTGGGGCAAAATCGTGATTGGACTGAGCTTAAAGGAAAAAGAAAAGAGAGAAATTGGAAAGAGTGAGTATAGACAGTGCTTTGGAGGAGTTTTGCTGTAAAAGAAAAAAAGTGAGGCTGTAGATTCAAAAGAGAACAAATCATATGCTTCTAGTATAATGAGTTAGATCTAGCAGAGAGGGAAAAACTGATGATGAAGGAGAGAGAGGCAGGTATTAAGTAGATGAAGGAGCTAGAATCGAGGATTCAATTGAAGGAGTTCACTTTGATAGGAATATGAATAATTCATTATAGACCTTAAATTTCTTTTTTTTTTTAAGATTTTATTTATTTATTTGACACAGAGAGAGAGAGAGAGCACAAGTAGGCAGAGTGGCAGGCAGAGTGGCAGGCAGAGGGAGAAGGAGAAGCAGGCTCCCAGCTGAGCAGAGAGCCCGACGTGGGGCTCGATCCCAGGATCCCAGGATCATGACCTGAGCTGAAGGCAGATGCTTAACCGACTGAGCCACCCAGGCGCCCCTATTTCTTTCATTATTCAAACACTCAGAGCTATCCTTGACTCCTCATCTTCTCTTCCCCCACCCCATATTTAATCCACTAACAAATTTTATCAGCTCTATTTCCAAAGTGTATTGGGATCTGACCACTTCTTAATATATCCATTACTACCATCTGGGACTAAAAATCATCATTATCTCTTATCCGCTCACCTGAATTGTCACTTTACTTTCCCTCCTAGATTCCATTCTTCCTGCCACCTCCCATTCTCTACACAGTATCCAAATAGTTTAAATACATAAACTAGATCATATCACTCTCCTGCTCAAAACCCTTCAATATAAAGTCTGAGGATGGATACTACCCAGCTTTAAGACTTATTATAAACCTACAGGAATCAAGATAGTGCGGTATTGGCACAAGAATAGAAAAGTAGATCAATGGAACAAAATGGAGAGCACAGTAATAAACCCATGTAAGTATGATCAACTGATCTTTGGCAAAGGAGCAAAGATAGTCTTTTCCACAAATAGTGCTAGAACAACTGGACATCCACATGCAAAAAAATAAATCTAGACGCAGATTATAGCCCTTACAAAATTAACTTACAGCTCACAAAAATTAATTCAAAATGGATCATAAGACCCTGAGTGTAAAATGCAAAACTATAGAATTCCAAAAGATAAAATAGGAGAAAACCTAGCTTACCCTAGATATGGTGATAACTTTTAGGTACATCAAAGACATGATCCATGAAAGAAATAACTGATAAGCGGAACTTCATTAAAATTAAAAATATGTGCTCTGCAAAAGACACATGTCAAGATAATGAGAAGACAAGCCGCAGACTGAGAGAAAATATTTGCAAAAGACACATCTGATAAAGGACTGTTATCCAAAATACACCAACAACCCTTAAACCTCAACAATAAGAATACAAACAACCTGCTTTTAAAAAATGGGCCAAGAACCTTAACAGGCACCTCACCAAAGAAGATTCACAAGTGACAAATAAGCATATGAAAAGATGCTCTATATCATGTCTTCAGAGAAATGCAAATTAAAACAATGAGATACCACTAAACTTCTATTAGAATGGCTAAAATCCAAACACTGGCAATACCAAATGCTGATGAATGTGGAGCAACCTGAATTCTCATTCATTGCTGATGGGAATGCAAAATAGTTCAGTCACTTTGGAAGACGGTCTGGTGGTTTCTTACAAAAGAAAAGATACTCTTACCATATGATCTAGCAATCATGCTCTTTGGTATTTACCCAAATGAGTTGAAAACTTATGTCTACACAAAAGCCTGCACAAGGGTGTTTATAGCAGCTTTATTCATAATTGCCAAAACTTGGAAGCAAACAAGATGTCTTCCAGTAGGTGAATGGATAAATAAACTTGGTACATTTTGAAAAGGTTATATACTGTATGATTCAAACTCTGGAAAAGGCAAAACTATGGAGACAGTAAAAAGAGCAGTGGTTGTCGGGAGTTAGAGGGGAGCAAGAGATGAATAGGCAGAGCACCGAGGAGTTTTAGGGCAGTGAATTTCTGTATGTCAATATTTTGGTCAATATTCTTACTAGTTTATAAACTCCACAAGAGTTTTCTTCACCACTGTACCACCATTTGTTAAATGATCAAATGAATGAGTGAGTAGATACATAAATGACTAAACATAGTAATGTGGATAGATCTTATAAATATTGTGTTAAGTGAAAAATTAAGAAACATAAGGAAAACTGCAGCCCAATAATATTTATGTAAATTATAAACATAAGCTTCAATGAAATTTAATTGGGGAAAAGAAAGTATTTTCAACAAATGGTGCTGGAACAATTGTATGGAAAGAAAAATGAATTTCAACCCTTACTTCATATTACACATAAAAATTAACTAGAGGTAGGTCAGATTTAAACACAAAGCCTAAAATATAAATCTTCTAGAAGAAAATACAGGAGAATATCTTCATGAACTTAAGTGAATACAGGCAAAATTTCTTAGCACAAAAAAGCACCAACCATGAAATAAAACAAAAAATCCTGATACAATTGATTTCATTAAAATAAAAAAGTCTGCTTATCAAAAGACATCATTAAGAAAATGAAAAGTTAAGCTATATACTGGTAGAAAATATTTACAATATATAAATCTAAAATATGTATAGAACTTCTAAAAATCAACAATAAACATATAAACAACCTGAATTTTTAAATGGGCAAAGGATCTAGACTCTTTATAAAAGAAGACATACAGATGGCCAATAAGCACATGAAAAAATATCCGATACCATAAGTCATCAGGGAAAGGCCAATCAAAACTACAAGGATGTATTCTTACACACCCACTAAGATAGAATGCTCATACATCACTGGTGGCAATGTCCGATGGCACCAACAACTTGGAAACTGTTTTCTGGTTTCTCGTAAAGTTAAACATATACTTCCCAATGACATAGCAATTCTACTCCTGGGTATTTACCCAAAGAAAATGAAAACACATGAATGAATGAGTCATGGCTTTGACTTCAAGGGGCTTGGGGTCTCAAGTGAAAGACAGAAATGAAGAAAATTCCAGAATGAGGCAGCAAATGCTAAGACAACCATGGGGCCTGGAATTGGGCACGGGGCCCACCTGTGATTCCCGGGAAGTCTTCTCAGAGCTGCTACCTGGGCTGAATCTCGAAGCTCACAGACTTCCCTCTTCCTGTAGAGCAGTGCTGAGCTCCCTAGACATTCCCAGGCCTGTAGGGGTCAGCCATGCTTCTAGCAGCCCCTGCTCCTGGCTGTCCACACTGCACATTCATCATAGACTTTAATGTTGGGGGAGAGCATTACCCCCAAGACACTCTAGCCCTCACATCAAGCAGACCTCACATGAGCTACCATGAGCTACAAGAACCAGGAGAGCAGGGCTCAAGTCTCATTTACCTCTTACTAGCTGAGTGACTTGTGGCAATTAACTAAGCAGCCCTCAGCATCAATTTCCCAGTCTCTAAAATCAGGGCAGTAACACTGTCCTCAGAAAATGGTCTTGGGGATTAAGGGGGCCATTTTTTAAAAAACATTTACAATCAGTGGACTTTATTATTTTTCTTAAATTCCAGTATAGTTAACACACAGTGTTATATTAGTGTCAGGTATACAATATAGTGATTCAACAATTCTCTTTATTACTCAGTGCTCATCATAAGTGTACAAGGCAGTCATGTTTTTACCACTCGTAGCCCCAAGGTTGGTGCATGGTGTGTAGTCAAAACCATCTTCCTACTTTCCTCTCCTTCAGTGGGTGAAACGAGTTTTCAAACTTGGCTTCACAGGAACCTTCAGTAACAGTTGTACCTGGCTTGCTCATTGGCAATCAGAGGGGATTTAGAAGGGGAAGCAGGTTTCCATATCTTTGTGAAAGTAGTATTGGCATCTTTTAGGCAACAGTGGAGACATTATTTATGAATCCAGTTTCCCTTCTTATTCTATCTGTAAATTATATTCTTATCATCCTGTAGAGAAAAATTTACTGCCAGACATAATCAGAGATTGGCAGAAATCAAAAAGTATATGTATTGTCACCTGTGGATAGGGAATTTATTACATTTTTTTTTCAATGACCCAGATATGGTGCAAGAGAGCATGAGCGAGAATGAAGAAGAAGAAGAAGAAGAAGAAGAAGGAGAAGGAGAAGGAGAAGGAGAAAGAAGGAGAGGAAGGGGAAGAGGAAGAAAAAAGGGAAGGGGAAGGAGAAGAGGAGGAAGAGGAAGAAGAAGAGGAAGAAGGAGGAGGAGCAGCAGGAAGAGGAGGGTCAGGAGGAGGAGGAAAGGGAGGGAGAGAGAGACAGAGATATGTCTCCCAAACTTCTATCTCAGCTACTTATTACCTTAATACTTATATCAACCCCACCTTATCAGATCTCAATTAAAATACTTTCTAAAATCTGGTTCTATGATTACAAAGTATGAAAACACTCTAGGCATTCCAGCTCTAGGTTATTCATACAAAATCAATTCACTGAAAGTCAATTTATCAAAGGATCGTTTCCATAAAGACCAATTTGTCAAATGTCCCAACTTTATAAAATACATGTTCCTTTCAACTACTCGTGAAGCTTACAGCAACTCATTACAGATGCACCGCCAGGAACGGAGAGAGCCATCAAGAGAGTCAGGCCTCTGGGGATCTGGAGCCCTGCAACTCTCCTTCCTCCTCAGTCTCCCCTGCTCTGCTCTTCTGTCTCCTCCCCTGTCTGTCTGCATAACCAATTATCCCCAAATATGGCAGCTTAAAATAACAATAACCATGTATTCTCTCCCAGGGTTTCTGGGATCAGGGATTCAGGGCGGATTAGCTGGGTGATTCAGGCTTGGGGTCCCCTACAAGGTTGCAGTCAAGATATCCTGCCATCTGAGGTCTGCAGTCAAGATATCCTGCCATCCAGTTCCCAGATGGCTAGCTGTAGTGTTAAGTGCTGGGCAATTAGCTTGTTTTATTGTAAGTGCGTGACATGAAGCTTTGGGTTGCTGAGGCATCTGCTTCAAAGACAACCATCTCTAATAAACAGGCCACCAGCAACACAACTAGATAAAGAGCCAGGCCATCCCACCGATGAAGTTCCCTTTTTTAGTGACCCTACTTTTCCCTCCTGGAACTTTAATTCCTGCTCTTAAGTTTTCATTTCACCCATAAAAAGTGAACCCTTGAGACCTTAGGCACCCCACTCTCAATCCCAGTAAAGGCAGAACCCCAACCATAACCTTGTGGTGTGGTCCCCAGGCGTACCATGTACCCTCCAGGACCTGTGAATGATAAACCTTGTTTTTGCAAAGTTCCCTGATAGCTGTTGCTGAGGTTGCAACTATTGCAGTTGTAGTAAGAACCACAGGACTGGCCCAGCTACCACACTGGCCTGGGTTAGGTAAATGTCTGTGGGGGCTCTTACAGGTAAGTGTCCCAGGCATTCCTAGCCCAGAGCATCTCTATCAACAGGCTGAGATCCAAACCCACATTCAGGCATTCACAGCTATTGGTGGGCAGCTTCAGTTCCTCCCTGACCTTGTGCACCTCTCAGGACAGCTCAAGTATCCCACAACATGGCGTCCAGCTATCCTAGAACTAGTGATCCAAGAGAGGGTGTGGTGGAAACTGCAGGCTCATTTCTGCAACATGCTGTTGGTGCACAGCTCATCCCCACCCAACGTGGAGAGGACTGGAGGCTGGAGGCTGGCTCCCACACTCCCCCCTCCCTCCTGTTCTGAGTCTTAGCCTCACTCCCCTCCCTCTGCCCCTCAGTCTTCCCTCCTCTCTGCTTCTCAGACTCTCCCTCTGTCTCTCCTTCAGCCTCTCCTTTCTCTGGGTTCAGCAGCCTGGCAGTGTCTAGCATTCATTCTCTCCAAACCCCTGCCCTCCTGCCCCCTCCCCCAGGGACCCCTCCCCACTTCAACCCTTCCCCAAGTACAGCAGCAGGGAGCTGAGGCAGCAAAGTGACATTCCTTGAAATAGGAACAAGTCAACCAAAACCTGTTAGAAATAACCAAATCTCTTGAAGACAATCCAAATCTATTACTGTTAGAAATTTTATAAAAAGCTAAAACTTTTTTTTTTTTTTTTTTTTGGTAAATCAGCAAATTCAATAGAATTGGGGGAAAGGTCCTTAAAATGCTCCAATTTTGGCAAAACAGAAAATGGCTTTTCAAAGGATTAGAAAGAAATGAGTAAACCCTGAAAGCATGAATAAATGAGTAAAACCTTTCCCAAGCAAAGCACTGAAACTTTGGTCATAGGCCTTAGAGGACTAGATTAAAATTCACTGATTGTCTTCTGAAAGACTGTTTCTTAAAACTAGCTCATTGTAAGCAGGTACATGGGGCAATGATCATCCCAAGAATCTATCCTTTTATGAATTGGCTTTCAGGGAACTGGCCCGCCACAGAGTCCTCCCCTTTTGGCTGTGAGATCTGTGTCAGCTTCTAGATGTCCTTCTGGTGTAGCACCTTGAACACACCATCAGCCAAGGGCTTCAGCTCCTGACCCTCCGACAAAGCCCCCTGGAATCTCAGATATGCTACAACCCACCCCTGCACACCTCAGTCACCAGTTAAAGCAGTCCTGAGCTCATGGGCTCCACGGAGACTATCAAAGCAGCTTAATTCTTACAACTTCTCCATTGCATACGCATTACCATCCTTCACACACACAGCACAGACGCTGGGTGGCTTGTCACACAAGGTCCCACAAGAAATGGACAGGAGAATATTCAAGACCAAATCTGGCCATCTGGATGCTCCCTCCACTTCTGACCATAAGTGGGAGCACTACCTCCTTGAGTGCCTTTGGTCACCATCCTGCATTCCAGTCATGGGATTCTAGGTCCTGGAGACCCCAGGCACAGGCAGTGTGACACATGATGGGAACTCCAGGTCAGGTCGGGAGGGGTGGGTTTGCCTTTGAGGGGAGACCTCTTCCTTAATACCCTCCTAGCTGTGTGCACTGTGACTGCAAGTCCCCAGGCCATTTGCCTGCCCACCAGCAGTGGTTACTAAGTGTGCTGTGGACCTTAGGGACCAGCCACTTGCCTAGTGAGCTGCAAGCAGCATGTTCTTCCCACCTGTTCCAGAGGGTTCTCGCCAGGGCAGCAGAGCCCAGAAGTCCCCACCATGGCTTTCTCTTCTGACGTGGCAAATGGGCATTTCAGATTAATCACGGCAGTTGCTCTCTGCAGAGGAAACAGAGTGAATCACTCTAAAGGAAATTTCAAGCCCCCAGAGAGAAAAAAAAAGGAAAAAATAATTTTCAATCTCCTCGCCCCACCCTCTTTATTCCACTTTTTTCTTCCTCTCTTCACCTTCTTAAGACCTTTCTCCCTCTGTCTTTCTGACTTTCCATCTCGCTGTCACTCTGTGTGCCTCTGTTTCTTTCTCTGTTTCTCTTGCATCTCTGTGCCTCTCATTTACATTTTCCTTTGAGGTCAGGGACAAACTGGGTCCCCAAGGCATGGCCTGGCATCCGGGACCGAGGACAGGCCGTAGCTGAGGAAGGGGAGGAGTCACAGAGTGACAGCAAACTGCACAGTGTGTTTCTTAGGAAGTCACACCTGTCTCACCCATGTCCTGCACCATTGCTTTGCTGACCCCTGGGGACAAAGATTGTCTGAGGCACAGAGAGGAGTTGTGAGAGCGAGGCTGACAGGCTGGAGGAACCAACCTGCTGGGGTTCCTGTTTTGCAGGAAACCACAAGAGCAGGCTTTGCTTTTTCAGCAGACTTAGCTGCCCTGTGGAACGTGACAAGGCTTCGTTGACAGCACTGCAGGGCATCACGGATGGCCATGGTCATTTGTAGGTGGCAACCCAGGGGCTGCTGTCTCTTTACTGCATTGAGAAATGCGCAGAGGAAACCCAGGCCATCCCCATGGGTGTATCTCAGGCAGCCCTCACCCCCAGCTGGGGCTCTACAGCAGTGGGGTGTTGGAGTGCATTCACTCTGTACTCCTTTTGTCCATGGGTCTACACAGTGGTGCCAGGGCAGCAATAAGCAGTGAGTGTCCTTTGAAAACACCAAGTATATCACAGGAGCAAATAAGGGCGGTTAGATCAGACACCTATGCCTCAATGACAAATCATGAACACCTAATTTTTATTAAAAATATATCATTTAAATACATTTTTCCTATTCATGAAGCTTTATTTTTCCCTCAAGTGCAACTGTCTGCTCTATAATACCCTGACAGTGTATTTTCAGTCACAGTAAATATTTTGAATAAGGCAGTCATCAAATTTCCACTTTGGAGGTTATTTCTAGACTCTGTCTCATGCTTCCATGAAGATGGCTCATTTCTTCCTAAAGTGACTCTTGCTCTTTTTCATTCCTCTCTTTCTTTTCTTTTCTTTTTTTTAAAGGGAGAATGACTAGCTAGCTCATTATACCCATTTTTGCATAGTTAGGAAGGGTCTACTGCATTTCCGTTTTAGGGTGATGTATTTCATGGCAATGGTTGAAGCTGGTTGGAGGGAGGTGGGGAGCTGTAAGAAACCTCAGCAGGAGAGTAAGGGATCTGTAGAAGAGGAAATGGAATTGACAGTACATTACTTTCAAACTCAGTGACCTGGTATCCATCTTGGGGCCAGCACTGTCCCAGGGCAAAACCTTGGAGCTGCAATTTTTGTCCTCAAAATCTTGCCGCCTCTCCCTCTCCAATTTTGGCATTGCTCACTTTATTTATTCCAGAAGGGATAGTGAATATCTACTGTTTACATGTTGCTAAAGCTCTATAAGAAGTCTTAAAGTGGTCTTTATGTTGTATTGAGTGATAAAGTGTCTCTCCTAAGGTCTGTTCTTTGCCATAGCCCTTCCATATGTGAATCAGAACTACAGGGCAGAGGAACAGGAAGAGGAATGCACAGCTCTCTTCACTGCTGGGTGGCATGGACGTGTGAGATAGGGCTCTGTGTTCTTGGATGGAGGAGACCCATGCATCAGCCCAGGCATTGGCATTGAACTTGATGGTCCTATCAGATGAGCCCATCAATATGAGAAAGTTAATTTAATTTGACTAGACTCTACATCAATGCCATCGAGGTGGTAACAGATATGCCATGATGAAACAGCACTGCAGGTGAACGATGCATCACACGGACACTCAGGAGCTGTCTAACAGAGCTGAAGCTCATACACATTGAAGATACAAGGCACAATTTAGTAGGTTCCCTAAGAAAAGCTCAGAGGCTAGGGGAGTTCAATGAAAGACAGATGACAAAAAGAAAGTTTTAAGCTAGAGGTGGTTTTTGCGTTGAGGGCTACATAGCATTTCAGTAGGCATAGGAAGCAGGTTATGGATGATCTAGGCTGGCAGACTAAGGAATTTTGCTCTATCTACTAGGTTAAGAGAAGGAATGCCAAATACACTGCTCATCTGCCACCAGTCATCTCACTCCCATACCTACGCTTGCCACACAAAAATACCAGTAATTGATTATGGCGCTTCTTCCTGACCTGAGTATGGCCTCAGAATCCATGTGCTTCTCAGCATACAAACGCGAAAATACCCAATGTCTTATGGCAGCCATGGAGGTGCCCGTTAGGATCTGCCTTCAAGGGAAACTTTTGCAAGGAGCACACCTGACTGACACCCTCCAGCAGCCACACCTTTGGATCCTTCATGGTGTCCATACCTGGTCAGACTTCTTCCAGCTGCTCCTGGCCAATGACCAGGCATGGCAGGGCTACTGGAACTGGGCCATTCTTGCCCTCAGCGACACCTTTTATGGGCAGCTTTGGCTCAAGGACTCCGCATCAGTCTGGCAGGGACTCACTGAGCACTACTCTGAGGTCTGAGGCTCTTCCCACCCAACTCCCGCTCCCTCCCCTGCACAGGTGTCTGACTGTCAGACCTGCATTGTGTGAAGGCCTCCGCCTACTCCTGCTCCCACTCCCATGTCCTTCTTTGGTATTGCTCCCTCAAATCTCTTACACCTTTTTTTTAAAGATATTATTTATTTATTTGTCAGAGGGAGAGAGAGAAAGAGAGAGAGTGAGCCCAAGCAGGGGGAGCAGCAGGCAGAGGAAGAGGGAGAAGCAAGCTCCCCGCTGAGCAGAGAGCCCGACATGGGGCTCCATGCCAGGACCCTGGGATCATGACCTGAGCCGAAGGCAGACGCTTAACCGACTGAGCCACCCAGGCGCCCCGGATCTCTTACACCTTTAACCCCATCTTGGTGTTTGTTTCTGGGAGGATCCAAACTGACACATGACCACTCCCAATTGATTGAGTTGCATTTAAGTCAAAACCCCTATGGCATTTCCGCTCTTGAGAACGGGAATCCATTGACAATTTGGAGACAGGGGAATGACCTGGTTGGAGCTATCTAGGAGCAGTGTGTACAGAATGCATTCCACTAGAGTCAGGGAGACCAGTTAGGGGGCTGTGGCAGTGGTTCAGGTGGTAGAGTCCTGGACTAGGACAGTAGAGTGGGAATCAGGAGGGTGGTACAAGTGACACTGCCACGTTTACCTGAACCGCCTGCCCTTGTCACCTGTGTCTCTCCTACCTGTGTGGAGAAAAATGATACATACTGGCATTTAGAGGAAAGAGCACTGATGTAGAATGCAGGAAGCCTGGGCTCAGCTCCAGCACTAACTAACCGGGCACCCAGGAAATGACTGCCCCTCTGACCTCAGCTTGTGTCACCTGTGAATGGACACTGTGGGTGGGATGACCTGATCTTGAAATTGCACTCCTGTCTCACATGCTCCCCTACCTGTTTAGCCTTGTGGTAAAAAATACATATAGCATGACATTTGCCATCTTACCCATTTCTTTTTCTTTTTTTTTTTTTTAAGATTTTTATTTATTTGAGAGAGAGAGCATGGGGGTGGGGCGGGGGCAGTGCAGAGGGAGAAGGAGAAGCAGCCTCCCTACTGAGCAGGTAGCCTGACATGGGGCTCAATCCCAGGATCCTGAGATCATGACCAGTCAGATGCTTAACCAACTGAGCCACCCAAGCACCCCCCGCATCTTACCCATTTCTAAATGTACATTCAATGGTGTTAAGTACATTCATGTTCTGTGCAACCATCTGTCTCCAGAATGATTTTCTTCTTGAAATTGAAGCTCTATACCCATAAAACATGAACTCCCCATCCTCTCCCCACCCTCTCCCACCAGGCCCTGGAAACCACCACTCCACTTTCTGTCTCTATGAATTTCACTACACTAGATACCTCACATGAGTAGAATCATATAGTATTTGTCCTTTTGTGACTGGGCTTACTTCACTTGGAATGATGTCTTCAAGATTCATCCATTTTGTAGCATGTGTCAGACTTTCCTTTCTTTCTAAGGCTGAATAATGTTCCATTGTAAGTCTGTACCACAGTTTGTTTATCTATTCATCCATTAATGGACACTGGATTGCTTCCACCTTTTAGCCATTGTGAGTAACGCTGCTATGAACTTTGGTGTGCAAATACCTGTTTGAGTCCCTGCTTTCAATTCTCTTCGGTGTATACTGTGATATTGTGATTTATAATAAGAAACATATATTTGGTCTTCATCCTAGTTCTTGGCACAGAGCTCCTAAAGACATTGGAATTTCCTAAGTGACAGAGAGAAAAAGATGTCTTTTGTTATGTTAACGAGGTGACTTTTGGAATGCCTCTAGGTAACAGAAAGAGGAGCGCTGGTTGCCAAGGGAACCGACTACATTAGAGGGTTGGAACTTTCAGTCCCCTCACACCCCTGCCTCTGGAGTAGGGAGAAGGGCTGGAGGTTGAGTTCAATCACCAATGGCCAACAATTTAATCAATAATTTCTGTGTGATGAAGCCTGCATAAAACCCCAAAAGGATAGAGTTCGGAGAGCTTCCAGATTAGTGATCCCTTGGAGATTGGGGGAGTGTGGCACACTTAGAAGAACATGGAAGCTCTGAGCCCTTTATCTGTACCCTGCCCTGTGCATCTCTTCCATCAGGCCATTTCTGAGTTAAATCCCATTGTAATAAACCAGTAATCAACAAAGTAAAATGCTCCTCTGAGTTCTGTGAGTTGCTCTAGCAAACTAATTAAACCCAAAGGAGGGGGTCTGGGAACCTCCAATTTACAGCCAGTAGTGGACTCATGATTGGTCTAAAATATGGGCAAAGGGCAGTCTTGTAGGACTGAGACCTTAACCTGTGGGATCTGATACTATCTCCATGTGGACAGTGTCAAAAGAGAGTTAATTGCTTGGTGATATAGAAAAAAAAAGTGATGTGGGAAACAAAGGCAGAAGAAAAATTATTAAATTTCCTTACTACTTAGAGCCCACTGACAAATCCTTGAGACAGACAGAGTGACATTCCTCTAGGGACTCAACTGCCTCGATGTTGACACTTTGCTAAGGGCAAAAGGCGATCCTAACCTAACACACACACCGCCCCCCCCCCCCCCCCCCCCCCCCGCCCCGTCCCCTGATCCTGTTAGTCTACTTTAACGTATAAAAATTCCTTTGGAAACTTCCTTTATCTCTAAAACCCCCAAGATACATGTTGGTAATCATACCCCAAGCATATGGCCCACCGATATATATCTGAAGGGTCTCATGACTAAGGTTTTATTAGACTGTAATAAATGACATTTTCCCAACAATAGCTAGCCCCTCAAGGTCCTGGAAACCTTGCTTCCAAAATTCCTTAGAGATTTACGCTATCCCTAACCCCCTCCCAACTTGAAAGTATATAATGGGCCACTCTTCATGACCCCATTGCAGCTCCTTCTGCCCACGGGTCCTGTCCCTGTGTTTTAATAAAACCACCTTTTTGCACCAAAGACGTCTCAAGAATTCTTTCTTGGCCGTCTGCTTCGAATCCTAACATCGTCTTTCCTACATCAAAAGGACAAATCATAATTAGAGTCAAAATTCTAATACCCAGAAGTAGAACTGCTGGTGCATATTTTGAAGCAGTATATTCCCAAACTTTCCAACAGAGTACCCACAAGAGCCATTATGAGTAAATTCATACACCAGTAGTTGTCAAGAATCGGCCAACAGATCACAATCTTTTAAAAATTCACATAAATGTTGGCATTCTGCACCACATTGTATCCTTGTTTGCTTTAATATAAAAGTGATGTTTTCAGTTACACCCCAGTTGGAGGAAAATGTTACTCTGCAGAGCACAGGGAAGTCCCTGTTCTAAGGCGTGCCCGTCTATTCTGTGGCTTCCCCAGGATCTGCCATGCTTGCGGCATCCAGTTTGATGAGCACACAGAATTCGGTTGTCTTTAAGACCCCTTCTAGCTCTCACATTCTATGAATGATGTAAAACAGCACCCTCCCAGGGGAATCTTCATGTTAAACAAAGGCAAAGTAAGAGAAAGACTCATGTTATTAGCCAAGGGAGTGAGTCACTAGAGATGGGAATTTCAGGCGTTCACATGTCTGGGATGGAGACTGGAAATGGAGAGAGGAACATTTCTAGAGCTGAAATGTCAGAGGCACAGTGCCTAGTGGTTCTGCACAAAAGGAGCATTATATTAGGAGAGGCTGAGTCCTCTGGGCTTGTTTCCCAGCTTCCAAAGCTCTGAGGGGTTCTAGAAGATTATCTGGGCTATGACTCATCCATATGTTACCGTAACAGAGAAGTAGTTAACCCCGTTACATGGGATGCTGTGGGGAATTAGTGAAGAATCTCACAGTGGATTCTATGTTGGATTTCATGTTTTCTGAATCGATGGATTCTCCTTTGGGGGTGTTTATGGGCAGAGTGGGAGGTATGTGACAAAGGAGCTGTAATGGATCAGCAGAGCCTCTCTGTGACTCGGTAGCAGCCATGCTGGGAGAAGACCCTGAGAAGATACTGTAACGATGTAGGCAGGCATCTCTAGGTCTTATCCAAGGAAACAGGGGCAAGGAGCTGTTGGAAACACTTGCAAATCAATTTAGCCAATACTGTAGCTGACTCTTCCCATTGATTTTGAGCCTATGGCCAGAGCTGACAATGAACTGGTTTGCATTTCACTACTTTTGATTTCCCCTGACAGCCTGTGGTAGAAGTGCAAACAAGTGGGGCCCTGTGGGTGGGGGGGCGGGAAGCAGGAAAAAAAGTGAAGGGAGAGCCAGGAAAGGCTTGGGAACTCTCCCAAGTGAGTCAATAGTCCTTGAATGAGTGAGCGGTCACTTTGACATGAAGTCTGTTGAGGGAGAGGAATGAAACTGAAAATCAAAATGAACATGAATTATTAATTAATATTAATTCCGTGTTTCATTATTTTCACATCCTCGGGGTGTGAGGGAGATCGTAATGGCCTACGCGCTCACGATGTCGGCACACAAGTATACTCATGCTCGGGATAGCCCTCCCAGATTCCCTTTCAGGAATGAAGGATCTCTTCCCCCAGCCGCTGGAAGTGTCACCAGCTGCAGCTCTCTTCTGGAAATAACACAGCTGAAAGGAGCTGCTTTGCCCAAGGTCATGGCCCCTTCCCAAGGCTGGCTGCATACCCAACACGATACAGGGCAAAACTCGCAAGAGGCAGAGAGAGAGAAGACAGGTCAGAAATGACCTTTGCTTGCTGACTGGCAGTGGCTGTGAGGTGGGTGGTATGATCCACAGACCTTCCAGGGATAGGATGGGGGGTAGGGCATGGGTAGCAATGGGAGAGGCCACCAAGACAAAGGCTGATGATCTGCTGGAGAACATCCCCAGTGAAGCCAGGGCAGGGCAGTGGACCAGGCATGCCATTTTCCCCTAGTGCCCGGAGGCAGGTGAGACCTAGAACATGTGACCCCAGGGAAGGTCAGGAGCAGGAACACCCCGAATTAACTAAGATGACTCCAAATTGGCAGAGAAACCTTAACTGACAGAGAAACTACTTAATTGCCTAAGAAATCACTGATTTATTTTCGCACACCTGTGGCTACGAACTTCATACTTGCTACTTGGTGTGGGCCATTTGGATGATGCCTTGATTGCTTTCCATTGCTAGAATGCAAGTGTACGAGGGCATGCTTGCCGAACTGGGGGCCAAGACTGGCAGAGGCCGGCACACGGGGAGCCTGCTTCCTCCTGGGGTGGAAGTCAAGTCATGTTCACTGCCGGGAATCTGACACAGCTCTGTAAGCAACCCAACAAAATTCTCTTTGCAAGGGTGCAGCTGCCAGGGAGATGCCCTGTTCAAATGTCCCTGCAGGAGAACCTTCTGCAGAGAGCGCAGCTGACCAACAGCCTCCAGGTACTGCAGGCCATACTTCTGCCAGATGCCCAGAGGGATATGAGAGCCAGGCCATTCCCTCCCTCTAGGGGAGTCCCCATCTGGGCAGCCCTGGCTCAGCTGGGACCCACAGGACTGCTCTGAGATATGAAGCCCCTTGAACACTTCTTCCCTCGCTCCCCTCACAGGTGTCACGCCTGTATTGCCAGATGAAGCCCCCCCCACCTATTCTTGTTCCTCCCCTCCATCGTAAGTGTTTCCTCCAATTAATCTTTTGCATGTTTTAACCCAGGCTTGGCACCTGCTTCTCAGAAGACCTTAACTGACATGAAGGAGAAGGAAGAAATTCTCTGGAAATAGCTATATAAGGAAATAAGAAATGACACGACTATTTTGATCCAGGAACAAGACCTTGCTAGAGAGAGGAAGGGATTCTGAATGTAGCATGTTATCCCTCATTTGAATCCATCCCTGGCCAAGTTCGCTGAACTCCTGCCTGGGCTCTGAGGTTAGAGAATATTGACACAAAATATTTTCATTAAACCTGGGGGGCCCTCTGCCAGAGTATAACCCAGTGGGGAAGGGGAGTCATTCTCCCCAACATTGACCAGGAACCCAGCTTAGATCCCTAAGATCTCTAGATGTTCCCAGTGGAGATCCATCCCCCAGGCCTGCGGCCGCCATGCTAGAGAGACAGCCATGCCACAGGAAGTACAAATCAACTGAACACTTGTTTGTTTGTTGTTTCATTTCTCTATGTCCCTCCAACTTCAAAATTTCATGATTTTATTCAGTAGAGGCCTCGCCACTCTGACCTAACTGCAAAGTCCTTGATATCAGGAATTATGTGTGTGTTTTATTCTAGACCTTTATTTCATTTAACTTGTACAGCCCCATGCCCATGGGCATTATAGAAATATTGTTTAGTGATGGTTATGTCTCCAGTTCCTCTTCTTCCTAACAGTGAGGGCTGTGTTTGCGATGACCGTGATCATCACATTCAGAGATTTAGATAGAAACTGTTTCTTCAAAAGACTAATTCATTGAGTGATAGGGACAGGCCAGGTGCAGGAATAACGACACAGATGAGTAAGAACTGATCCCTGCCACGAGCTCGGAGCCTGATGGGAAGACAGACACGAATCAAGAGGTCTGATACAATCAGATAGGAGCGACAGCAGGGCTGGGACCAGAGTACTTTGATGGCACAGGAGGGAGAATGACTAATTTATCTTGAAGTGCTCAGGAAGGCTTTGGAGAGAAGCAGTAATTGAACTGGATCTTAAAGGCTGAGTAGGTGTTTGCCAACTGTCTCCGTCCATTCGGGCTGCTATAATAAAATACCACAAACTGGGTGGCTTAAACGGCAGACATTTATTTCAGGAGGCTGGGAAGTCCCAGATCAAGGTGCCAGCTGATTCAGTTCTTGATGAGGCCTCTTTTCCTGGCTTGCAGACAGCTGCCTTCTTGTCGCATGCTCCGTGGCCTCTCCTCAGTGCATGCAGGTAGAAGGGAGCAAGATTTATCTGTCTTCTTCTTCTTATAAGGCCACTGGACGCTCAAGACCTCATCGAACCCTAATCACCTCCCAAAGGCTCCACCTTCAAATACCATCACATTGGGGATTAGGGCTTCAACGCATGAATTTTTTGTGCAGGGAGATACAAATATTTAGCCCATAGCCCATAACACTAGCTGACAACAAGGTGTGAGGGGAAGATATCCAAGAAAAGGAGAGAAAGATTCTACAAAAGCGGTGAGTGATTCTTTTCCAGAGTGTGCTGGAGCACAGGGGAAGGTCATGGTTAGCAAAGCAGCTTAGCCCTAAATTTTTAAGGCCCTTGAACACTGTCCTGAGGGATCTTGACTCTTGGAGGTAATGGAGAGCCCTCTGGTTTTTTGTCGTATTTTGTATTTTAATTATAAAAGCACCACTGCTTTGTTAAATACAGAAATCTCAATTATTGGCTTTTTGCATACCTTACCCTTATTCACTCAAAGACTCCAATTTATAGAGATAGCCGATCATCCTCTGACTTTTGACTTAGAGATGAAATCACCAGTTTGTTCCTCTTAAAAAAAATATTATGTGGAGCAGATTTTTTCTTTCTGAGAATAAAGGTCGGGTTTTTTTCCCCCAAGGTTACAAAGAGCCTGTTATTTAAATCGTGTGTGTTTTCTTAGTTTCCCGGGCCTCGCATCTAGGGAATAAAAACAGTTTCACAAGAATCGAAACAAAACACTATTTCCTTTGTTCTGCTTCCCCTTACCTAGGGCGGGGCAGGAACCCAGGACCCTCAGAGTATTCCCGAACAGCTTGCAAGCCCCTGGAGGGGATCTGCATGTGCACGGAGCCCTGCCTCCTCAGCTCAGCCCCTGTGCCTGGTCCCTGCTCGGAACGACTGTGTGAGACGCCCTGCTTCGCAACATTTAGCTCCGCTACCGACCGCACGCTGCGCACCACGGAAACCTTAGAGGGTGCTTCGGAGCGGTGATTTGCAATCGGTGCCCCCAGTCCTAGAAAGGGATCTGGCCAGGGACAGGGAAAGGGTTGCCGGCAGTGGGGGCAATGTGTGACCACCAGGGTTTTGGTCCGCACCCCGAGGCCGCGCGTGAACCAATGCAGGGAAAAGCAGACCGATTGATCCGGGATTGAGGTGGGTGGGGTGAGCCCCGCTGGACTGGGGAGGAGGGGCTTCGCGGTGCCGCGTGCAGAGGTCTCAGCCAAAGCCTCAGGTGTGAGAGGACGAGAGGGAAGCCGGAGAGCTGTGTGTGGATGGCAAGGAGAGTGTGCGAGCCTGGAGTTGAAGAACTGGTTGGGTGAGAAGAGGGAGTGGGGACGTAGGGGAGGGGCACGGGGTCAGAGGTCCAATGTGTCATTGTTTAGATGCCCCGGATCAGAGAGGAGAATTGCACAGAGGAAGTAATGAGGTTTTCAGATGAAAAGTCAGCAGGGGCCCATACACAACTTTTTATCCCCTGAGAAATGTTTGCTCTTGGAGGTGTGCTCTAGAAAATGACAGCCAGCCTCTTAGGGCTGAGGCTGAGCCCTGGCTCATCTGAGACCTTGGAATCCATATGGCCAAACTAACGTCTTCTCTGCAGTGCTGTTACTGAAAAGCAAAGCCAAAGCCTCTTCCTGATGTTCCAACCAGGGCTTCCTCTGGATGGGCTCCCAGCTCTGCAGGGACGCTGCCGCCGGGCCAGAGGACCACAGGGCAGTGCACAGCCGGCCCTGTAGGATTGGCAGCGCCCGGGGAAGGCCAGCTCCTGGGTGCCAGCCTTGGTTATCCCAGCGCAGCGCCCAAAGCCCGGGACCAGCCCAGGGGAGGGGAAGTGGATGGCCCAACGAATGCTGAGTCACCCTGGAGGCCGTGAGCCAGCGCCCTGAAAGCGTGCTCTGCGGCCTGGAGAGGTTGAGTCCGAGCATCCGCGTTGGCAGGAGCGCTGGGCTGTGGCTGTGTGCTCCACAGTACTGCGCCTTAGCCACGAGCGTCACCGACTCATACCCCGGGGTGTGCACGAGCCGGCCAGGTGGCCGCTTCTCCTGGCTCGGGACCCGCTGGGGGTTGGGGCTGGGAAGGAATGTGCTCCCGTTTCAATCTCACCCTCAGCTCTTCTGTGCCCTTTCTCTTTACTCCCTAATATCCCTGTCTCCCCTTAACACGGTTTTGCAGGTCATCAGGCTTGAATCTTAATGGACTCTTGTAGCTGCACGATGAAGTTTCAGCCCTTGGCCTGGCATTTAGGGGTCTACACGGTGGGGCCCAACCATAAAAGCCTCAGGTACTGGGACAGCCCTGGTCTAAGGATTTGGTCCATTCCCAGGGCGAGTCTCCACTGCTGTTCTGGTGAGCCATCTCCTCCAACCGCCTCACGCTGTGTCCCCTCCTCTCCTTCCTTCCACTTCCTAAGTCCCTAAGCCTTCCCAGATGCCGGCCCCACCGTGGTCTCTCTTCAGTCGGCAAAAGTGGAGGGCAAAGAATAGGGACTTTGAGACTTTCTGAACTTAATCCAGAGTCATCTTCCTATAACTAGTCATGGTTCTTATTTAGCCATCCTTCTGTGATTCTAGCTGTATGCTCTTGTGTAAGACACACACCTCTTTGACCTTGTTTCTTCTTCTGTGACATCAGTCTCAGGCTCACTGGAGAAAAAGGATGATGTCTTGAGGGTCAGGAACTCATCATGTTGGTCCCACCCCCTTCTGCCCAAACCCCCTCTTATTCGATCACTCCTTTGGCACCCAGTGTATCTATATAATCATAATATATTAATATAATTATAATATTTATTATTATTTTATTATGCTTGTGTCCTGACTCCCACTGAATTGATCATATATTTTTCATTCATTCTTTGTAAGAATTTTTGATGGAGGCTCTCTTATATTCCACAAGTTGTGCTAGGCACTAGGGATTCAAAGAGAAAAAGCACTGTTCCTAACAGGAAACCTTGTCTTCCACTTCAATTTGCTTGTAGAGTTACCATAAATAGTTTTTAAGGACAGGCAGACTAAAAATAAAATATTTCTCCACCTAGTGATATGCTAATAGGTGCCAAAGAAATATTTGTTGAGTCCTTAGCTTTGGAGTTTTAGATGAAAAGTGCGAAATGCCCTCATGATATCCTTATTGTTTTATTTCCAAGCTTAATACATACCAGGTGTGACCAAATAGGAAAATCTGGACCTTCAAAACAGAAATGCTAGGAAATGATGGCTCATGGCCTGGAAGGATTTGCCCCAGGCTTCCTGTAAAAGCCATCAGCCTCATATGGCTCCGTGTGCGTGCCTCTGTGCGTGTGTGTGTGTTTTCCCTTGTGTGCTACAAGAGAAGCATGGGATGCAGAGTCCTCGCTAGCCCCCTTGACCGCCTCCCCATCTTGCCGACCTCTTCCTGCTCCAGTACATCCAACTGCTGGTAGCTAGCAGCCACACATCACCCTTTCTCTCCTCCTTCGTAGCTTGGCTTTTGCTGGCCCTATGATCTTCCCTCACTTTGCCTTCCTCTTCCCTTCCCACCGCAGCCTCTGCCGGCCCCCCCGCCCCATGCTAGGCTAGGGCCCCTTCTCAGAGCATAGAGTATCCTGGGCCTTTCTGACAAAAGGCACCACGGTGGGCGTGTGCTTTCTTCATTGTGGTAAAACCTGTGTAATAAACAATTGGCCATTTTGGTCCCTTTTAAGTGTACACCTCGGGGGTATTAAGGAATTACATTGTTGTCGTTGCTGCACCACTGCCTGTTTCTACAACATTTTTGTCATCCCAAACTGAAACTGTACCCATTTGCCTTAGTCTTCGAGGGAAGCCATAGCAAAATACCCCAGGCTGGGGGTATTACGTGACAGATATTTATTTTCTCCCAGTTCCGCAGGATGAAGTCTAAGATCCAAGCGTTGTCGGGGTTGGTGTCTGGGGAGGACTTTCTCCTGGTTTGCAGACAGCTCCTTCTGTGTCCTCACATGGCCTTTTCTGTGTTCATGTGGGGGGGCGGGGAAGAGGAGGGCGAGGGAGAAGGAGGGAGAGCGCGAGCAGGGGTAGGAGGGGAGAGCAAGCTCTGGGATCTCTTCCTCTTTTTTTTGTCTCCTCCTCGTCTTAAAAGGACACCAGTCTTGTCAGGTTAGGGCCCACCCTATGACCTCATTTAACCTTAATTATCCCCCTAAAGGCCCCATCCCTAAAAGAGTCTCGTTGGGGATAAGAATTTGGGGAGAGGAGACATAATTCCATCCATAACACCACTCAAGAATAACTCCCCATTCTGCGCTCCCCCAGCCCCTACCACACACGGTTCTGCTTTCTGCACTATCAATTTGACAACTTCTATATAAGAGGAATCATGCAGTATCTGTCCTTTTGTGACTGGCTTATTCAAAGAGTATCATGTCCTCAAGGTTATCCATGTTATAGCCTATGTCAGAATTTCCTTCATTTTAAGGTCAAATAATATTCCATTGTATGTATGTAACCATATTTTGTTTACCCATTCATCTGCCAATGAAACTATTGTGTTTTACAGGGTCTGTGTTCGTCTCTGCCCTGAGGTTGGAAACTTTGCCTGATACTTCTCTGCATCCGTGTGTCAGACACAGTTGTTGTCTCAATAAATGTTGAATGAATGAGTCAGTCAATGAACATACTGATCATCACCATACCCTCAAAGTTAGGCAAACTCCTCTGGTACTACTTCCATTTTCAGATGAATAACCTGGAGTCGGAAAGGTAAAGGGACTTTCCATTATACTTGATTGCCTTTCTTATCTTACTGGTAATTATACTGAGTAGAAATCATCCTGCTTTGTCCAGACCTCACGCCCTATTCTAGACATCAATCATAGAGTTTCATTTCTATGAGGGTGGCTAAACCGCCAGGGAGAGAGATCATGTAGCTTTTAGATGAGGCAGAGGCAAAGCCAGTGATATTCTGGGCCTGCAGATGAGCAAGCAGTCAAAGCCTGGACTCCATTATAGTGCAAGATCCTAAATCAGTGGTTCTCAACCAAGGGTAATTTTGCTCCCCGAGGGACATTTGGCAATGTCTAGAGACATTATTGATTGCCTAACTGTGGGGCAGGTACCACTGGCATTTAGTAGGTAGAGGCTAGGGATGCTGCTAACATCCTACAATGCACAGGCCACCTGCCCTCCCCAATAAAGAATTATCTACCCCAAATGTCAATAATGCATAGATCAAAAAAACCTTTTCCCAAAAGGAGTCATCAGGAACTAAGTAGTCTCAGCATCGGGGAAACAAATAGAAGGGACTGGGGGCCTTTGAAGAGAAACAGATGGGCAGACCTCTGAGGGCCAACAGCAGGCTGACTGATAGTCAAAGGCTCCTAGCCGGTCCTGAATGACTTACTAACAGGGTGGACCTAATGGTTTGGTGAGTCTCGGAGCTCAGGGGCTTTTGGGGGGCAAAGAGTGGCAAAATGGATAAGTACCGCCTCCAGCTTCTTGTGATATTCTGTATGTGTTGCCTTCAGAGATGATATATAAAAATGATATACATAGACTATGCCAAAACATAGACATAGGTGTGCAAAATAATGCTGAATAGGAAAAAAAAGCAGATGTAAAGTGCCATGTGTGTGTTAGTACATCTATATTCAAATATATATTAAGGTACATAGGGAGAGATAAGGAAAGTTTGTAATAATAGAGTCCATATTCAGTCGTGACCTTTGTAAAATTTTTACTTTAAAAATTTATTATATATACACTTAGAATTTCAAAAATCTGGAGTGTGGCCCTTCTTTCAGATGAATAGGTGCCATTCATTGGGCTCTTACACTCTCCCAAACATGGTGCTAGGCACTTTGTAGACATCATATTAAACCCTAAATAACCCAATAAGGCAGGCAGTATTGTGCCTATTTTTCAGATGAGAAACCTGAATTTGGTGATTATGTAATTGATCAAGGTCACAAAACAGCAAACATTGGGCTGGGATGTTCACCAGCTGCCCTGTGCCTGTCTCAGGGCTTGTGGAATATGCCATGCTACCTGTGGGATTTGGTGGTCTAACACTGTGGCCAGTTTTATCAACAGGTAATATGCAGTTCCAGTATGCCTCACTAACTCTCTTTGCAATTTGGCAGCCATACAAATAGTTGGTATTTTCTCTAGACTTCTGTGGTCATGAACCTTTAGATTTTAACTTCATGTGATACAGTGGTTTGTCCTTAATGCATTGATATTATGACCTGTATTGGGTATCAATCATTTCACAAAACCAAAAGGAATTATAAATCTCCACAAAACAGAAGTAGTTGAAGATGTCTCCCCAAAACATGATCTAGTCTTAACCATAAATCATTCAAATTGTCTATTGCCATACCATAGAAATAGTTTAAAGTTTGTCAGAGAATAAGATTTTATTCTTCATTTTTTTAAAGATTTTATTTATTTATTTGAAAGAGAGAGTAAGTGAGAGAGAGAGAGAGCACAAGTAGGGGGAGGGGCAGAGGGAGAGGAAGAAGCAGACTCCCTGCTGAGAAGGGGGCCTGACACAAAGCTCAGTCCTGGGACTCCAGGATCATAACCTGAGCCAAAGGCAGACGCTCAATCAACTGAGCCACCCAGGCACCCCCTTTTCTCGTTTTTCATTGATGACCTAATATTTCAGCGTTTTGAAATGTAAACAATGCAATGCTGTTATTTTATGGGACTCTGATCATAAAGTTAGGGTTCAAAGGTTATGTGTTTGCTGTGACAGACTGTGGGACCAGGCAATGTGCCTTCCTGTGAGGCTAGTGAACACACGGAGATTCCATTTGCTCTGTGGTTATTGTCTTGGGTCAGGGTGTGCTGGAGCAGAGCCTGAGGTAGGGATTTGGTGCACAGTATTTATCATGAGAATGTTCTCCAGGAAGAACTATAGGGAAGTGAAGGAAGCAGACTAGGGGAGGACTAGGGAGCAGGGATGTGACTCCCTTCCACAGTGGAGACCTCTGGAACATAAACTTAACCCCAGCCTTGTCTTCCACTTAGGCAAGGGAGCCAGCCTTTTATACTTTCCCCTGACAGTCAGTCTTTAGTGTAGGCTGACCACTCCCTGCAGTTGGGGATGTAACCTCCCCAGCAACGGGCCACCCTTGAACCCAGAGCAATTAGTAGCCAAACTCCCTGGGGGAGGGGTGGGAAAATGGGAGTCAGGGGCAGTGAGTGCACTGAACCAAGGAAGAGGATAATCGTGGGAGTACCAAGAACATCTACCAAAATTCTTTTTTCTCTCTCTAAGATCAAGTTTTTCTAAAGAACATTATTATAAAAGATTAATATATAAAGCAAGAATTAAACAAAACCACAGGCAAGTACACTTAGATAATTTTCTCACTAAACTTTCACTGTTATAATTGTTTTTATCTTATTACTGCTCATAAATCTTAATGAGAATATATTTTTGTAGCTTATCTCAACGTGAAACCCAAATTCATGTATAAGACCCAGGGCTTCAAGGATCTGGAGACCTCACTCCATTTTAATAACTGCTGCCTTGAACTTCCTTAGCCAGAGGAACTAGATTGGCCTGGTCTGGCTCCTTGTACCCAGTGGTGTTCAGGACCTTTGCCACTCAACCCAGACTCTCGTTTTCTTGGCACAGAGAAGATATTGCAAGGGTTGGAGTTAGCATCTCTTCCTTAACACCCTGGTCTAGTTTTTCTGACAGATACAGTGAAAGAAAGAGCTTAGTCCCATCAGGCTTCCCTAGCCAGCAGGGAGAGTCCCCCAGCTGTCTTCATCAATCAGAAGAAGCTTCCCCCACACCCAGCCATCTCTTCATCTTTACCTTTCATGTTCTATTCAGTGGAGAAAATCATCCTTCTTGGCCTCTTGCCTCTGACCATACTAGTAAGGCTCTGGTAAGAGCCAAAATTTACCTGTGATGATCCCCATAACCACAGTTTCTTTCCTGACACTAGTGTTTTCAGTTAACTACTGTTACAAAAATCTCAGTTTGTACCAGAACATTACTTTTTAAAACACATTTAAATAGAATTTGACAAGGGTTTTATAGAGAGCAATAAAGCAGTTTCACCTCAGTGATTCGTAAATATCTAGATGTGGTTTATGATTATGGTCCTTAATTTACCCCATAATCATCATCATCATCCTAACGATATGATGAATGACACAGAGGTCGGTGTGAAGATTTATATATTTAAGATGTAAAAACGTTTAGAGAAAATGATACCATGTGAAGAATCTTCACGGATAAAGATTTGAAGAGTGAATTGGCGTATCAAGACCTGAATGATAAGTTTGTAATGGGTTTCTCTATTTCCTACTTGTGCTACCATGTGAAAATGCTGCTGCCATATTTTTATCTACTGATAAAAGTGACAGAGCACTTTTCGTCAAGTAGTGAGTCTCCATCATCTGTTCTGCTGTGGGGCCATCTGCAAATTCCATTTGGACAACATCACCATCTATCACATCGTAACTTAGAATGTACCAATCAGAGATAGCTTGTGGCTGAACTGCTGGCAACGACAGAGATCGACCAGGCTGCCCAGCAGAAGGAAACTTCTATGCTCTCAGACACTCATTTTGTGGAGCACTTCACTCATTTGCACCACCTGTAGTTACTGCTGCCAAGGCTGCCCCTGGAAGAAGCCATGAAATGAAGAGTGGCCAAGGGGTTGATTTCATGGTTAGTAAGCAAGGGTATGAGCTAATGTGCATCCACTACATAAAGGATGGCCCTCTAAATCCTGAAATCCTTTGCATATGCATGTGGAGATCATCAATAAAATTCGTACAGATGGACAGTGAATGTGGTTTAGGGAAAAGCAAGAGGCATTTTATAAGGTCAAGAGCCTGCCAGCCAAGGACACTGGATTCCTGTTGGAACTCTAATCAGTTTCTCTCCAAAGCCAATATTCACGCTTGCCTGATACTTGCATCTAACCAAACAGGAGGGTAATTCTCCTGTTGGGGTCCCGAAAGCTTGACAACATGCTTTGTCTGGCAGCGGGGGAAAGGAGAGCCTCCCTCTGGTTGGAAATCCTCTTTGGGATCATTGGGTAATGGCAGGGAGAGGTCCTTCCCTCTGGTGATTGAGAAATGAGCACATGGATGAAATCCAGGATCCTGGGCTGGGAAATCTCCATAGCAACACATTCCTGCTCTAACCTTTCTTGGTCCAAAACTTCCAAACCAGACCTTTCTACAGAACTGTGAGGTGGGAGGATGTGCTTATTACTAAGAGAGAGTCTTGGCCTCTTCTCTCTCTTCAAATCCCACCACGTACCCCACAGATGTATAAGCATGCACCAGGTGTCCACATGCACACATATACCCATAGATCTTAAAGGAGAAATTCCTTCCATGCTTCTGACTCTCAGGTCAGATATCTTTATCCCAAGAGACCTCATGTGATGAGAAAAGAGAATTGACAGAGTCTTTACTTGTAAATACAGTAGCTATTTCAAAAGCAAAACAGGAAAGTAATTTCTTCCCAAAATGATGACTCTGGATCTGCTGGAGGAGGAGAGTCCATCTCTGTGTTTGCCCTATGCCTAGCTGCATGGACAGTGAACCCTGGAAACCAACCAAGACAAGCCAAACAACCCTTGCTAAGCTGCTGGAAGGTGCTGGTAGCAGGGTGGTCTTGAACCACATTGTGAAGATATAAAACCCGCGGTATCCATGGAGTGGGAGAGTCCAGTCAACCAAAGGGACAAACCTGGGCAAAAATGGGGAGAAGAGCGCAGCTGGCAATTCCACAAGTCATCAGCAGATAGAGGAATGTCTAGATTGCTCGGTCTCGGACTTAGCATGAATCAGAAACATCTGGAAGATTTGTTCCCTGAATCCTAGCATCACTTGGGGACTTGCTAGAGCCCCAAATCTTGACACCAACAAGTAACCTCCAGACCCCATCTGGTGGAGCCTCCTAATCAGACTCTGATAGTTGACTTTTACACAAGTAGACTGCTCTATGAGCACATCTTATTCTCAAAGCACTCTGGGATATTTGGTGAGTGTTGATGCTTCTACTCTGCTAAGGAGGAAACAGATCCACAGTGGGTCATTGGCTCACCTAAGGTCACCCAGCACATTAGCAGGAGTTCCAGAATTGAACCCAAAGCTCCTAAGTCATGGCCCAGTGACAAACCCCATTTCACCATGTGGCTATAAAAAGATCCATCTCTGGAGAGAGCCTCCTCTGAGGTTTGCTGCGATAAGCCAAGTTCAGGGTGCTGTACATGTGCCTTAACTGGGCAGTGAGCCACCAGCCACCTGACGGGAGGAGTGACTGTCCAGAGGAGAGGAAAGAGGGGAATGCCTCAAGGAGGAGGTGTAAAAGGAAGCCTTTTGCCTTGGATAGCTAAAGGTCAGATCAAGACATGACACAGCTACTCTGTGAGAAAAATCTTTTTTTCAATTGCACAAATATTTATAACATTTGCCAATTTTCTTGGTGTAAATATGAAGCCACTGGGCACAGAATTGAGAAGACGTGTGCACAATCAGCTCCAGCCAGCCACTGCCCCAACCTCACCTCCCACTCCCCATCTTTAGGCAAGGACCATCAATTTGTACTAATGGTGAATTTTCCATCCAGAGCTAATCATGTGTGATGCCCATCCCAAATAAGTAAGGATTCTAATGCCATTGTGGACAAAGTGGGCATGAGTATTATCTTTGTCAAGTTATATTTGGAAATAAACACAGCCTTACCATTACAACATCTGCTCCACAGTTTAAAGGTCAAGGGCATGACACTGCCTGGCTTTTAATCCTTGTTTTTTTACTTACTAGTTCTGTAACCTTAGGCATTTACTTAACTTCTCTGTGCCTTAGTTTCCCCATCTAACTAAAGGGAATAATAATAATAATACAGATCCCATCGGTGGTTATGAGTTTTAAACTATCTAGAAGATAGAAAGCCCTTAAAATAGTGGCTGGTAAAAGTAAGCCCCCAATAAATGTCACATATCATCACTATTTGTTGATAGATGAAAGGTACTTCTGTGAACACATGGGGAAGGTAAGGGAAGTTGTACTTAGATCATTCTCAGGTATAGTGAGGATCAGGAAAACATATAAAGAATGATAGACTCTCTGAAAAAGGGTGTTGAGGACTTTTAGTCCAAGCTCCCACACAATGAGGAAATCCCTTCTGCTACACCAATTTCTTTTTTATCTAATTTAAATTCAAATAGCCAATGAAGTACATCGTTAGTTTTTGATATAATGTTTAATGATTCATTAGTTGCTACACCAGTTTCCGCTGGAACATCTCCAATGACCGGATTTCCTTCTCAAGGTTACTTCTTCCATTGTTAGCTTTGCCCCCAATTCTGAATCAAAAGCAACCTCCATGTGCCCTCCTTAATACCCTGTGATGAGCGCTGGGTGTTACACGTAACTAATGAATCATTGAACACTACATCAAAAACTAATGATGTACTATACAGTGGCTAACTGAACATAATAAAAATAAATAAATAAATAAATAAATAAATAAATATCATTTTTTTAAAAAAAGTGCAAAAAACAAAAACAAAAACAAAACAAAACAAAAAAGCGACCTCCAGGAATGTACAGTTCATTGCTTCTAGTTGGTCCGGCTGGAACCACATGGAAAAGTTCGATCCCTCCTTTCCCTAAGGAGAAATAAGTTCAAATTCCTGGATTACCACCAGCAGTAACCAACTCTGTGAACCAGCTCTAAATGCAAGCTGTGTTAGTTCACAGAGTTGAGTGACTGAAACCTAGCTCTCTGAGGATCTCAATGCTCAAAACCACTGGACAACTCCTCGGGCCCCGTGGGTCAGGTACAATCATGTTCCCATTCTGGGTGACTCATTCTGTTCACCATTGGGAGTTGCCCAGAGAGGGTTAAAGTGGCACAGTTCAGCTTAAATGTCACCCTTTGGTTTGGGGAACAGAGGGCACTTTGATTAAGAGTCCCACTGGGACTGCACACAGTGAGAATGAAGTAGACCTCAAAAAACAAAAACTTAGACCATAATAGTAAGGTGGTGGGAGGGTGATGTCTTTTAAAATGACCCTTCAAACCCCGACCCATGCAAGGTACTTCTTCCACAGGCTAAATACTTTAAATATCTTCTGTAGAGAATAGTAGAGAGCATTCATGATGAGTTTGGCTCAGGCACTAAACTGGGCTCGATTCCTTGGATCCCCCACTTATCATCGGTGTGACTTGAGACAAGTCATTAGCTTCTGAGGTCAGTGTCCTCAACTGTGATAATAGCACAGACCTCAGAGTTGTTGGGAAATGAAATGAGTGTACCACAGTAGAGTTTGGTGCCCAGTAAGTACTCACAAATCATTAGTATTGTGATGACCATTCTACTCTGGTACAATTGTGCTTTTGCTAACATAGTAGAGGGCATTTCTTTATAAAAAGCAACATCATAAGTTATTACTAAACATTATTCAATTATATTATGTAGATATAGTGACACTATGGAGTGATTTGAAAAGAATTACAAATGCCAAGACAGTCTGGTAATTTATTATGTTTTAATTGTTACTGAATGTTTTTTAATATAACCCTCCTTTTTCTTTCCAGGTCTAAGTAGTAAATAGTTTCTACTAATTCTGAAATTTTCAGAATTATTATAGCAATACTCTTTCCCTTACTGATCCTCCCCACCCCCACTCCCCCAGCCATAAAAAACCCCAAAGTTATTTCACCTGGGTTATTGGGTCAAAATATATTTAAATCATTACAAAATATGAAAAGCTTAAAATCAAACAGATGACTATCTTAGCAACAGAAGGATGCGATAGAAGGATCCTTTGGCAAAATACACCAAGTACCAGTATGCTGTAGTCTTTAGTGAACAAGACAGACACTGGGATCCTGTCCTCATGGAGCTTACATTCTATTCATACTTACGCAGTACCTCTGCCCTATACTTAACTACACTATACTACAAATATATGTACATATATATTTTACCCTGCTGCTCCTCGGTTCTTCCAGATGCTTT
Source organism: Phoca vitulina (assembly GCF_004348235.1). Classification (NCBI taxonomy): domain Eukaryota; kingdom Metazoa; phylum Chordata; class Mammalia; order Carnivora; family Phocidae; genus Phoca; species Phoca vitulina. The sequence goes on from NW_022589734.1 coordinate 5,153,621, forward strand.
ATCTCATTCATTTCTATTTCTGATGCCTAGATTATACAAGGTGTTCAATAGCATTTTGTATTAACAAATAAACAAATGAACGGTAGAAGGAATGGATGAACCCATGGATTTACTATATTCCTTGCTTCCAACATGCAATGTCAGATTTTCTAAAATAAAATTTTCCTTTATGGATGAACCATTAAAGGTGGTGCTGAAGTATAGAGAAATCCACTCCTGGTTGTCTTTCCTTCTGAAAGGAGGCCGAGAATGGAGCAACACTGGGCTCCAGGATGAGAGCCTGCGTGAATCGTCAACTATGGGCTGTTTCTCTATTGAGAATATGCTACCAAGGGACACCACTGATAGCAACATGACCTGTGAATACAACTGGGCTCAACATCTGCTTCCAGGAAACCAGGAGCCAGTCACTCCTCCCCAAACACTTGAGTTTGAGAAATGCAACATTTATCTGGCTTTTCCTCATCACCCTCTTCAGGGAAATGAATCTTGACAATGGCTTTGATGAGCCCCATCACTGCACTTTCAGAGATTTTCCTTCAATGAACTCTTCTCTAGGATAAAAAGCAAATCCAAAGTATGGTACTAACTAGGAGAATAATTCAGAGAATTGAGGCACTGTTCACTCATATACTTCAGGCAAAAAAAGACCTCCACGACAGGTCTAGGAGAACTGAAGCAAGAGGAATTTGAATGTTGCCTGGAGTGTCTATTCAGTCCACTTCTGTGAACATTTGCTACACGCCCACTGAGTCCCCAGCACCAGATTCGGCGCCATGGGCTCACAGAAATGGGAGTTTATAGCCACAGGGTCTGATTTGGGTGTGCTCCTGTTCACTTGGATGTAGAAACCCAGCCCCCACCCTGAATTCTCCCTCAGCCACCTGCTCATCCCACCTCTACTGCATGCTAAGCTGTCACTTAGATGGAGCGTCATCAAATAGTGTCTGCCACCTACTTAATTTAACATCCTCCCAACTTCCCTGCAGATTTTATTTTGGCTGTGTTCGGGGAATACACTGCAGATGGCTTGCGGTGAGTGATTCTGTTTCACACCAGCTGCTGTGGAGGCTGAACTGGGCCCTACTTCCGTGCACTCTGACCAGGCTCCCATCTTCTTTAGACCACCTGAGGTGACGCCCTGGTGAGAGCCTGTCAGGGTCACCTGTGTGTTTGTTCCCAGGCCTGCCTGGCTCAGTGAGGGCACCAGCCCTGACAGCAGCTGCAGGTGCCCAGCCAATTACGAGGACAAGCTGAGGGCTCCACAGGTACTGTTGTGTCTCTAACTCACCGGCAGCGTTCTGCTGGATTCAGTCCTTGGTCATCCTTCACCTTTTCCCTTGCTGACCTCATTCATTCTCACAACTTCAGTTACTACAGCCTGATAATCCCTACAGCTATCTGTGCAACCTCTGTTCTGCTCCAGATCTGGGGGTCCACCACCCCAGATGGCCACCTGCACCAGCAATCCAAACACCTCATAGTCACGGCGGTCCCGCAAGCTCACCTCTCTTCCCAAACATCCAGAGCTTCAGTACCTGAGATGGGATGAGTGTTCCCCCAATTCCTGCTCCCCTGAGGCTCCCCAATAGCCAAGAGGTTGCCTGATCTTCAAGCCCTTTTCCACAGAGAAGACTGTGACCACTTTCCAACATACTGTCAGGGAAAGATTTTTTAAACACAGATTTAATCATGAGATTGCTCCCCCCTTAGGACCCCACAATGGCCCGTCACATGGAACAATGGTGAAAGTGACAATCAGCCCTCAGTCAGTGCTTGCTGGGTGCAGTAACTCATCCAACCCTCACAACAACCTGTGAGGACAGGACTATTATCATCCCCATTTTAAAGACAAACTGAGGCACAGAGCGGTCACTTAGCTAAGAAGTAGGGGAGCCAGAATTCAAACTGCTATCCATGTTCTTAATCCCTGGGCTACACAGCCTCTCAACCTTTTGTTATTTCCTTTAGGAGAGGGGCCCTTTTTACTCTCAAACAAAACCTCATGCAGAATCCTATAGCCCTGTAGACAACCCACGTCAGGGAAGTTCTGGGGATTCAATGCGGAGGGGCCGCAGGATCCGAAGCCATGCCCATTCAGTCTCTCGCTCCCCCTTCATGGCCCTGAGGCTCCTCCTGGGGACCCCAGAGCTCTGTGGGGACCTATTTGAAAACACCGGCCTGGGGGCTGAATTTTGGCTTAGCTGATAGTATGGTTCAAAAGTAGATCGCAGGCCTGGGGTCCTAGGGACGTGGTCCGCAAAAGGTCAAGGGGCTGTGGAAGGGAGCAAATGTCATCAAAGCCAAGATATAAAAATAAAAGCCCTTCCTGGGTGAGAACCACTCATCCCCCTCATCAGCCAGGAGCTCCATGAGGATCATCAAAGGGTCACGCGGGCTGGGGGTGGAGTCATTGCTCGCCTCTCACCCAGTCAAGGCGTTTACTGCCTGCTACTTCCTGCTTGTCCAGTTTACCAGGAATCCCACAAGCCCAGGAGAAGGAGGAGTGGCAGGGTGGGAACTAAAGATACCCACGCCTGCTGCCAGAATGAGGGGCACTGAATCAACCCAGTGAAGAACTCCGATCAGCAAGCAAAAACCTAACTCTACCGAATTTGCTTCCCCCCGTAGGAGATTCTTTATCCCAAACGTGCTTCAGTATGGATGACCACCCACTGGCCACCATTCACTCACAGTAACCCCCAGCAAGGCTTCTATTTCTGGGTGACTGCTGTGTGACCCAACACTTCTTTTCTTTGAGTGGACAGCCCCAGTCCCCACCACTGAGGCAGGGTCCAGACCGTCTGCCCTCGTCTGCCCCCATCCCCAATCCACACTCCAGTTTGTGAAAGCCCCTTAAACTGAAGTGCCCAAGCTGGTCCAGGAGCAGTGGCCGCCTGCTCCACCACCTCTCTGTGGGGGAAATGCCTTTAGCCTTTTAAGAGGAGCCATTGCTGAGGCAGCCCTTTCGCCCTTACCCCTGACGAACTGAAAGCTTTCTCTTGCTTTCTCATCCTTCACCTTTTCCCTTGCTGACCTCATTCATTCTCACAACTTCAGTTACTACAGCCTGATAATCCCTACAGCTATCTGTGCAACCTCTGTTCTGCTCCAGATCTGGGGCATGTCTGCCATGTGGGAGGGTGTCTGCCATGTCCCATGTCACCATGTCACCTGTGCATCAGACATTCTCTTTGATTGCCAGTAAAGCCAAAATAATGAGGTACATTGGCTGAGTGTGAGCCATTCTTTGTTGGAACAAGAAAACATTTCTGTGAAGACTAGATGGAATAATGAATACAACCTTTCATAAACATCCAGAAAACATTTTCGTTTTGTATATCCTTTTTTTTTATTTTTATTTTTTTGGCTTCTAAGAAAATTCATAGCACACTTTCACCAAGGGCTGTTACAACTGTAAAATGTTATTGCTTTAATGTAAACACCCAATATTCCATCTAGATCCCAACAGGGAAAAACCATTTTTAAAGTCTACTCAATCTAATTAAATGCCTTCCTGGTCATCTGTCTGCTGTGTCTATTATCCTAAAATTAGCTATTTATAAGAATGTGTATCCAGGTACCCAAAGCACTGGGTGTCAAGCTCCTGGCTGCTGAGCCAAAGGTCTTAAAGGGGTATTGGCTGTTGTGGGAAATGCTTAAGGAAAATCCATGAGATTTACATCAGGGGTGGGGGGGTGGGGGGAAGACAGAGGCAGGGAGAAGTGAGTGTGAACACAAGGTGTGCGTGTCTCATCTTGGAGGATGGGCACGTGTGGTAGGGAATAATGAGGCTCCAAGAGACCCGGGAAGGAAATCTGGGAAATGATGCCCTCCTTCCCCCACCCTTCTCTGAAAGTCAGTGTGAGCAGATTGTTCTGTTTTTATACCAAGTTATTCATTACGCAGAAGCCTGAGTACCCAACTGGCTGCAATTCCAACAGGAGGATCATCTGTTTATCTTGGAGCCCTGCTGGCTGCCACCCTCATCCCTGCTGGGCCTGAGGTAAGGGAACAACCCCAGAAGCTGATTCACCTGACAACTGGGAGTCTCCTGGGATGGGTGGTGATTGGCCTAGTGTTTCTAGAATGCCTCGCTGAGAAGGCAGGCTGAGAAATGAAAACATACATGTGAACAGTTTGAGAAGGCATCTCCCACCCATATCGGCTGCTTGGGAGTTTTAAGTGTACGCAGTAGGGTCCAATGAAGGGGGTGCAGAGGCAAAAGGTAATTGCAGCCAGGTGTACACTGGAGAAGTTATCCCCATATTTTGATTTGTACAGACTTTAATGTCTTCAAAAGTTTTCATGGGTACTGTTCCATTTGGTGCTGGTGGTGATAATACCATTACACAGATATGGAAACTGAGGCTCAGAGACTTGCACACACTGAGACCATTGAGACTTAAATCCACGGTTTGTGGTTTGTTTTTTTTTTTTACTCCAAACCCAGATTTTAACAAAGCTGGACAGTCTTCAGACAGCAAGAGAAAGCTAGCATTGACTGAATACCTACCTTGTGTGTGGCACATTTTTCCCATGAAATCCTCTCCCAGTCCTGTGTATGAGCTTGCCTATTTCATTGAAGAGGAAGCCAGCTCAGCATTAAACAATTTGACCAGCTAGAAAGTGATAGGAGTTGGGGTTAAAACCCAGTCTGCCCGCCCGCCTCCCAAGCCAGTTTTCTCTCCTCTGCTAATCTAGTCCTTTTATGTTAGATATGAGAAAACAAAGCCCCGAGGGGTTAAGTGACTTGTGGGATCACACAGCCAGCTAGAGGAAGAGCTGAGCCTGGAATCTGACCCCCTACACCATAAGGACCTGGGGCCCTGTTATTATCTAATTGTTGCTGCCCTGAAATCAAACAAGATCATAATGAGGTACCCGGCTAGTTCTTTTAAAGCAGCGCTAACATTTAGCAGCACTAAGTGATGAAAGAAGCCTGGGACTTCAAAATGCCCAAAAGAATGGTATCAAAGCCTGCGGCCAGGGGTGGATCCGGGTCAGTTCTATATATAGATGTAATTGTTCACCAGCATTTTCAACTAGTTTGTCTGAGTAGCCTTGTAAATTCTTTCAAGTCCTGTTTCTCCACAGGCGCCATGCACTGTGCTGGGAATAGCTGTGGTTGCTGGATCGTTAACCCTATTGAGTATCTCATTGTCTGAAGGTAGCCCAACTGTGACTCTATTCAAACAAACAAAGGTGCAATAACCTAATGGAGGCCACCTGAATTGTGAGCATACAGTCCAAGTGGTGACCAGAGATGGCCTGGGCCACCGAGACACAAAGCCCCGGAGAGCTGCGGAGAAGGAAAGAGATGCACAGGCTATTCTCAGATTCTCACTTGCAGTCCTTATAGCAGTGACAAAAGGAGACACAGACGGGGGAGGGAGTTGCGACAGATGGTCTCTATCCAGGGAGTAGCAGAAGAGAATGCTGACGTCAAGAAAAAACGGGGGCTGTGACCCTAGTGATGACTCTATTTCCTGTTCCAGGCTACTTGGCAGGGATTCTGGTAGGAGGAACACTTATTCATTGTCAAGATTTACTGGACTCCTCTCTTCACAATTATTTGAGCATCTGCAAAGATGGGAGGCTCTTACAACAGGAAAAGGTTATTTTGCAAGGACACCGGTTGGGGTTCAGATGCTTTGTGAGTGGGAGTTCTGGCAGCATCTCTTTGCTGGTGAATATTTTTATAAGAGCTAATTAGTACCCTGGAAGTGGAGGAGGGGTGGGAAGAAAGTGGATCTCTGAACGTCTTGAGGGTCAAGGATTGAAAAGTAGATCTGAGCACTGGGCCGTATTGTAGTGAAGACAGCAGAGCCCAAGGGAGCTCAGTTTGCCATTAGGAAAGCACTCAGGACCACTGTGAACGGTTGTGTAGGTTGTGCACTGAACAATCCTCGGGGGCACCATTAACTTTTTAATCTCTTTTGGATTTGTGCAATGCATAACATACAAATTGTATATGATGGCCCTGGGAGTCTAGAACCTTATACAGTTTCAAAGCACAAAGATCAGAGAAGATTGGTTTTAGTCATAGTATATTGCTTATACTGGAATCCACCCTAACTCAGCCACACTGATGCCCTGATCTATCTGGTGGAGATGGCTTCAGGTTTATTTGAGCATACAGAGTTGTAGCACCATGCACTTACAATTTAGGACACAGGCAATTTTTGTATGGAACTCACCATTGTCTCCCTCACTTATCCAGAGCCAGGGTAAATTAATAAAGATTTACCTTGAGGCCAGTAGGAGCAGATAGCTAAACAGAAGCCACTGCTCTAGGGGACAGTGGGAGCTGGGCCATCCAGTCCTGGTACAGCTGAGAGCAGCACCAGTGTGGTCAACAGTTTTCACTGGTGGTCATGGTGGCATCAGCAGCAGCCCCCAGTTCTGTCAGCTCCAACAGCCACAAGGTCCCTGGCTCTGCCCCAGCAGTCGCAGTGCCCAGGGAATTCCCGCTCAGTGGGAGCGACATCTCCAAGGACTGTCAGAGAGCCAGTGGCTGTGGTTGTTTGCATTACAGGGGCCCAATAGAGTTCCCACTTGGCCACCCACGAGTGCCGATCAGAACTATTTCAGGAATCCATGGAAGTAATTCTGGGAGCCTTGCACACATCTGGGGTGGAGAGGAATTGTGGAAGACAGATAGGAGCTCTGCAGAGCTGAGGTACAAATCTACGCAGCAGGACCTCACTGATACCCAAAGGCTGCCAAAGCCCAAGGCACGCTGGCTACACAGATACGGAAACTGAGATGCTTCATCCTGTATCCCTAGGACTCCTGAGGGCGAGCACAGAGGAAAGGTGCTAGACCAAGGTACAAAGAACAAAGCAGCATGTGCTTCCCAGGGGTCAGAGTAAAGCTAGTGAGAGGACAAGCAAATGGGGTCAGGGAGCCAGCAGGAATGAAGCTACCAGGCATCAGGTGAAGTGGGAGGTAGTACTCTAAGTCTTATTACGCAGAGTGTCTTGACTTGGGATTGGGTTTGTTGCTAAGAAGAGGACCTTAGGGTTTCCTGAAGCTACTTCCTCAATGACTGTGGCCAGAATCAGGAAGAGAATAAAACCTACCCTGCTTAGCTGACGATAGTTATTGCACTAAGCATGTTGACGGTTTCCAGGGTTCTCCAGAAAGTCCAAGGAGGAGTATCTAAATTAATCGAAATGAGGGACAGCCTTCTATGAGAGGAAACAAAAATATGGCCTCTTCTGTTCAGAATGATAATGCTGAGAGGGAAAATCATAAAATTGTATCAGATTCATCCAAAGAAAAGAGAGGGAAGTACTATTTTAGTCCAACAAGAAGAAAATTACAAGAGGCAGTACCCCGAAAGTTAGGAAGGGCTGGAGTTCCATTTCCACAGGTTAGTGTCCCTATCATTAAGGACAGTCATGCTTCCTCAGGAACTTCCATGGTGACACTGCTATCAACACACATTCTTTGGATGGAGTGTTGAAAGGGACATGCATCTCACACACTTCAGTGTTTTTGTTTTGCTTTAATGTGAGTTGGGGAGTAAAGGGCATTTGGAAGGATGCAGGGGACAGAATAAAGTGGGATGTTTGCCGTGGACTCCATACTAATCAAACTCTCAAAGTCCAATGTGAGAGTAAAAAAAATAGTAAACAGTACCCAGAAAGCATCGACCTTATGAGGTCTGTGTTTCTTAAGAGTCCCTGGGGACGGTGCATCTGAACTGAGGAAGGACAAGAAAGACCAAACTGTGGCATGTCATATTTAGGGGGTCATAAACATTTCTGGTGCCCTTTGCAATGGAGAAAAAGTCTTATGCGGTTTAAAAAATATTAGACTACCAGCATTATCCATTTACTGCCTGGACATTTTAATTGGCAATTGACCAGGCTCTGCTTTGTTACATCCTTTCTCTTGTTGTCTCAAATAATTGGCTCCCAACCTGCAAGACAAAAATCATTGGCAGGGCTTCAAATCCCTTTGCACAGCACACCTCATCTGTGGATTTGGTAAATATTTCTCACATATTATATGTACTGTTATTTTTCATGTTGGTATTAATGGGATTGATAAAATACAAATCTAACAGAAAGCTTTATTAAACGTTATTGACCCTTTCTGCCATGTATATCCTCAATGCGTTCTAAGTAAATACAAAGGCTATTATAAATTTATGTCTTTCAAGTTACTGTTTAAAACCAGTATTTATTATTACTTTTCTTTAAGTATAAAAATAATGAATTCTTACCTGCCATTTGTTGAGGAGTCATTATGTGTCTGGCCATATGTGAAGCCCTACACATGAAGTATCTCATTTAATCTTCATGACAACTTTGCAAGGTAGGCATTATCGTAACCCCCACTTTATAGATAAAGGAACTTGAGGCTTGAAGAGTTCAGTAACTTACCAATGGTCCCGCAGGTAATGAGAGGCAGAGCCGCGCCTTGAAAGCAGACCAACCTATAGTTTAATTACCACACTCTACTACTTCAGGTGCTCTATTAGAAAATTTAGAAAACTGGAAAGTATAAGGAAACATAACTCCCATATCCCTTCTATTCAGACATGGAGTGACAACATTTGAAATTTTATCCATCCAGTCATTTTTTCCATTTTTTTTTTCCCCACGGAAGTGGTTTTATGCAGCACATTTTGTTTTGTGCTTTCATAAGGGATCTATCAGATTTTTTTCTGTAATATCACACATTATGGGACACCTAAGTGGTTCATTCCATTAAGCCTCCAACTCTGGATTTCTGCTCAGGTCACAATCTCAGGGTTGTGAGTTGGAGCCTCACACGGGCCTGGGCTGGGGGCGGAGCCTGCTTAAGAGTCTCTCTCTCTCCCTCTCCTTTTGCCCCTCCCCCCCCCAAAAATCACGCATTGCCCATTGTATGGTTGAGTTACGTTTTATTTGACCACTTCCCAATTGTTGAACACTTACATGGTTTTTAAAGTTTATTATTAAATAATACGTGGCAGAGAGCAAAAGCTACCCACATAGTATATGCCTATTGTCAGGACGTGGAGTCTGTTTCTCTAATCCTCAAATCTGTTTTGGCCATGTGATTTGATTTGGCCAATGGGAGGTTAGGAGATGCACACAGGCCGACTTAAGGTGTGTTTGTGCACTGGGGAGAGCTCTCTTGTTGTTCTCAGGAACCCTGTAATTGTCACGTTTCCAGACAGTCCCCTCCTCCACCCCTGGCCCCAGGCAACCACTGATCTTTTTCTATCATTATAGGTTAAAATTATCTAGGCTTTTTGCTATATAAAATATATTTTAGGCTTTTTATTAGTAAAATCTAATAATCTTTTCCTTTAAATGTGCTGTTTTAAAAGACCTTTCCCACACCAAAGATGACATAAGTATTTACCTGTGTTAACCTCTGGTTCATCTGAGATTTATTTTAATGTATACAATGAAGCATCTGTCCCTATTATTTCCAAAGAATTTATCAATATTCAAAATTATCTTTTCCCACCAATTTAAAATGCCAATTTTATTATATATTGAATATTTACATACACACACATACATATTCTTGGATCTGTTTCTATTACCCTTTTGATCCCAAATTATTACAGACTTTTTATAATGACAATGGTCTACTAGGTCTTCTGGATAACTGGTAGTATAAACACTCGCTCTTCCTAATCACTGTTTGTTATGCTTTTCAATTTTTTCTTGTCAGTTCTTATCCATTTTCCTTCCCAATGAAGTTGATTTTTTTTTTTAATTTTTTCCTTGGAAAGTAAGAATTCATTAAGAACATCAAGGTCCAGGGCTTTTTTTCCCCCCTCATCTATCTTAAAAATTTGTTTTATTCCCTCCCCCTCCACACACACACACAAAATTCCCTATCATTTAAAACTAGATGTTCAAATTACATGGCTAACATTTTTAGCTAGCCAGTCTTCAGTGTCCATCCTAGAAAACAACCTTCAGTGGATCTTTGAATAATAGAACAGGACAGTGTTTGGCCATTGATATGAGGGGTGAAGGTAGGTAGTCACACCTTTAACGTTCACACTAGTAGTTGTGAAGTTTGGAAGGAGCGAGGTCTACTATCCTGCATCATCAAAAGTTGTATTTTCAGTGCTACTGGGTTGCATCTTATCTGCAAGGTTGTGTGTGTGCTCAAGAAACAAATCTTTCAGTACACTTAATTCCTTGGTCAGCAATTTAATTTTTGCTTCCAGCCATTCATTCTCTTCTTTGAGCTGATTTACTCTCTGCAGTGCATCCTGTGCTTTTTGCTTGCTTTTCACAGCCGTGTTTTTCCTCTCCCTATGTTGAGGATGCTCATCACTGTTGCGATCCAGGGGCGAACTCTTTTTGCTTTGCTTGCTTGGAGGCACAGCTTTGTCCTCACCCCCAGGGCCAGCAGGCACCAGCTGAGGATGCTGTAAGTTGCTGGCATGAGCCTGAATATGAATAATACGTCTTCTCGGAGTACTGTTCTGCTGTGCTCTCTTGCTCGTTTGGACACTTTCCCTTGCTGACACAGGACAGGTAGAAATAAGGGCGAGGGGAGCAAATGGTTTCCACACTAAGCTGCCAAAAATCTTCATATGTACCTGCACCTCCAGCCCACCCACCTCCAGGCAGCCTCCACTAGGAGCGGCCCTACGAGTCCACAAGGAGGAGTTACGGTTCCCCAATGAACTTTAGAATCAGTTTATCAGGTTCTAAAAAAATGCCTGGGAATCATGGGCTTTGATTATTATTTACATTTTTAGTGTGATTTACATTTTCATTTCTGTAAGTCTTAGTTGTCCAAGTAGGTTGTACACTTCCTAAGGACAATAGTCATCTTTTTAATGATGTCTTTGACATCTCCATGATGCTTGCCTGGAATATAGAAAATGCCCAATAAGTACATATTGATAGAGTAACCAGTCCTCAGAAATTTACAACACCAGAACTTTTAAAAATATTTTTAAGCTCACCTGTCAAAAAGGGAAAGAATAGTGGATACTAGACCATCTAATTTTAAAATGTATTTTCAACAAACTCAAGTGAAATATTTTAAGATTGAAATGTTCACCAACAGTTAAATGATTCCATACAAAATACATCAGTAGATCAAATTTGGAATTAATACCAAAAGACTGTCCAAAGTCTTTTTTTATACTCTGCTTTTATTGTTATGTTCAATATTACTAAGTCTAAATAAGCCATTATTCAGTCTTTGCATTATTTTGTATTTTGTGTGTGTGTGTATATGATGAGATTTAGTAACATTGAATTCTGTTATAAGAATGTCTTCATATACAAATTTTAAAAATATAAAACCTTAAGAAAGATGAACTAGATCTATGTGGCTGATGCATAGTCCTGACTTCTTAACTGTGACTGCATCCATTTGCAGAGAAACTTAAAATATTAGAGCTGAAAGTACCCTCAGAGAGTCAGTTCCTTCACTTACCTGACAAGGAAACTGAGGTCCAGAAAAATAAGGTCAGATCATATAATTAGTTGATAGCAGAGCTGGGACCAGAATCACCTCTGGTTACTCCCACCCAAGTGATATTTCCATTGCGTTAGGCTGTAATATTGCAAATGTCTTGGCCTTTTCTCAAAACCAAATTAATTAAAAGGAAGCATGACTTGTAAAATTTTTACCCTTGTTTTGTGGTGTGGGGAGGAGAGCATCATGAAATCAAACAAACTAACATCAAAGGCCCTAAAACTCTGAAAAGATTAGTGTTTGCCAAAAGATAAACTTGCTCTTTAAAAAGAACAAGATCAGGGGTGCCTGGGTGGCTCAGTCGTTAAGCATCTGCCTTCGGCTCGGGTCATGATCCCAGGACCCTGGGATCAAGCCCTGCATCATTGGACTCCCTGTTCAGCGGGAAGCCTGCTTCTCCTTCTCCCACTCCCCCTGCTTGTGTTTCCTCTCTTGCTGCCTCTCTCTCTGTCAAATAAATAAATAAAATCTTTAAAAAATAAAATAAAATAGAAGAGCAAGATCCCTTTCAAAACAAAATGGCAGTCCACTAAAGCTATTGAAGATGATATATAATGGGCATAAAAAGTGAAAAGAGGGAGAGAGAAAACGTGGCACCACACACCAAAGATGTGACTTTCAACAAACAATGTAATGGCGGACTCCATCAGGTAACAAAGAGGGTGGACACAAAGAAAGGGAAGCCGCCAAAGGCACGTCCGGCAGGATTACAGGACAGAATGACCATATTTAGAACAACTCCGTATCTCACAGGATTTCACAAGCAATTTCAACTACTGAGATATATGTTGGTTTAAAGCATGGTATGATGAGGAGTTTCCTATATTATGCAGAAGACAGCTTTATGACCTAGTGAGCAAATCGTCCAACCCTAGGAGAAATACCCCCAATCAAAGGCAATGCAGCCAGACGGAATTCTAACCAAAGACCATGCATGCGTCATCTTGAGTCAGCTAATAATGTCTTACAAAAGATGAATGATGGTAGTTTCTTTAAATTTAGTTGAGCAAGACAGGAGTTCATAGATCCAGGCATTGCACCTCAAGTGAAAAGGAAATACTTATGTTCACTTAAAAAAAAAATACTGAGAAAAGCACAAACTCTGCTCATAAGGATGAAGTTCTAGGAAGTTCCAGAAACAATGGGTGGTGCACTAAGAGTTTCCTAACACTTGCATATTTGTCGATAAAAATGAGGCTTAGCATACCTTGATTTCTTCTTTTTCAGGTTGGGGTAAAAAAAAAAAAAAGTCTCCTCTCAAACTAGGGACAAGCTACTAAAAGTAAGCTTTTAAAAAAGAGGTAAAAGTCTTGAACAGGTGCCTCATCAAAAAGGATACACAAATGGCTAATAAGCATGTGAAAAGGCATTCAACTTTATTGTTCATCAGAGAAGTGCAAATTAAAACTTCAATGAGGGGCGCCTGGGTGGCTCAGTCATTAAGCGTCTGCCTTCGGCTCAGATCATGATCCCAGGGTCCTGGGATCCAGCCCCACATCGTGCTCCCTGCTCAGCGGGAAGCCTGCTTCTCTCTCTCCCTCTCCCCCTGCTTGTGTTCCCTCTCGCTGTGTCTCTCTCTGTCAAATAAATAAATAAAATCTTAAAAAAAATAATAAAACTTCAATGAGATTCCATTACACACCCACCAACATACATAACATTAAAAAGACAAAGTATATCAACAGTTGGTACAAATGTAAAGTACTTGAACTCTAATACAATGCTGGTGAGAATGTAAACTAGTACAACCACTTTGGAAACTTCTCTGATAGTATCTACTGAAACTGAAAACATGCAAACTCTAAGATTCAGCAATTCTATCTGGGTTTGCATTACAAATATGCACCAAAAGACATGCACAAAAATGCTCATAGAAGCATTCATTGAGCTCATTAATAAATATTATTCGTTATAGCTCCAAACTGAAAACAAACCAAGTATCCACCAACAACAGAATGGAAAAATTGCTCTATATTCATACAATGGAACACTACCCAGCAATGAAGAAGAAAAAGCTCTTGTTACCACAACATGGAGGAATCTCTCAAACTTGACTTTGAACCAAAGAAACCAAACACAAAAGAGGACATACTAAATAATTCTATTCACATAAAGTTCAAAAACAGGCAAATTTACTTCTATGGCAGTAGAAATAAGATCATGGTTACATTTTGGAGGTGGGTAGTGACTGGGAGGGGCACATGGAGGGTTTCTTTGGGTATTGATAATATTGTGATTTCAGATCCTAATTTGGATTACATAGGCATGTTCATTTGGTGAAAATTCACTGAGGTGTGAGTTTAGGATTTGCGCACTTCTCTGTAGTAGTTATACCTCAGTCAAAAATTTATCTAAAATTGGTTGCGCAGCGACATGAATGTGTGTATATATATATGTATGTGTGTGAGTGTTTGTGCGTGCACACACACACACCTCTGAAACTGTGAAAAAAATAAATTCCTTTCATTTTAAGCCAGATAGATAGATGATAGATAGATAGATAGATAGATGATAGATAGATAGATAGATAAAATGTAGCCAAACTTCATTCTTCCACACAATGTAATGATGAGAATCCCACCAGTGTAACAATGTTTCATAGTTAGTTTCATTCAGTTCCCATATCAATATTTTTTTAAATCTCAACTTAGTTTTTTATATGTATAAATCTGTCACCAAAAGTAAATATTTTCTTTTTTTAAGATTTTATTTTATTTATTTATTTTATTTTATATGCTAATCAAACATCCCGTGCACCCATCCACCTACTCACATATTCATTCAACAAATATTTGTTGAGTATCTGTATGTCCAAGGCACTCTGCTTGGTTTTCACCAAGATCACCTTATTTTTTAGAGATCTCAAAGGTTTACCTTGTAGGGAGAACATAGGATATGGGTATCCCCTGGAAAGAACTGGTGAGATATGGACAAAAGGTAGATTTCTGTGTTTCCCATTGATGTTCAATTTCCCTCCCTAACTGCTGCCTTGTGTCTGCTTCCAGAGGGCTCATTCCAGGATGGGAAGTAAGCAAGAGGAGCAGAGAACAGAGGAAGCTTAATTTCAGCCTTCATTTGGATTAGTGGACCTGTCCTCTTACTTAGGGTAATAGACAGCCTTGCGATTAGCTACATGTAAGTCACTTCTCCAAACCAGCTCTCTTCTGGGAAAGGCTCTGTAGCTGTCACAATTAGTTGCTTGTTCAACATCTGTTTCTTTCACTCACCTGTCTTCCTGCCGAGCAGAATCCTGGTTTTGTGGAAGATATCTATCCTCGTCTATTCATGTTTCAGGGGAGGCCCCAGGTACACCTTGGGCCCTAGTCCAGAGGGGAGATCCTGGGAGGTCTAAGCAATGGCAGCTCTCCCCAACCCCCTCTCCCTCAATGGCTGGTTTAAGCTGGGTTTGTTAGGCTGGTTAGTCTGAGACCAGAGGAGACTGTGTGGATGGCTTCTGGGAAATCTGCTCTCTCATACAGAAATTGTGGATCTGTGACGCCTGGGCTGCTGCAGCCCATCTAGCCACCAGCGTGGGGATGAAGCCAACATTGGGGATGGCTGGACAGAGGGAACCAGGTCTGTTTTGACATTGTGGAGCCACTGAATTAACCAGCTCTGAAGACCTACTCTGAGCCCCTTGTGTTGGAAGAGAATATATTTCCATTATTATTTAAGCCTGTTTGAGACAAGGTTTTTCCACTAGTTATACAAACTAAGGAATCCTGATTAATACAGAAACTCCATGATCAAGATTAGGAATCCCCTATTTAATTGTTTAGTGAAGTGGAATCAGGACAGAAGTGAAACTGAGGTCCCATAAAGTCTGCTTTGGGCCATTGGCCCACTAACTTACCTGTTTGCATTTAGGGTCAACAGAGGAATGCCAGGTACATTGGACTATAACACATCTATTTAGAAAGGGGCCACCCAACACACATCCTAAAGGACCTGGACTTGACAGGTCATTGTTGGAATTAGTTCCTTTTCATGAATCTTTTTCTGCTCAAGAAGAAAATTTGTCAACTTGCTCTCCCTCCTTTAAAGCCTCTTTGAAAGGAAATTGAATCTCAACATCCATTAGAGCTGGGACACGAGCCATAGCATCTTGGGGAAGCATTTAGCAATTGCCCCAGCTGCAGCCAGAGGAATGGCACCTCAGGATTCCTCCTCAGCCCCATCCTTGAACAAGCCTGGGGGCCTGGAATTAGTTTTAACAAACTCCCCAGGCGATCCTGGGATGCGCGATCCAGGGACTTACTTCGGGAAGCACTGATCTAAGACACCAAGTCTGCTGTTTCTCGGGACATAGCCTAGGGTAAAGGAAAAGTGAAGCATTGAAATCAGGGCTTTGTGATTCTTAGCTGCCTGACCTGGCCTAACTCAATTTCTTCATATGTAAAATAGGACTAACAATAGTTGGTCCCTCCACTGACTGTCCTGAGAATGAAATACTGAAATCTCCACATTCACACTTGGTCTCACCACTTTGCTTATGGTTGCATTGATTCTGTAGGCTCTTCGGGATCAGGGCTTCAACCCCTCACCCACAGGCCACAGGCTGTGCCAGCATCTGATCCCTCAGGTGGGTCCAGGCCTTCTGCAATAAATCCATCCAGCTTTTCCCTTTCTGCACATCTTCTGTTTGGTGCACACCTGGCCAACCCGGGCCCGCCTCTTAGTAAAGCAGCCTTAGGTTTCTGAACACATAGTTCATAACAATTAAAATGAGGAAAAGGGACCCTCCTACTTAGGGACTAGCACACCAGCCGCTTCCCTCCTTTGCAGGAAAGATGAAGAGAGGAAAGAAGGAGAGGAAGGAGATTGGCAACAATCAACCTCCGGCTGACTGCCAGGCAATTCTTCCTCCAACACACATTTCCTGAGCACATACTATGCACCAGATGCTGGCCAATGGCTCCAAGGAGGCCTCTGACCCCAGCCGCCCTCCTCCACCCTTCAGCTTGTAGGAATTTACTGACAGCCAGAGTCTGGAGAAGAATGTCAGAAGTTGCACTTGGCCTGGATTTCCCTTTTTCGCCTCCCTACCTGAGATCCTCTCTCCCCCAGCCTACAGGCACCAGGCAGTGACCTTATGCTGCCTCCTGGTTTGGGGCCTTGCCCTGTCCTGTTCTTCCCTGAGGGCCCTGACCGTTTGGGAATGCGCAGTTAGTGGGACAAATCACACTTCTCAGCCACTACACACTGGTGTGTTGTAAGCAGCCGTGTCCTGCTCCAAGTAGTGGAAGACAGAACTTGTTTGAAGCCTGCAAATGCCTCAGGCTTTAATGTATCCATTAGAGCTGATTCAAGGTTATTTCTGCCTTCACGTCCCTGTCAATCATTTGTGTTTCATCCTGGTCCCACAAGTGGACTTAGGGACAGCTACTCATCTGCAGTGGGAGACCCTTGTGGGCAGCCTGACGGATGCTGCTTTACGTTCCCTTTCCTCCAGTCCTCAGGGGAGGGAGAAAAACCCTTTCTATCTTGGTGATAATTAATGTAGACAAGAATGATGATGTTGGCCTTCAGCCCTCCCCCAGGTCACCTCCGTTCTCAGCCTGTCCCGATGAGGGTGACCCCTGTCCTTAAGTCTCAATGTCTACTTCATGAGGCAGGCGTTGTCATACCCATTGTATGGAGGAGATTTGCCAAATAAAGGCAGAGAGCTGTAATTAGGACTTAAACTCAAGTCTGACTCTGGCAATGACCGTGTTAGTTACTGTCTATCAATCTTTGTTTGGCTCATAACCTGGCTCAGTCTTTGTCCTCTCCTAGCATGGCTCATCACCTGGCACAGACACCATTCCCAATAAATGTGGATCCAGTGGAATGCGTGATCTTGGAGTGTTGAAGGAAAGCAAACCAGCCATCTGAAGAAATTTAGACTTTGGTATCACTTTCTGAAGGGCGTCTTTACACTTTAAAAAGGTGGAGATGTTGCCCGTTGCCCCTCCCTGCCCCTCTTCCCTGCCCCAGCGGGCACAAGGGGACCAAACGATAGTTCTCCTTTGCCCTCTTGTGAGCCAAATGTCCCACCTTAGCCCAGTGGGTCCCCCGTGAGAGGTTATCTAGGCTATCTCACTTCTCCGAGGTTCTCAGCAGCTGTAGGTCCCATGCTCTCACTTGGGGGGAATGTGAGCCAAGAGTGTCCTTGCGCCCCGCCCTGTGCGAGCTGCAGGTGCAGGGCGGTGAGCGGGCTCTGTGCGGCCACACCCGCAGCCTCTTCCTGGAGTGCGGCTCCTTCCGGTCCGCAAGGTGCTTACCAAAGGTCACCGCCTATCTTTAGCCGCTGTGACTTCACCAAGGGACGCCAGCCAACTGTGTCTTCCTGCCGTCTCAAGCCGCTTCTATATGTCATCTGACGGCTGGAAGCCAAGAGCCCTCCCCGTCCGTCTGCTTAGGATTTCCTCCTCTGTCAAAGTCAGAAACCAACCAACGGGCTTGGGCCAAGCACGCAGGGTGCAGAGGGAGGAAATGCCACCGCCGGGTTTCCCTGAGGACTCCAGCACGTACTTTTTAGCATCCTCCAACCGACACACTGCTGAGAGCTCTTTCCTCCTATTCCTTCAGAGCCGCTCAGCAGGGTGAAGGGCCCATCCTTCCCTTCATTCACTCATTCACTCATTCATCAGCCAGGCGTTTATTCATTCTCTGCCAATTCCAAGAGCATCCGTTCCCTTCTTTTTAAACCACAAACATTTAGGTCAGGCTCTTGGTTCCAGAATTTCCACTGAGTCACCACTGTGAGCCGGCAGCGAGGGTGTCTGTTCAGTTCTCTAAATCGACTTCCCTGAGTTTGGCTTCCCGCTTTGGCCATTTGACCTTGACCTGATTGATTTCACAGAAGCCGCTGGAATTAGGCAGGAAACAGAAGGCTCCAAGGGGGAAGGTGGCTTAGCTTCAGAAGAGCTGCCCAGGGTGTGCGGCTGAAGCAGGTTTGCCTCTGAATGCGAGTCTTTGTCCTCTCCTAGCATGGCTCAGGGCGGGACTGAGAGTGCATGCCTGGCCCTGTGGCCCCATGAAGGCAGGAGGCTAACAGGTTACCAGGACTTTTGGCTGGAAGCGGGAGTCGCTGGTGTGTGGCCTTCAGGCTTGGCTCCCACCCCTGCTGCTCGCTCCCTCGGAATTCTCTTCTGGACTTGAAGATCTATGAGCAAAAGGAGAAAACACATAATTCTGTTCTTCTGTTTCTCTAGCGTAAACATCCTTTTTCTTGGGTTCTTTTTTGGGAGCAAAACAAAATGGAAAGGAAAGAAAGCCAAAAGCAGCAACACCCAGGGCTAAATTGTAGGCCTGAAAAAAACAAACAGGGAAGTCTGTGCGGCTATCTCTGTGAGGGCTGTGTGATTTTGAACAAGTTATTTCACTTCTCTGGGCCTTATGCTACTCAGAAGATTCATCAGTGCTGTGGTAAGGAATAGCTGCGTGTGTGTGTGTGTGTGTGTGTGTGTGTGTGTTCCTTGATTTATATAGTCCTTATATTTCTGAGCCTGCTTACACTAACAACATAAAGAGCCCTAAAGGTACTCAATAATGCTGTCCCACCATGCTGTGGGCAGTACTGTGGTATTGCATTCAAGGAGCCAAGGTTGCTATTGGTTTCTATTTTTCCAGAAAGTTAACAGGAAACACTGAGTTCTATTGTTAGGTGAACCTTTTCCTTTTCCAGTGGGGCAAATTCTCCAGGCGCACACCCAGCAGAAGGCATGAAGTCCCTGGCTTTGCCCGTGGAGATACCAGCACCCTTTGGGATAGCTCCCAGAGTTTTTTCTCTCTCTGTTCCCCAGCAAGAGGAGAGAGGAGGGTTTCTTACTCAGCAATCAACAGAAATGAGGCAAATAAGAGATTCTTCAAAAAAAAAAAAATATACTCCCACTTTCCAGGAAGAAACATTATTTGAAACTTGTCATTCAACTATCTGCTTTCCATCTTGATTCAGGTACCACGAATATGAAAGAGCCAAGGCAGGTGTAAGCAGGAGAAGAAAGACAAAGAGGGAAGGCTCAAACATTAGAATATGCAGATCAGATAGCACTAAGTAAGATTTACTCCTGAATGCCAGCAAGCAGGACAACGGTATGGTAAATACATATCTTGCCAAGAAGCACAACGTGTCTTATGTCTTACGGATATTATTTCATTCTTCACAGATCAGTGTATTCTCGGTTGAGTGTGGGGATGAGGAGGGGAGCATGTAACAGTCCCCTCGGAGTTTTTCAAACCTCACACACTAGTCACCCGTTTCCTTACCCTTTTGCAGAGATTTTGGTGCCCTCCTATGTGAGAGCCGTTGTGCCTTTTAGGGACATTCTCCCAAAGATAACCCATGGTACTTTCATACTATTAGTGGATCAAAGCATAGAAAAATGAAATTCTGCCACTTCCCACCAATCAAGCTCTTCTCCAGGCCAGACCCCAGCCCGGTGATGGAGCCTTGACACCAACCCCCAGGCTTACCAGTGTTTATGAATTTGATCCTTTTCATTTAATTAAAAGAAATCATTTAAACGTACAGGGAACATTAAGTCATTGGTAGCCATGGGAGACCAGGAAGTCATGGATAATTGATATCTACTGATAATCCCCAAACCTCAATTGGATCAGTGATTTTTAACTCCCCCTCCAAAAAGGCTTTTATTGGAGCTGCTAATAATGTCGCTACTTTGGCTGGTTTGCGCCCTATCTCTTATCCTTGTCTCAGTCCATCTCCCAGTGGAAGCGCTAAGTATTGAAAAGACCCATGGGCAGATAGCCAGTGAAGGAAGTAGTTCAATATCGCACAGCACAGAATAATTGAGTTGCTATATATGTGTGTGCCATTTCAAGTACAACTAATACAAAAAAATCCAGATCTTAAAACCTACAAATAAGTGCACGATGAGTACTACAAACATGTGTGTATTACAAACAGATGCTTGCTTCATAGACAGACTCACCATGAGATTCCCAAGGCCAATGGTTATTAATTTCTGTAGGTTCTCAGATTCTTCTGAGAAATTAAAGAAAGCTATGGACCCTTTCCTCAGAAAATTGCATTCACACATTTATGCACAAAATTTCACTTACAGTGTTGGGGGTTTCACAGAACTGCTCAACCGCTTGTAGATACAATGAGAAATGTTAGGCTTAGTGTGAAGAATAAATCTTGTTTCTTCTATGTTTACAACCTATAAGAAAGAATAGTATACAATGTAAGACTGACTGTGTTAAGGATTATAATAAAAGATGTACAGTGCATCAGTAAAAATGTATACATAATCTAATAACATATATTTTATCAGGTAGGATGGACAGGTATTAACCAAATCTGTCCATCTCAGAGACTATAATATCCTTATAAAAATTACTGCAGGGCGCGGTGCCTGGGTGGCTCAGTCAGTTAAGCGTCTGCCTTGGGCTCAGGTCATGGTCCTAGGGTCCTGGGATCGAGCCCTGTGCTGGGCTCCCTGCTCAGGGGAAAGCCTACTTCTCCCTCTCCTCCCTGATTGTGTTCTCTGTAGCTATCTCTGTCTCTCTCTCTCAAATAAATAAATAAAATCTTAAAAAAAATTACTTCAAAAATATATACCTGTTATAAATACCTGAAATCTATTGGGAACTTCTGCATAGTGACATAAGAGGGCAGTGTAAAGATCAATTATTTCTGACAAGAACAGGGTAGTCAAAAATGACATCACAGAGAAGGTGACATTTAAATGGAGCCCTGAGTGTGACTTGAAAAGAATTTTAATAGGTGAGAAGACACAACATTAATGTGTTAGGAATTGTGACCAACAGAAGATGAACCAGCAATAAATATTCTGCCTCTCTGGAACTGAAAGTCATTGGCATTTATTAAAATTTAGAAGCACATCAGATGCATAGGTGATGGGTCTATTTGAAAGGTGTTTTCTCCTGCCTTGGCTCATATTCTTTTAATTTCACCTACAGAAATGTGTTCCCTCCTCGAAAGGGGTCTTTGCAAACTCCATCTGAAATGTTTGTTGGCCCTCCAGGCCTTGGCAGTGATGGTCT
The DNA here is from genome assembly GCF_004348235.1 of Phoca vitulina. NCBI lineage: Eukaryota > Metazoa > Chordata > Mammalia > Carnivora > Phocidae > Phoca > Phoca vitulina. The sequence continues at coordinate 5,175,098 of NW_022589734.1, forward strand.
CCCCCTATAGCAGGAGATTGAAGTAAAAAGCCAAGTCAACAAAAGTGCACACGTACGAACTGCCAAAACCTGACCCCAGCCCAGGGAAAGAAGGTTGAGATGTACCAAAGAGTAACTGCAGTTTCAGAGGGACATGATGCCTGGTCAGGGGCATCAAAGATGGAGAATTTCACTTTGCAAAAGCGGGTACTAGACAGGCTCAGCCTTTATAGTGTTTTGCACAGAATAGCCTTGCAAAAATTATTTCTTAAATAAGTGAAAATTATAGCTGTAAGGAATTCCCAAAGTTAAACTCTTTACCCTTCGCTTAACAATGGGAACTGGAATTACTTGGTCATCTGTTCTTGTTTTTGTTTTTATCAAAATTCTGTTATGAATATGTAGACCAGGTGTTTTTAAAAATTAGATCTGTTTGAAATTAGAACTGTTTCTGTTTCAAACAAAATCTAATATAAGACTTCTATAAAAAGGGGAAGCTGCTCTGGTTACAGCAGAGTAGCTCAGCAGGAGTGGGAAAGGGAAGCAGGACCCACCACTCAGCCCTCCCCCAGTATGGGAGCCATGCACCAGCAGCAGCAGCATCACCTGGGGGCTGATGAGACTTGCAGCATCTCAGGCTTCACCCCAGACCTACTGAGTCAGAATCTGCATTTTTATAAGATCCCATGTGATTCAAATGTACATAAAAGTTTGTAAAGCTCTGCTCTAATGGAACTTCAGCCTTGTGTTGTATGATGTTTATCAGTGGAAAAGATAGACCAGAGGTTGAGGTTATTTTCATTTTGACATGGAAATAAATCACAGGTGGCATTATTGTCTCTGGAAATTTATGAAGCACAGAGGGACCCCATGATAGATGATTCCCTGCCAAAGATGGGAGTAGGTAAGTCCCTCTGAATACCCTCAGGCCCGGCTGACTTTGCAGGAGTCACCAGGAGACACAGTACCTTGCCTCTGATGCTTAAACTCTGCTGCTAGACCTCTTCCTTGGTGGTCCCATCCTCCCCATTGGAATCACTGAGCCCATTTCAGAAGCAGCAATCTACCACTTCCCCCCAGCCCACAATGGGCAACCACAATGGTGCCTTTAAAGACGCTGGCATCCCTGTCACCCATGTATTTCTCTGGGACATCCTGGGGACAAGGCAGATGAGCAAGTTAATAAATCCACTCCAATAGTCCTATCTCCTTGTGTTTGTATGCTTCTTTTGAATATATTTAAGAATTTCTGGCATCTTCACTTAATTTCTACCGACATTTTTGTCAATTAAACAAGCAAGCAGAATCATCCTCATCCCCAGCTATTCAAGAATCTAAAATCTCAAATAGGTGTACCCATATTGATATATTTTACCCCCAAATCACAGTGGGACTGTGATCCTGAGGTCCCTAAAGCTAAAATAGTTCTAGGCACCCCACCAAGGTCCTACTTGATTCATATCACCAAACAAACAAATAACCCCCCCCCCCCCCAACTAACCAACACAACAAAGAAACAAGCCAACAAAACTTTTTGGCCTGATGGTGAGAGGCCTTCCCACTGACACTGAGGACTCACATCACTATTCGGGAGTCATGGCCTCTTACCCATTTCCGGGGGCAGTTCAGAGACAAAAAAAGAGGAATGTGTTACCTTTGAAGAAAAATGCTGCAAAAGCACCACGAGTGCACAGTATTCATCTTCCCTTTGGCCATCTTGAAAAGGGGACTCTGGGCATTATGAAGTTAACTATCCTGTCATTGAATTCTGGCTCTAGGCTAATGTGGATGCCTGGGGGCCAGGAATGCCCCTGTTGTTTACCAGATAGACGGGGACTTACAAAGTTTACCCAATAAAATGTTTCAGATCAAGTATGTACTACTGAGTTCTCAATGCATTCTTGAAGTCATCTGTAGTTATTGTCCTAGTGCCTGGGCTGTGTATTTGAAATAGGCATTTTGTCTCTGACCTGAGGAGTGAGGGTTATTACGGCAGGAAGACCCAAGTGGAAGCCTATGGAACTACCCCTCCTCCAACTAAAACAATCAATCAAAGGCAAGATATCATCCAAGGGGAAGTTTCAAAGAAGATTACCACTTGAAAGATGCAGGAGTGAGGATTCCTATCACATCCCCTTTCAAATCACTGTTGGCCTGTGTAGAAGACAGATATATGCCTTGGAGAACAACAGTGGGCCATTGTAAAATCAATCAAATGGGGATTTTAATTGCAGATGCTATTCCAGGTATAGACTATTTATTGGAGCAAATCAATTTAACTGCTAGAACCTGGTATATAGCTATTATTGATCCAGAAAACACTTCTTCCTTTTACCATAAACAGAGAATACCGAAACCATTTTTATTTCACCTAGCAGAGATAATAATACACTTTCACTGCCTTACTCAAGACTACATCCCTTCTGTCCCTCTGTGTCCTGTTTAATCTGCAAAACACTTCACCACTGATCCACTACATTGATTATATAATGCTGATAGGACAGCCAGAAATAGCAGGTACCTAGATACCTTGATATGATATATGTGTATTGGAAAGTGGGAGATAAGCTCCATAAAAATGTTAGAATATGGTGGTTTAATCAAGTTTCTAATGTACGGTATAGCCTTCTGGGGCATGATAGGATATCCCCTTCAAAATATGAAATACAAGTTCTGTGTTTTGCATCCCCATCATTAATAAAGAGGTGTAAAGTTTGGTGAGTATCTTTATATTATGAAAATAACTTATATAGTTGTACTAATCCAACTAAGGTATTGGGTAACCACAAGGTTGCCAGTTTCAAGTGGGGAAGAGAAGTTTTTTCCAGCTGGTTAATGCTACAGTACAAACAGCTTTGTCACTTGGAACTTATGATACAGTATCTCAGAATGTCTGTAATAGAGCACGGCTACATCGAGCCTGTAGCAAGACCTGGTGGAGGAAAGTATCTCAGGTCCCTCCGGTTTAGAATAAATCCATTTCTGTCCCTTTGAGAAGCAGCTCTCGGCTTCCTGCTAGTACCTTTTAGAGTCTGAATGCACATGAAACTTCAGCTGCACATCATGAACTTGCTTTGACCTATGAATCCACCAGTCAGTCATGTCCAAAAGTACTTTGTCATCAGTAGCAGTGAAATATCCAAATTGGACCTGAGCTAGTCCTGAAAGTATAAGTAATTTGCATTCACAAATGGTATCTTATCCCATGGCATCTGGTCCTGCAGTATCGTCATCCCTCTTTCAACCTACACCTATGGCCTCATGTGATATAACAGAGGACCAGATGACTGAGGAGGAAAACTCAACCTTAGTTCTTTTTTTTTTTTTAAATTTTTTTATTGTTATGTTAATCCCCATACATTACATCATTAGTTTTAGATATAGTGTTCCATGATTTATTGTTTGTGCATAACACCCAGTGCTCCATAGAGCACATACCCTCCCCAGTGTCCATCACCCAGTCACCCCATCCCTCCCACCCCACCCCCCACTCCAGCAACCCTCAGTTTGTTTCCTGAGATTAAGAATTCCTCATATCAGGTCATATGATACATGTCTTTCTCTGATTGACTTACTTCGCTCAGCATAATACCCTCCAGTTCTATCCACGTCATTGCAAATGGCAAGATCTCATTCCTTTTGATGGCTGCATAGTATTGCATTGTATATATATACCACATCTTCTTTATCCATTCATCTGTTGATGGACATCTTGGCTCTTTCCACAGTTTGGCTATTGTGGACATTGCTGCTATAAACATCGGGGTGCACGTAGCCTTTCGGGTCCCTACTTTTGTATCTTTGGGGTAAATACCCAGTAGTGCAATTGCTGGATCATATGGTAGCTCTATTTTCAACTTTTTGAGGAACCTCCATACTGTTTTCCAGAGTGGCTGCACCAGCTTGCATTCCCACCAACAGTGTAGGGGGGTTCCCCTTTCTCCGCATCCCCGCCAACATCTGTCATTTCCTGATTTGTTAATTTTAGCCATTCTGACTGGTGTGATCAACCTTAGTTCTGCATGATGTGTGGATTCCAGTCAGAGGAGGACCACTGTAACATTATATCCCCAGTTAGAGATGGCCCTGAAGCACAGTGGGGAAGAGAAGTTGTCTCAAGGGCAGAATTCTGAGTGGTGCATCTGATTTCCACTTTACCTGAAAGGAAAGGTGGTTGGATATGCAGATCTACACTAGTTTGTAAGCAGTGCCTGAATGCTTAGCCAGATGGTCACGGACATGGAAAGCTCAAAATAAGAGAATTACGGACAAAGAATGTTTGGGACAAATACTTGTGGATGGAACTCTCAGAAGGGTCCCAGAGCATGGAGACTCTTGTCTCATGTGATAGGAGACCCTTCAGCAGAGGTAGGTAGGTTGGCCCAGTCTATGGACCCCATTCAGCCTTTCTCCAGTCACCCATTCCTGGGAAGAACAGCCAGTCACCTGGCAACAGGTTGATAATGTTAGATCCCTTTCATGATGGAGGAACAAATGTTTCTTCCTCATGAAAATAGATACTTTCAAAATATGAACTTGCTTTCCCAACCTTTCTTTACTTCTTCTGAAGACATCATCAGTGGGCTTATTGAATTATGTTTCATCTGGTATTCCATTCAACTTTGCTTCTGACTAAGAAATTTCAGTTCACACCAAAAGAAGAGAGCCCGTGGCTTTTCCCAAGGAATTCACTGGTCTTACTCTGTTGCTCAGCGCCCAGAAGCAGCAAATCTTAAAGAAAGTAGAATGGTCTATGGAAGACTCAGAGCATCAGGTGAGAGATGACACTCTGTGAACTGCATTGCTGCCCCAAGGGAGGTAGGATGTGTCCTGAACCATCGATCAATAGAGCCAGAATACTGTAAGTGGGACAGCAAACCTCACTATTACTCTTAAAGACCATTTGCAAGGGAGTCATATAAATCCACCAGATCTCAGACCCCTCACACATAAAGGTTTCCATCAGTCTACAGGTAAAGAATCCCAATAAACTGATTGAAAGCTCTGATTGAAGGCACACACACAAAAAAAAAGGTGAAAGGCCAGTAGAGGAATTTATACATACCAACTGTGGCCTTCTGGCCCATTGTAAAAATGAATGTTATAGTAACTACTCATGTAAGTTTTATTTGTTTCTCTGATAGGTATGAACTAACCAACTGTATGCATACTAACGAACTTTCCTTTTCCCTTCACTCTTGCCTCTGCTCTTTTACATAGAGTATATTGTCAGTTGTTTACTGTGTACTTTGATGTTTGGGTTTTGTGAAATTAAAATAGGATTGGAATTGAACTGGTGAAGGAGAGAACATCACCAGATGCCAAAGGCTGTCAGGAGAGGAGTTGGGTCTCTTCTTTTGAGGAAAGGATGAGCACGTTCGTACATGAATAGTTGCATTATTTGAGGGAGGCATGTTACTACTGTTGTTGGTAAGAAGTTCACAGAAGGGATGGTGTATGTGGATGTTGAGTTGCCCAAGAGAAGGACTGCGATGGGTACCAGAGACCAGCTCTCTCAGCATCCATTCCGGCTTCCTGGAGGTGTGCCAACCCATGCTGCAAAAGCCAGAGAGATAAAAGTTGCATTTCCCATTATTGCATTGCCGCTAGGATTTGTCAATTTGATGCATTCAGGCCAGACTTGAATTGGAAACTGAGAGGAGTGGAAAAAGAGGCAGGTGTGAAGCATCCATTTGGGATATAGATCTTGGCAGATCTTGTTACCAGCAACCTGCTTGGGCAGTTCCCTTCAGTTTTCCTTGTTGTTGCTGGGGCCAGCATTCTGATCCTTAGCCTTCTGCGGCCCCAGTGGTAAAGCTCCCATTCACAGCAGAAGCTACAAATGTGAGTTTGGGGGCCGAGAGTTGTTGAGACTTCCACATAGAGCCCTAGCAGCCATGTAAACACCTAAGTGCTGGTACCAAATCCATTTCTGCTTAAGCTAGCTAGAGAGGTTTCCTCTCTCTATCATGAGCCCTGGCTGATACTCTAGGAGGGGGTCACTGTTGACAATAGAAGCTCCAGAAACATAAAAACTGATTTCTATTCATTTAGGCACCATGGACTATTTACGGACACTTATGAGAAATAAAAAGAATATACCAATTGTAGAAGCCTATTATGTAAAGGGCATTTTTCAAAAGGCTTTGGAAAATATATCGGTCTAGTGAATCATTGTGACCCTTCACCTCTGAAAACAATTGTATGTTAGGGCTCAAAACACACACTGTATTTGTATTAAACAATGTGAAATCACTACAAATATAAATGTGCCCTCATATCTGAGAGGCAGCATGCCCAGTGGTTTGTGTGCTAGAGCAGCAGGCCTGGGTTCAAATAGTGTGTCTACTGCTTGCCAACTATGGGATGTTAAGCAAGTTGCTTACCTTCCTGGGCTTTATTTTCTTCTTCTGTAAATTAGGGATAACTATAGCCCTGCATCACAGGGGTGCTGTGAAGGTAAACTGAATTAGTGTATGTAAAATGCTTGGACAGTGTCTGGGGACTAGTAAATACTACACACGTTTGCTGTTTATTATTATTATTATTACTATTATACATTAACATGTTGGTTTCTGGACTTAACGATAAAAGGAAAATGCAGAAAATATGAGGACAGAAAGAAAAAGATATACTACACTTTGTTGGAGAAGGTATAATACTTTAAGGTGTCAAATGCCCCCTAGACATGATTCCTTATAGAAGTACCTGATATTGTGTTGTCAGCCCTCAAGGCTGCAGTGCCTAAGGGAATGCCACTTCATGGAGAATTTGTTATTTCCATGACATGCTGCTGCAGCCAGGAAGTTCTCTGCCCAGAATCAGCATACCTGTGGGTGAGGCCTGCCTCTACTCACTGTGTGCGTCACACACTGGACTTCAGTTCTAGTCTCTACTGAGTGAATCTATTATCTGGAAATAGTAAGCCCTTCCAAACCACCCCCCAAGGATGTCATCAGGCTGGATGTAATTATGGGTGTGAACACCTTCTGTGAGACTTCAAAAAACATGTGAGAATAAGGGGCATCCCTGATGCGTATGGCCATCGATCAGTGCTGGTCTATGTCTGCACTGTCGAATACAGTACCCACCAGCTTTATGTGGCTATTGAGTACTTGCAATGTGGCTGGTATGACTGAGGCACTGATTTTTACATTTTATCTATTTTTAATTGGTTTAGATTTAAGTAGCCAAATGTGGCACATGGCAGAACATTGGACCTCAGAGCTCTAGACTGTTAGCTCCAAAAAGTCAGGAACTGTGTCTGTCTTCTTCCCCACTATGGCCAGGGTGCTCAGGTATCTGGTCATTGCCCCCCCAAATAATGTGTCAATTAAATTAATGTTCAAATGACAAAAAGTCTGCTTGCCATTATTTCCATATATGTGAGAAGTTGATGATTCTGTTTCTGTCAGTATTGCCCAGAATGAAGGTAACTTCTCAGGGCAATGTAGCATGGATGGAAAGGGGAGAAGGGCAGATGTTACTTCTACTCCAACGAATCTTATCTCCTCCCAGCTGCGAGTGAGAATTCACAGGGGTCATTGCAAGGTCACGTGTAGAACCTGGCAGGTCAACTCTGGAGAATGACTTTGTAGAGGATAATGTCAGTGCTCTGTCTGATCTCACTGGATCCATTTCGGAGGGCACCCCCACCCCACTTTAGTGTGCTTTTGCTTCAAAAGCCAACACCTACAGCTCTTCTTGGCAAGACTGACCTCAGATTCTTTTGTTCCACCCTACAGCACACAGAGAGCTAGAAGTACCTAAAAACCCCCAGGCATTTCTCACCATTGAACGAAGGCTACACAAGCATGAAGGCTCAGCTCCCTTGCTGTGGGTTGGGAGACTGTGAGGTGAACCTACATTCCAGGGTTCCCTGCAGGATTGGGCTGAAGCTGCACTGAGTAGACTTTGCCTGAAATTGCATCCTGTCTGGCTTCCTCCCATTCCTGGTTTTGCTGCCTCTACTCCCTCTACTCTCCCTGGGAACCCTTCCTTGCAAATGGGTTGCACACAAATCCACCTCCAAAGATCTACTCTGGGGAACTTGACATAAGACACTTTGCTAAACAAAGTCAAAAAAGGCTAAGTAATTAATAAGATTACCAATTTGCTAACTGAGTCTACAAGTAATATCTCAAGGCATAGCTCTTAACCACTGGCAAGTACTCTCAGGAAACCAAGTTGAAGTTTAAATGTCACTGGATGAATCAGAGCAGAGTGTGGGAGGATTTCCAGTGATGTTTCCATTTACACCAGGTACCCTGGTAGCTGACCAGTCATAATGAGAGAAATATTATCCTGGAGAGATGGTACTAGAACCAGCCTCCTTCTCCCTAGGCAGAGACACACAGACACATTCTTTGGCTCCCTTCAGGGTATGTGCCTAGAAGACCCCACCCTCTGCATTGGATGACACGGTGGGATGTGAGGCTGTGACCACACACTTGAACTGCAACAGTCAGTTCTCTTTCAGTCTCTGCATTCCAGGCATGTTTTCTTAAGGCTACACCCTCATCTCCATGTTAGTCAGGATTCTCTAGAGAAACAACCAATAGGATATATAGATAGATTGATTTATTTTAAGGAATTGGCTCATGTAATTGTGGGGGCTGGGGAGTCTGAAATTTGCAGAGCAGGCAGCAAGATGTAGGCCCAAGGAAGAGTTGACATGTAACTCAAGTCTGAAGGCATCTGGAGGCAGAATTCCTTCTTCCTCAAGGGAAGTCTGCTTTTTCTCTTCAGGCATTTAACTGATTGGAGAGACCTACCCACATTTTAGAGGGTAATCTGCTTTACTCAAACTCTGCTGATTTAAATTTTAATCTCACCTAAAATATAGGGTCTTTATGGCAACATTTAGACTGATGTTTGACCAAAACCTAGGTGCCATGGCCAACCAAGCTGACACATAAAATTAATCATCACAGCCACCTTGATTGAATTGTGTTTTGCACTTAAATTTAGGATGCACTCTGTCCTCCCTTATGGAAATGTGGACAGCTCACTAGTGTTCCCAGCAAAAAGCTGTCACTCCATGTGGTTGATCTCATTCATCTTATGTTTGGTCTTGTTGACTTCATCTTTCTGACCTGAATCCCAAATTTGCAAATCAATATATTAATATATTATCTTACTGATTTGAAATGTCTACCAAAGAAGTTCATTAGAGACTCAGCACCCCAGAATTTTACTGGGGAGTGGTCATGTAGGAATCCTCAGATGGCCATTTGAGTTTTTTAAAAGATGCAAAAGCAATTCAGTGGAGAGAAGGTAGTGTTTCAACACATGCTACTTAAAAATTGGACATCTGTAAGAAACAAAATGAACACTCAACTAATCTCATGTCTTATATAAAAGTTTACTAGACTTCTGGTTTCTGCTCCAACATGGAAAGAGTTTAGAAGTCATCACTCTCACCCACAACAAGAAAAAAGTTGAGCAAACTGAAAATCCACAACTCTTCTGAAATCCATCAGAGAAGAATTGGATCACAGAGCAAATTGTTGCCCCAAAACTGGAGAGACAGGTAAATACAGATCATAGCTTGAATACAGAGGATTATAGCTTACTGGAAGCAGAAGCCACTGGAGCAAGTAACTAATGGACAGGAAAACTTAAATGGCAATTGACTAATTGCTTGAGGCTGAGTGTGGACTAGCTTGAGATCCAAAAACTCCTGGGGGCCTTTGGTGATGGGGGGTGGGGGGTGGGGTGGGGTGGTGATGTCCACACTTTCATGAATTTTACTTCTAAAAGCCTCACCAGGTTCTCAGAGAAGAGGAAAACTAACCATTGCTAAATATACCTGAAGAGATCTCTTCTTAACAAAGGCCTTCCCTCAAAGGAAACTACTTTACTAGAGACTTAACAAATGTGGGGGAAAGGAAATATCCAACTCTAGCCCCTCTAGCCTTCCTGTCTCACTTCAGACAAAATAAAAAGCTGAAAAACACTTGTGAAGGCCACAGCCCAGGGGCACAGGCTCACTAAAAGACTGAGTCCTAATCATAGAACCCACCACACCTTACTACCAAACTGACAGGCTCCTGTATATTAACAGGGAATTACAGCTGGAAGAACTGTAAGGCTAAGACTCTATTTAAGAAGGAGTCTCTAGGAAAACTCCAAGACAACAGAAGGAAATGCAAAACAAGAACACTAGAGGAAATTGAAGACTTGGGTAGCTACAGGTAAACTACATTAAACACAAAATAACTCCTAGCCAGATAAACATAAAATTTTACATTAAAGACCTTTTGCCTCAGTTTCTATTGCCAATACATCATGTCTGGTTTTCAAAATAAAATTACAAGCATGCTAAAAGATTTTTTTTAAGTCTACGAGACAAAGCAAGCATCAGAACCAGATTTACATATGACACTAATTTTGGAATTATCACACCAGGAATTTAAAATAACTGAATAATATGCTACAGGCTCTGATGGAAAAAAGTGGACAACATGCAAGAACAGATGGTTAATGTAAACAAAAAGAAATAAACCCAAAAATAAATGCTAAAAATCAAAAATACAGTCACAGAAATGAAGAATGTCTTTGTTGGGCACATTCGTACACTGGACATAGCCAAGGAAAGAATCAGTGAGTTTTAAGCTATGTCAATAGAAGTTTCCAAAACTGAAATGCAGAGAGAAAAAAAATAATTAAAACAAAAAGAACATAATATGCAGTAACTGTGGGACAATTACAAATTATAATTATGTGTTAACATATGCATAATGAGAATACCAGAAGGAGAAGAAAAAGAGGAATGAGCAGAAAAAATATTTGAAGTAATAAAGGTGGAGAATTTTCAAAAAATAATTACAGAAACCAAACTATGGATGCAAAGCTCAGAGAACACCAATCAAGATAAATACAAAGAATCTATTCCTAGGCATAGCATATTCAGACTGTAGAGAAACAAAGACAAAGAGAAAATCTTGAAAGAATCCAGGGTTGGGGTAGGGGGAGACATTTTACCTATAGAAGAACAAAGATAAGAATTACATCAGACTTCTCTTCAGAAATTTTACACAGTTGACATGATTGTCTAAATAGAGTATCTGAAAGAATTGACAAAAATACCTCTGGTACTAGTAAAAGATTATAGCGAGTTTGTAGGATACAAAGTTAATATACAAAAGTCAATTGCTTTCCTATATACCAGCAACGAACAAGTAGAATTTGAAATTTAAAACACAATACCATTTACATTAACACCCTCCAAAATAAAATGCTTCTTTATAAATCTAAATCATGTACAAGATCTATATGAGGGAAACTACAAAACTCTGATGAACAATTTCAAAGTAAAAATAAATGGAGAGATATCCCATAAATGAAGAGATATCTCATGTTCATGGATAGAAAGACTCAATACTGTCAAGATATCAGTTCTTCCCAACTTGATCTATAGATTCAATGCAATCCCAATCCAAATCCTAGCAAATTACTTTGTGGATATTGAGGAACTGACCCTAATGTTTATATGGAGAGGGAACAGACCCAGAATAGCCAACACAACATTGAAGGAGAAGAACAAAGTTGGAGGAGTGACACTACCTGACTTCAAGACTTACTATAAAGCTACAATAATCAAGACAATGTGGAATTGGTGAAAGAATAGACTAATAGATCAATGGAACAGAATAGAGAACACAGAAAGAAACCCACACAAATAGTCAACTGATCTTTGACAAAGCTGCAAAGGCAGTACAATAGAGCAAAGATAGTCTTTTCCACAAATGGTGCTGGAACAACTGAATATTCACAGGCAAAAAAAAAAAAAAAAAATCTAGACACAGACCTTTACACTCCCTTTACAAAATATTAACTCAAAATCTCATACCTGAATGTAAAATTTAAAACTATAAAACTCCTAGAACATTAAATAGGTGAAAACCTAGATGACCTCGGGTATAGCAATGACTTTTTAGATACAATAGTGAAGGTATGATCCATAAAAGGAAGAAGTGATAAGCTAGATTTTGTTAAAATTAAAGAGAAAATGTCAAGAGAACAAGAAGGCAAGCCACAGACCGACAGAAAATGTTTTTACAAAAGACACATTTGATAAAGCACTGCTTTCCAAATATACAAAGAACTCTTAAAATTCAACAATAAGTAAACAAACAAAAATTGGGCAGAAAACCTTAACAGATGTCTCATCAAAGAAGATATACAGATGGCAAATAAACATATGCAAACTTCATATGTCATCAAGGAAATAAAAATTAAAACAGCAATAAGATACCACTACACACATTAGAATGGCCAAAATCCGGAACATTGACAACACCAAATTCTGGTGAGGATGTGGAGGAACAGGAATTCTGATTCATTGCTAGTGGAAATGCAATATGGTACAGTCATTTTGGAAGGCAATTTGGCAGTTTCTTACAAAATTAAACAAAATGCTACCATATGACCAGCAATAGCACACTTTGGTATCTACCAAAAAAAAAAGCTAAAAACTTATGTCCACACAAAAACCTACACAAGCATGTTTAGAACAGCTTTATTCATAATTGCCAAAACCTGGGAGCAACCAAGATGTCCTTTAGTAGGTGGATGAATAAATAGACTGTGCTGTGCTACATCCAGACAAGGAAATATTATTCAGCACTATGAGCTGTGAAACCATGAAAAGACATAAAAGTCCCTCAATGTATATTAGTTAGTGAAAGAACCCAATCTAAAAGGGCTACATACTGCATAACTCTAACTCTATGGACATTCTGGAAACAGTGAAAAGATCAATGGTTGCCAGGGGTTCATGATGGGTAGTGAGGAGAAGAGATGAATAGGTGGAACACCACAGACTTTTAGAGCAGTAGAAATACTCTGTATGATAGCATAATGATGGATATATATCATTATACATTTGTGCAAATCCATAGAATGTACAACACGAAGAGTGAACTGTAATGTAAACTACAGACACTGGGTAATCATGGTGTGTCAATGTAGGTTCATCAACTGCAACAAATATAGCACTCTGGCAAGGGATGCTGATAATGGGGGAGATGATGTATCTGTAAGGGCAGGAGGTATATGGTAAATCTCTGCACCTTCCTCTCAATTCTACTGTGAACCTAAAACTGTTCTTAAAAAAATAATCTTATAAAAAGAACACATTGCCATTTATATTAGCATTAGCTAAAAATGAAATAAGCCTAAATCTATAAAATATCTATAGGATATATATGAGGAAAACTACAAATCTCTGGTGAAAGGAATTTTAAAAAGATCAAAATGCATGGAAAGGTACCCATGTTCATGGATAGGAAGACTCAATATTGTTAAGATGTCAGATCTTCCTAACTTGATCTATAAATTTAATATAATCACTATCAGAATTCCAGCCAGTTATTTTGTGGATGTTGAGAATATGAGTCCAAAGTTAATATGGAGAGGTAAAAGACCCAGAATAGCCAACACAATACTGAAAATAAAAGAAAGTCAGAGGACTAACGCTACCTGACTTCAAACTTACTATAAAACGACACTAATCAAGACAGCATGACATTGGTGAAAGAATGGACAGATGGAGCAGTGGAACAAAACTGAGGGACACAAAAGAGACCCTCACAAATATAGTCAATTAATCTTTGACAAAGGAGCAAAGGCAAGTCGATGGAGGAAAGATAGTCTTTTTAACAATAATGCAGGAAAACCAGGACATCCATATGTTAAAAAAAAAAAAAAAAAAAAAAGGAAGGTAATATCTAAATGAAAATCCTCCCAAAGTTTGAATTACTGGTATTAGAGGCTTTCCTGAGAGCAAATTTAGAAGGAAGTTTTGCTATGTTTGGGTGGAGGTGGGGGTGGGACATCTGGGAAGACACTGTCATTGGAATGAGAAAGAAATGCAAAGACAGGAGACTGAGGTCCCTGAAGAAAGACATTCATCCCTTTCTACCAAGGTGCACCTCTCCTTTACCCCTATCTTGGATGACATCTTTCATGAATCCATTAATTCCAGAAAGCCTCACCCTAGAAAGCTCTCCCTGGTACCCTGTTCACCTGGGTGAGCAGGCGAGGCACAGCTCAGCACCACAAGCTGGGAATCCTGATGCTGCATCCCTGGCTGGGATGTGCTGGAAATTCCCCAGACTCCTTCCCTTCCTGGTCTAATGTAAACCCAGAGTGCCTGGCTCCTCTGAGGAGCCTGCACGACATTCCTGGGCCCCTCTTGGCCTTCCTGGAACCTCAAGCTGCTCCTCTTGGAGCAGGGTCTGCCCACTGGCTCCACATCTGGGTGCCACAAATGGATCTTTGGTATTCGGGTTAATTAATCTCATCAAAGTGTTCCCTTTACCTCAGAGAAGTATTTCTCACATTTGGGTTAGATAGAACATCGGGCCCAGGAGAAAAAGGCAGCATGAAAAAAATGTCTATTTATCCACCCACCAACTGCCTTTCCCTCCAGAAACAGCAGGCTGACAGAGATATCGCCTGCTGTCATTCTGATACCTTTAGTCCTGAGGTCATGAATAGTAATATATGCAAATAAGGCCCCCTTCCCCTGCCATTGGTCAATAATCTATTTCCAAATAAAATCTTACCTGGAGGCTTCCTCTCAGCCCCTAGTGAACAAATGAGGGTTCTAAACCTTAATTAAACCCTCATTGTTCTGGGCGGTATCTCCGCAGGCAAGGCTGTCCTTTGAAATTCAGATTCCTTGCACAAACAGCATTCTGTCGTGACACCCCCACCGTGAGTTTGCTCGTCCAGCTATCTGAGACTAAATTATGCATTTGTCCAGGCTACAGAAACTAGTAGAGAGTCGGTTTTCCATTTAGTGCCTGTGTCACTCAACTCTTCCTGCACCAGAAATCAACTCCAATTCATTATTTGCATTTATAGATCACAGGGCCAAAACAAAGTTGTCAGTTTCCCTCCATCCCCTTCTTCTAAAATATTTGGAAGCCTTTAGCTGATGTGACAAATGTGAAAAAGCTGGGGGAATGCTGAAGTTTAAAGTTGGTGCTGGCTTTCATCATTGCCTGAATTTTTCCAAGCAGCTTTTGAAGCATGAGGAACTAAGTTTTCTTGAAAGAGTACATTTCCCACAGAGAGGTCACCCTTATACCTTGGATGTTTAAACTTTGTAGTCCTGGCTCTACACGCATGTTTCCACAACACTGGGTCCTGGGGCTAGGCCTAGTCTGGGGCGCTTTAACAGCAGAAGGGCTCAAAGTTTGGGGACATTCTTTATATCTATGGTAATATTTCTTTCAAGCCAGATGATCTGGCAAGTTTTGTGTTTCTAATATTGTGACAAGCCCCAAAAGATATTAGAATAAAATGACATTTTGTTAAGGTACTATTTTTAGACTGGGGTGACTGACACCACTAGGCTAGGCCCCACACGTTGCGGGGGGGCCCACTCTTGCCTTCTCCCAGATGTGTCCTTCCTCACAGGGCCAGGCATCCCAGGAGCAGAGGGGAAAGTTCCACCTGAGGACAAGTTCCCCTTTAATAAAGACTGTGCCCAAGGAGTGACCAAGGAGTGGCTGTTTGCAGGATAGTAGGGGTGGGAAAAATCAATACATATCCTGGTGAAGCTAAAGGTGCAGAGAGGAAAAGGGATGTGAGCTGCACATCAGGGTAGGATGTCCCTTGGTTGGGGGCAGGCTTCTTGACTTCTGCCTTTAATGAAATGCCTCTTTTGAAAACAATAAGATCACATGAAATAAAAACTATCAGAAAATGCAGGATAAAGGGCACCTTTAACAGCATGAGGCATTTGTACCAAGGGCACTACCAGATAGATTTAGAGGGACAAGTCCAGGCCAATTCTCCACAAAACTGCAAAGAAGGCCAAGCTGGGCATTGCTATCCTCCCACCTCCTCCCTCACCCCTCCTCTCTCTGGGCTCCTTGGCTACCAGCCACTTCTCTTGTCTACTTCTCCATTCCTCACCTGACTGTCCAAAGTTCCTGCGGAAGTGTTAACTGACCACTGAGATATTGACAGAATAATGTCTTATGATGTGATGTCTTGGCAAACTTTACATTGAGAAAGGAATTCTTGTTCCACCCCAGACTCTAATCAAACTTGTAAAATATATAAATATTAAAGAAGATCATCATCCCACCTTACAAGGGAGTGGAGAGCCTCCCATGGGTCTGAGGAA
Organism: Phoca vitulina; assembly: GCF_004348235.1. Lineage (NCBI taxonomy): Eukaryota > Metazoa > Chordata > Mammalia > Carnivora > Phocidae > Phoca > Phoca vitulina. Next base: position 5,191,224 of record NW_022589734.1, read on the forward strand.
ATGCCTCAGCAGGCCAAGTTCAGGTTAGGGGAACACATGCAGATGAAGGTGCACGTGGGAGGCAACTGGGGGGCTCAGAAGGGGCCTGCTGGAGGGCTGTGACTCACCAGAGGAGAGGGTCCACCAGCACTCAACATGGACGAGGGAGAGGAGCTGGGCAAGCCATATGGGCACCTTCTCTTTCTTAAGAGATCTTAAGGGATCTTCTCTTAAGAGGATCTGTCAGGTGAGCCCCGGAAGAGGGATCTCCAGGTGGGCTAGAGGAGGAAGGACCTTTTGTGAAAGATGGATCCCCATTCCTCTAAAATGCCTTGCTGCCACCGCCATGCTATGGCCCCCTTCCATCTCCCAACCAGGGCCAATGACTTTCTCTCAGTTCTCCATAGCACTGTGGCTGCACTCTTAGAATGCTTACACCAGAATCCACCAAATCCCAGGGCTGTGTTTCTCAAAGTGTGGGCTTCAGAAGAGCTGTGTCAAAACTACCTGGGGCCCATCCCAGACTTCCCAAATCAGAAATTCATGGTGTGAGGCCCAGAAATCTGTGTTAGTAAGCCATCCAGGGGATTCCAATGTGGAGCAGTGGTTTTCTCTAGAGGCAAGGCCCAGCAATTTTAGGGAGCTCCCCAGGTACTTTTTGACACATAGGTCAATTCAGAAAACATGGAAATTAGAAGGAAACAAAGAAAGTCCCATGACTCTATATAATCTGACTCAGAGATATAGATAGATCATTCTCTGTGCTGACAGCCCCCTTTATAGTCTTGCAAGCCTGATGTCTTCTCACCCCACCCTGCCTTCACTTGTGAGATGCCATCTTTAATACCCTCACTAAAAGAGAGTCCGTTTAAAGCTTAGACCCTCTGGGTCTACACCAAGAAAGACCAATCCCCTGCTTATTCCTAACAGTGGCCTGCCCTCCTTGTTCTATTATTTTCTGATTATAAGTCTCATTCCAAATAAATGACCCTGGAGATAAAATAGCGTTGGGATTTGTTAGATGGAGAAGTAGCTCCTCATGCAATCTTTGTGTGACGTCTCTGTAATAACCGTTTTCTAGTTTCTGTATTTGATACTTAGACATCTTGAGGCCTTGGTGACCCTGGGGGGACTACCCCTCCTAGGACTAGCCAATTAGAGATACTAAGACTTCCTCATGAGTGTGCCTTTCATATACAAACCAACTAGCTGGAGCCCACACCCTAACCACCTCCTTTATCAGGTTCTCACACTCGAGGCCAATCACACCCAAGCCAGTTACCAGACCACTAGGGACAGCCCCTATGCCCCAGGGCCCCTGAAATTATTCAATCTAGTCAACCCTAAGCCTGTTCACCTTGCTTCACTCATTCCTTCCCACAGAAACCACAAAAGAGGCTCTTGCCACCATAGTTTCTCCCACTCCCTCTGCCTCGAGACCAAGCCTGGTGCTTCTCCATGTGGCCCCATTGCCATGGCCTGCCCTGCACCCTGGGATCAATGACCATAACCAGCTATCTCTTCAATGGCCGACATCTGCTGATCTGTTGACCTATCATACTGGATGATAATAAAGCCTACATTTTATTTTTTATTTATTTATTATTATTATTTTTTAAAGCCTACATTCTAAAGTACTCTCTATTTTACATTAGGAAAGAAGTGGACAGCCCTGGAGACTCTAAGTTTTGGGCTGAACCCTGAGCTGCCTGGCATGAGGTGTGGGGAAGGGGTGTGCCCTCCACCACACTGAGAATAGGATTGCATTGCCTGTCTCCCTCAGGATCACAGCCTCCTCTCCCCCAGTGACTTCCCTGGAAGATTCTTCCTTCTGTCCCCACAGGAGGGAAAGCAGTGCAGGGGTAGTGGTTGCATGAGCACTGGCAGGGGTGTGGTGGTTAAGTGGACTGATGCTCCACTGACTGCTGTGAAACCTTGGACCATTTACTTAAATCTGTTTGTGTCTCAGTTTGCTCATCTGTAAAATCCACTTCATGTTAGGAATAAAAGAGATAATATACACATGGCTCCCAGAACTATGCCCAGCCCATAGGGATAGTCAGTGAATGTTAGCTGGGGGCAAGGTGCACCCAAGCCATGTCCCATTGGCCTCCTGCTCCTAGTAATGTCACTACCAGAAAGCCCTTTAATTTTAGAGACTTCAAGGGGTAAGACACTTCAGTATTACATGTGGGCAGGTAAAAATGGGCTGTCGAGTGATGGTGGTCATGGACCAATTTGGGGATGCAGAGGGCCACCTGAGATGGCCCCTTGGATGAAAGAGACTCCACTCCCTGCCTGACCCATCTTCCAACTGTCATTTCTTTTCCAACAGCAGTGGTTCTCAAAGTGTCCCTGGACCAGCAGCATCAGAATCACCTAAGGACTTAATAGAAATGCAAATTCTTGGTACCCCGCAACTGAACCAGACACTCTGGATTTGAGGTCTGGCAATCTATATTGTAACAGTCCCTGCAGGTGATTCACATGCACACTCAAGCTTGAGAACCACCACTCTATAGGAATCAAATCATCCATGTACTGCTGGATCTGGAGCCAGCTTAGGGAGTAGGGCAACTTCCCCAAAGGGCTTGGAATCGGATTCCTAAAGCTCAGAACAAATAAAGACAATGTGGCCACATCTGAAACCTGCTGTCCCCAGGTCCACCCAATGTACATTAGCCCTGCAGATGGCGAACATTCCACCTCACACTTCTGTAGCCTGCCACAGGTGCTTCAGTTACCCAGTCGCTTCTCGATTTTCAGCCCTCCCTGTAGACAGTCTTCCCCAGCAGCACTCAAACATGCTGAAGCTTCTACTACCAGAGTTATCACTTTTAAATGTACATCACATCTTGTCTTTCCCTGATCAAACTCTCCCGTGGCACCTTATTGCATGTAAAATAGAATGTTCAACTATAGAAACAGACTCTTTGGCCTGGATTTGATGGTTCATGGGGCGCTCAGACATTTGGTTAAATGTCATTTTGGGGTGTGTCTGCCAAAGTGTTTCTGGAAGAGATCAGCATTTGAATCAGTGGACTGAGTAGAGCAGATGGCCTTCCCCAATGTGGGTGGGCCTCATTCAATTCGTTGAAGGCCTGAACAACAACAAAAAAGGAAGAGGTAGGAAGAATCATGTCTCTGCTTGGCTGCTTGATCTGGGACATCAGTCTCTCCTGCCTTCAGACTGGGACTTACAGTGCACATTCAACTCTCTTGCTTCTCCCTTTGGACTTGGACTGGAACTACACCACCAGCTTTCCTGGGTCTCCAGCTTGCAGATGGCAGATTATGAAACTTCTTAGCTTCCATAATCAGGTGAGCCAGTTCCTTATAATAAATCTCATGTTGGTTCTGTTTCCCTGGAAAACCCTGAAAATACACTGGACACCCAATGTGGACACTTCTTCATCCCAGATACTTTACATGGCAATCACTTTTTAGGCTTCCTGAGCTCTGGGAATTGGAGACACAAATGCCTCTGCTCTGGATTCTAAATTTATCTAGGTTATTCTATCCCACTCCCCACCCAACACCCTTGGCCCCCTCTCCTGCTTCACCTCCGCTCTTCATCCTCCCCTCAGTCCAGAAAAATGTATGCATACTTAGGAGGGGAGGAATCACTGGGGAAACACCAGCTCTTGCTGGTGATGTAGACTTCCAAAACTATCAACAGTCTTAGGCTTTTGAAGTCGAAAAGGTAAGAATTTTATTCTTGGCATTATCATTCTACTATTTTATCCCTTCTCTGAAAAATGGGTAGCTAGCTGATTGAGTAGGAGGATATATAGGGAGAAAAGGACACATCAGTTAACATTTCAAAATATCTTTCTCACCTCACAGGTTTAATAATGTAGCTGAAATTAGATCTTTTTTTTTAAAGATCTTATTTATTTATTTGACACAGAGAGAGAGAGAGCGCACGCACACACATGCAAAAGCAAGGGGTGCAGGAGAGGGAGAGGCAGCCTCCCCATTGAGCAGGGAGCCCGATTTGAGGCTCCATCTCAGCCTGAGTGGAAGGCAGATGCTTAACCGACTGAGCCACTTAGGCGCCCCTAAAATTAGATCTTAGTAGAACTAAATCAGAGCTAACTAATGGAAACCATGGTCAAAGGCACAATGTGACAAAATGTTTGAGAGTGGTAGCAATTACCTGGCCAGCATAGTGGTAGGTCACTCCTATGGCAACCCAAATGAAGCTAATGCAGCAGATAGAGCCAAATTAATCACAGCTTATGAGACTGTTGATGTCCCCAATGCCTGAGCTCCCTTTCTTCCATAGTAATAGCATTTTTATCTAACACATGGCAACCCAGAACAAAGACTATACTTTCCAGCCTCCCTTGCAGCTGAAAGTAGCCTTGTTGGTTCTGGCCAGTGGAACATGAGTGTATGTGCCATGTGGTAGTTCAAAGAAACATTCCTTAGAAACAATGTGAGCATGCACTTTGCCTTCTTCCCACTTTCTGCCTTTTTGGCTGGAATGTGGATGTGATAGTTAGAGTTAGAGCAGCTTTTTGGAACCATAATGTAGAAGCCACATATTGATAATGGAGAATTAGGAAAACAAGGAGTCTGGGTCCTTGATGATAATGGAACTAAGCACACCAACCTTGGCCTGCCTACATTTACCTGACAGGGAAATAAACTTTTGTTTTGTTTAAAGTCCTGCTACTCTGGATTTTCTGTCTTTTTTAGCCAAACCTAATCTTAAGACACAATTTGGTATCAGGAGTGGGATTCTAGAGGTGATTTATTGAAAGCTGGGTGGCAAAAGGTGATTAAACTCTCAATACTGCAGGTTGGAAAGCTGGTAATTCCTATTATTTCAATTGCAAAATAGTTGGTGAAATTATCAACTGTGAGCAATACCATGCTGAGCCACACAGGAGCCTGAAGCAAAAGGAAAAGTCAGCAATATTGAACTTGTCTTCATCTAAAATTTTGATACTTTGTCACAGATTTTTTTATTTTTTTAAAAATATCTCATTGAAATATTATTTATCTTTATCTTGGTTACTGCAGAGGGGGATGGGTGCCCCTTTAAATTTTGTGCTTGAAGTGAGCGCTTCACTCACCTCACCCCAGTCCCAGCCCTGGCCATGAGGTTACCCCACATGCCATCCAAAGGTATACCTGTAGGAGAGACTGAGAATATTTATATGTGTTGGCAACTTCTGACACTTTCAACAAAGTCCTACAAGAGAGAAGTAACTCTGATTATAGCTAGCTTATTGGCAGAGGATAACTTTTCAAAGTGAGACTCTTTGCCTGTGTTCTGCCATCGAAATTCACTGAAAGTTCATCACTGAGACTTTCTGAACTGAAAATATCAACTACTTCTGCAGCCCAAACTTAACGATATTATAAGCAGGGACTTCGAAGTGACAGCCTGTGGCCACAAGTTTTTTTAAAAGCAACTTCCTAATTTAGGTTATCTTTCCTGGACAACAGGAACCTTTGCAGCACCAAAGTCAAATTAAGGTTTTTGTCTTCCCACTTATGCCTGTGGCATCAGGTGGCCTCAAGGAAGCCTCATTCCTGTTCCAAGAGCAATAGATAGGCAGAGCACAGAGGCTGTTAATTCAGTCTTCAGGTTCAAAAATTTGTGTAGACAGATATTCATTTGTGATTATTTGTACAAGAAACTGATTAAAGCCAAATAGATAGAAAGCTTAAACTTTTGAGAACATCGAACTACTAAGAAATCACAAAGCTGGCTGGAAATAGCTTGCATCTTGGAGCAGCAATCAGAACTCCAAACTTGGTCCAGCTGAAGCGTGTGCAACCCATAAAAGGTCACCTTCATCCAGTGCTCCCCTCAGAGGTCCCTTTACAGGGCAACCCACAAGGAAATGCCACCTTCACACAGCCCCCCTGCCCCCAGGGCAGACCCGGGGGGCGGGGAGGGGGGGATGGGGTGGGGACAGAGCATAGTGAGCACATGATCACAACCCACAAAGCAGAACCAGGGCTGAAAGGGAAAATGATGCTTCTCTACTCTACGTAGGGTGTCTCCTTGAAAATATAAGTCCAATAAGAGGTCCAAACTTTTGGTTTTCAATAGAAGGTCATGAGCCTTTTGACCCTTGGGGCTATAAATACTTACTTCCAATATAAAGTTTCAAGTCTCTTGCAAGGGGTTACTGGAGACAATCCCAGCAGATAAGAGAAGATTTAGTGTTCTTTCTCCTACTTTCTGTATAAATGTGTGAAGTTCAATCTAGACCTGCCATGCATGTGTTATATTAATGCTTACTCAATGTTAAATTGTGTTCTCTCTTTTGTATTGCTATGGAGTATCTTTTGTTGGCTGGATTGGTTTATTACCCCAACAGGAGCTGTCAAATGGACTAACCAGGGAACACACTCTCCTAACAGAAGAGAATCTTTCCACTCTATCTCCAGGGACTGATACTGGTGCTTCCCATTATTTCTTTATTGAAATTTTTTACTGAAATTTTTATTGTGATTACCTTGTAATCAACATTGTATGTTGGACGTATTGTGGGGGGGAGACATTTTATCTTTGGCTTACAGGTCACAGGTTAAATCTATAAAAATATAAGTATTTATCTCTTCTAATTCACTGATATTTTCAATTCTCTGACACTCACAGAAAAACCTAAGTTAACTAATAAAATAACCTAGATAAAGTCAAGATGATTGTGTTGCATCTCGTCACCAGTTTAATATCCAAAGCAATTGAAAAAGCTACTTAAACCTTTTAAAACAGTCTCTAAAAAACACCAAAGTGGATTTTTACTCACAACATGCAGCACACTTGTTAAAATCCTCTTATCCTTTCTCTTACAGGGTAAACAGAGCAGCAGCCCCCAACTCTAACTTCCTGTACTGTCCTCTCTCTCAATTCCTCCCCATCTCCTTCTTCCTCCCAATCTTATTCTGCTCCAGTGGTTTCTGGATCCATTTTTTCCCTTTGTGTAAGTCTTTCTGCTCTTTGAAATAGAAATAAATTTATTTCAAGTTTCTTTCAATTCGATATCACCATGTTGATTAACACAACAAAACTCACAGCCCCACAAAGAATTCTTCCTTTAGAAGAGAGGGAGAAAACATCTGCAAATACTCACAAGTTAGTTCTTTTTTTCCCTAGTCAGTCTTTGCTTAAGGTTGATCAATTTGGGAAATTATAGATCCCCTGAAAGTCCACCCTAGCTTGAGAAACACCATATTAAAAGTAAAAGGTTGTAACTTTAAGCCATTACTTAATACCAACATGACCATGGATGTAAATGTTGCTTCTAAGGTGCTTATCCAAATAATCTAAAACATGTTTACTTTATCATCACCAAAATAAAATCACAAAATTTAAATATTCTCATTAAGTTCTCTTGAATGACACAGAATGTATCTGCATACCTGCAGGGGCCTAAAACATTTAATGAAGAAATGCTAGTATAATTTATTTCATACATTTTGAAAGTTTGATCACATTTTCAAGAGTTACAGAAAGGGAAAAACTTCCTCAGGAGTTTTGAATATTAGTTACCTTTCCCATAAAACAGAATTAATGATAGCCACTTGGTATTTATCGTTGAATTAAATGAGAAAATGCGTATGGAAATGCTCAGGAAATTTCAAAGCTTGGTGCAAATATAAAGATTTTATGTAATGTGAGTTCACAAGTTCATGGCATACTAAAAGTCAAAGGATTTAAAAAAAAAAAAAAACCTGGAAATCAGCCCCCTATAAGATATACTTTAGAAGAACTAAAAAAAAAGAAAAATCACACCAATAATTTCTGGTCCACGGACCAGCTATTTTGCTGTTTGATAAACTTACTAATATAGTAGAGCTTATTGATATTGCTTCTCTGCTAAGTAGAAATATTTTGGGAACAGATGCAGAAAAGATAAATAAATATGTGGGTCTGGTAGAGGAGTTGAAACAAATGTGAAATTAAAGAACATCAAAACAAAGCCAATAATCATCTCTGAGACTGTGATGATTCCACATATGCCAATTAAGCATCCCAAGATGCATCAGATCCATTAACTATCACTGGTCAATTCAGAATGCACCAATTCTGGGTACCTGCCAACCTAATGGATATTTTTGTTTTTCCAAGAGATAATTACAATGTGCTTATCTTGTGTTATGTACACATTGAGATCAAGTTCATCTGAAAATATACTAATAAGTATCCTGGGACTCACTCAACTTGGAGAACATTTTCCTCTACAAAAATGAGGTACATTCAGGTACAGAAATGATTTCCCTGACTATGGTCCAGATAAACAAATGAAAGCATGTTGAGATGAAACTAAATGGCCCAGTAGCAAACCTGAGTATTTTAGGACACACCTCTAGAATGTTCTTCACAACACTGTGAACAGTAAAACAACAGTTTTACTCTTTATTGTCTTGATAATCATTTTCATATGGTCTTGAATTCAGTTTTGCTAGCATTTTGTCTAGGATTTTTGCATCAATATTAATCAGGGATATTGGTCTGTAGGTGTGGCATGAAGCCAAACTCCTGGGTGACAAATTATGATACACTGGTAATGTATCAAGGAGATGGAAGGTAAGCATGCAGGGAAGGTAAAATGGGAGACTGCACATATTGCATGACAGAGGTGGTGGTATCTTCCATGTGGTCTAATCTACTGGATTCTCTTGGAAATTATCCCTCTGGTTCTGTAGATGTCCTGTATATTCACAATAGAATGGCTAAGCCAACAGAATCTGAGATCTTGACTCTCTTTGGTGGATCAGGGATCCTTTAGATTAATGTTGTCCAAAGTAGAAGACATGGGTCCAGATAGTGCATAAGACAATCCATTTGAGATTTGGGCAAAAATATTAGAATTTCTATTTATATCAACTTTAACATTTTTATTGTGGTAAAATATATATAACATAAAATTTACCATTTTAACCATCTTTAAGTGGTAAGACAGCTCAGTGTCACTAAGTAACTCTCATTGTGCAACCATCATCACCATCCAGCTCTGGAACATTTTTATCTTCCCAAACTGAAATTCCATCCCCATGAAACACTAACTCCTACATTCCCCTCTCTCCCAGCCTCTGGCAACCACCATTCTTCTTTCTGTCTTTATGAGTTTGACTACGCTAGGTACCCCATATAAGTGAAATCATACAATATTTTTCCTTTTGTGGCTGGCTTATTTTACATAGCATAATGTCTTCAAGGTTCATCCATGTTGCAACATGTGTCAGAATTTCCTTCCTTTTAAGGCTGAATACTATTTCATTGTATATATAAGCGACATTTTGTTTATCCATTCATCTGTTGATGCACACTGGGTTGCTTCCACCTTTTGGTTATTATAGATAGTGCTGCTGTGAACATGGGTGTACAAATATCGGTTTGAGTCCCTGCTTTAATTCTTTGGGGGTATATACCCAGAAGTGGAATTACTAAATCGTATGGTAATTCTATGTTTAATATTTTGAGAAACCACTATACTATTTCCCACTGCAACTTAATCATTTTACATTCCTACCAATAGTGCACAAGTGTTCAAATTTTGCCACATTCTCATCAATACATTATTTTCTGTGTGTTTTTTTTTAAAAAAATAATAGCCACACTAATGTGTGAAGTAGTAGTTCCCTGTGGTTTTGATTTTATTTCCCTAGTTTCTTTTTCATATACCTACTGGCTATTTGTATATCTTCTCTAGAGAAATATCTATTCAAGTTCCTCGCCCATTTTAAAACTGGATTATTTGTTTTTTTGTTTGTTAAGTTTTAGGAATTCCCTATATATTCTGGATATTAATCTCATCAGATATATGATTAGCAAATATTTCTTCCCATTGTGGATTACCTTTTCACTCTGTTGTTACTTTCCTTTGATGCACAGAAATTTTTAATTTTTGATGTATTCCAATTTATCTGTTTTTTTCTTTTACTGCCTCTGCTTTTGGTGTCATATCCAAGAAATCATTGCCAAATCCAATGTCATAAAGATCTTCCCTATGTTTTCTTCTAAGAGTTTTATAGTTTTCTTCCACATGTTTAGGCCTTTGACCCACTTTGAGTTAATTTTTGTGTGTGGTGTAAGGTAATGGTCCAACTTTATTTTTTTGCTCACGGGATAGTCAGTTTTCTGGCATCATTTGTTGAAAAGACTGTTCTCAGTCCATTGAATTGTGTTGGCACCCTTGTCAAAACTTATTTTTTATGGTTGAGTAATATTTCATTATATATATACCCCACATCTTCTTTAGCCATTCATCCATGGATGGAAACGGGTTGCTTCTATACCTTGACTATTGTAAATAATGTATCAATAAACATAAAGGTACATAAATCTTTTTGAATCAGTGTTTTGTTTTCTTTGTATAAATTCCTAGTAGTAGAGTTACTAGATCATATGGCCATTCTCTTTTTAATTTATTTAATTTATTTATTCATTTGACAGAGAGAGACACAGCAAGAGAGGGAACACAAGCAGGGGGAGTGGGATAGGGAGAAGCAGGGCTCCTGCAGAGCAGGGAGCCTGATGCGGGGCTCGATCCCAGGACCCTGGGATCATGACCTGAGCTGAAGGCAGACGCCCAACGACTGAGCCACCCAGGCTCCCCATCTCTTTTTAATTTTTTGAGGAACATCCATGCTGTTTCCCACAGTGGTTGCACCAGTTTGCATTCCCACTTATAGTGCATAAGAGTTCCTTTTTCTCCACATCTTTGCCAACACTTGCTATTTCTTGTCTTTTTAATTTTAGCTATTCTGACAGGTGTAAGGTGATCTTTCATTGTGGTTTTGATTTGCATTTCCCTCAGGATTAAGTGATGCCAAGCATCACTTTAGGATTTTTTTAAACGTAAGATCATGTCTTCTACAAACAGATAATTTTACTTCTTCCTTTCCAATTTGGATGCCTTTTATTTTTAATTCTTGCCTAATTGCTTTAGCTAAGACTTTCAGTATTATGTTGGGTAGAAATGGAGAAAGCAGGCATCTTTGTTTTGTTCATGATTTTAGAGAAAATCTTTTCATTTTTCATCATTGAGTATTCTGTTAGCTGTGAAATTTTCATATATGGTCTTTATGTTGAGGTAGATCCTATTTCTAGCTTCATATATAGCTTTCATGTTTAGGTATTTTTCCTTCTATTCCCAGCTTGTTGAGTGTTTTTATCATAAAGTAGTGTTGAATTTTGTCAAATGTTTTCTCTGAATCAGTTGAGATGATCATGTGTGTTTATTTTTTCTTTCTTTTATTAATGTGGTGTATTATATTGACTGAGTTTCACATGTTGAACCATCCTCGCATTCCAGAGGTAAATCCCATTGAGTCATGGGGATAATCATTTTCATAACGTCTTGAATTCAGTTTTGCTCGTATTTTGTCTAGGATTTTTGCATCAGTATTGATCAGGGATATTGGTCTATAATTTTCATTTCTTGTGGTGTTTTTGTCTGGTTTGTTTTCAATGCTGGCCTCATAGAGTGAGTTAGAAAGTGTTCTCTCATCTTCAATTCTTAGGAGAGTTTGAGAAATATTGTTAATTTTTCTTTAATGTTTGATAGAATTTACCAAGGAAACCATCTGATCCTGTGCTTTACTTTGGCAGGAGGTTTTTTTTTTTTTTTTTTTTTTTGATTACTGATTCAACCTTCTTACTAGTTACCAGTCTACTTAGATTTTCTGTTTCTTCATGACTTAGTCCTGGTAGGTTGTGTGTCTAGGAATTCATCCTTTTCATCTAAGTTATTCAATTTGTTGGTGTATAACTGTTCATAATACACTCTTATAATCCTTTTTATTTCTGCAAAATTAGTAGTAGTATCCCCTCTTTCATTTCTGATTTTAGTTATTTCATTGTTCTTTTTTCCTTAGTCAGTCTAGTTAAAGATTTGTCAATGTTGTTAATCTTTATGTACAACCAGCTCTTGGTTTTGTTTATTCTCTAATTCTTTTTCTATTCTCCATTTCATTTATCTCTAATCTTTATTTTTCCTTTCTTCTGCTAGATTTGTTTTAGTTCATTCTTCTTTTTCAAGTCCCTTAAGATATAAAATTAGGTTGTTGATTTGAGATCTTTCTTTTTAAATGTGTTTACTGCTATAAATTTCCTTTTTAGCACTGCTTTTGCTTCATCCCATAAGTTTGAAAATGTTGTGTTTTTGTTTTCACTTGTCTCAAGATATATTCTAATTTCCCTTGTGATTTTTTCTTTCACCCATTGGTTGTTAAGAGTGTGCTGTTTAATTTCCACATACTGAATTTTCCAGTTTTCCTTCTGTTGCTGATACTTAATTTTATTCTATTTTGATTGGAAAACATACTTTATATAATTTAAATCTTACTAAATTTATTAAGACTTGTTTTATGGCCTAACATATGGCTTATCCTGGAGAAAGTTCCATGTTCCCTTGAAAAACAGTGTATATTCTGCTGTTGTTGGTTGGAATGTTCTGATAAGTCTGCTAGGTCCAATTGGTCTACAGTATTGTTTAAGTCCTCTCTCATCTTACTGATTTTCTTCCTGGTTCTGGTTGTTCTACCCATTATTGAATGTAGGGTATTGAAGTCTCCTACTATTATTGTAGAGCTGTTTATTTCTCACTGCAATTCTGTCCATTTTTTATTCATGTATTTTAGAGTTCTAATGTTTGTTGTATATATAATTATTATATATTCTTGGTGAATTGACCCTTTTATCTTTATATAATGTCCTTCTTTTTCTCTCATAACAATATTTTCCTTAGAGTCTATTTTATCTGATAATATAGCCACCTCTTCTCTCTTTTGGTAACTATTTGCATGGAATATGTTTTTCTATCTTTTTAATTTCAACCTATATGTGTCCTTAGATCTAAAATGACACTCTTATAGGCAACAGATAGTTAGATCTTGTTTTTATGGTTTTTTTTTTATCATCCTGCCAACTTATGCCTTTTGATACTGAGTTTAATCCATTTACATTTAAAGTAATTACTGATCAGGAAAGATTAACTTTTGCCATTTTGTTATTTGTTTTCAATGTATATTATAGCTTTGTGTCCTTCATTTCTTCCATTACTGCCTTCTTTAGTGTTTAGTTGATTTTTGTAGTGTCATTTTTATTTCCTTCTCATTTTCTTTTGTGTATAGTCCATAGATGTTTTCCTTTTGTTTCCCATGGGAACTGCATATAACATTCTAAAATTATAATGATCTATTTTAAATTAATTGATAGCAACTTAACTTCAGTTGAAACAAAAGCTGTACTCCCTTACAGCTCCACTCTCCCTTCCTTTATGTTATTGATATCACAAATTATATCTTTATATATTATGCACCCATTAACCTAGATTTATAATAATTTATATGCCTGTATATTTGAAATCATGTAGTAAATAAAAAATAGAAATATAAACTAAAATTATAATAATGGTTTTCATATCTTTCCATGTATTTACCTTTACCAGAGAACTTTATATTTTTGTGTGGTCTCAAGTTTCTGTCTTGCATTTCATTTCTTGTCCTTTCTTTTCAACTTTAAAAACTTCCTTTAGATTTCTTATGGGGCAGGTCTAGTGGTAATGAATTCCTTTAGCTTTTCTTTATCTGGGAATGTCTTAATTTCTCCCTCATTTTTAAAAGATAGCTTTGCCAGATACAGAATTCTCAGTTGACATTTGTCTTTCCTTCAGCACTTTATTTTTTTTAAATTTTTTAAAGTAATCTCTACACCCAACATGGGGCTTGAACTAATGACCCCAAGATTAAGAGTTGCATGCTCTAGGGGCACCTGGGTGGCTCAGCTGGTTAAGCATCCGACTTTTGATTTCAGCTCAGGCCATGATCTCAGGGTTATGAAATTGAGCCCCATGTCAGGCTCTATACTCAGTGGGGAGTTTGCTTGAGAGTCTCTCCCTCTCTCTCTCTCTCTTTCTCTGCCCCTTCCCCTTCTCTCGCTCCTTCTCTCTCAAGTAAATAAATAAATCTTAAAAAAAAAAAAGAGTTGCATGCTCTACTGACTAAGCCAGCCAGGCTCCCTCTTTCAGCACTGTAAATATATCATCGCACTGCCTTCTGGCATGCAAGATTTCTGCTGACTTATGCTAATTACCAGGACATATTCTGAACATGAGGATCAGCCCAGAGTGAAAGCCTAAGGTCTTATCAGGGTTTTTTTTTTTTCTGTGACTCCATCCTGCGTGGACCTGCGTGAGGAGTGGTGGGTAGAGGAATGTTTTTTTTCCTACATATACATGACTATTTTTAAATGTCTTAATTTCCCAGAATCTCACCTCCAGTTTGTTCTTGAAGCTTTAGATGTTCTGTTGTATTCTTCTACTTATATCTCTTGCCACAGACATCTGCAGATCTACATTCCCCCTGCAGCTTTCACATGCCCCAGTGTCTCCCATTGCCTTCTCTGGCCTTTCCCAAGCTGTGATCCAAGTCGTGCTACCTTTGCTCATCAAACTCCAAATCAGGCAAAACTGAAATCAGTCCTCTGAGCAGAACTGCAGACAGGTCATAAGATGGCAGATAAGTTTTACTCTTCTCCTTCCATCTCAAGGGAAACAGGAACTGGCTGCTTATTCCTGATCATACTGGTAAGAAGGTGGGTCAAGGCAAGTAAAAATGCCGTGAAATCCCTACTGATTTGAGAGTGGGTTTTTAGGGATTGAAGTCTTTTTTCTGTTGCTGCAGATCTTTGACTTATTTCCAGAGCTCCTAGAAAGTTATTTTAGCCAGTATCTAGTTTTTGTTTTGTTTTAATGTTCCTGTGGGGAAATGAGGGCCTGGAGTTTCCTAGTCTACCATCTTTCTGACATTATTTCCTTGTATTAATTTTAATAAACCTTTTAGTTTAGAATAGTTTTAGATTTACCCCCAAAGAATGGCAAAGAGAATTTCCATATGCCAGTTTTGGTTCTCTGACATCACAGAGGTTTGTTTGGATCTGGATATTAAAGGAAGTGATGTGGAAAGATTGGAGGAATAGTTAGAGAAAGGGAAGGAAGCACAAAATGCTACAGCAATAAACAAACCCAAATTCTCAGTACCTTTAAATAATAAAGGTTTATTTAAGTCAGCAGGAGCACTCTGTCCATCACTAATGAGAACTCATGGTCCCAGATGACAGGGAAGCCATCATCTCAAATGTTGTTGGTCACACACAGGGAGAAGGGCAATAAGGCTTTTCATCATAAAGCTTATTTTGGCCATTTCACTGGCCAAGGAAAATCTTGTGGCCATGCCTAACTTCTGTGGAAGAAGAAAGTTCAACTCTACCATGTCAAAAGAGCCAGAAATATTAGAGTTGGAGTTATTGGTAATGACAGGGTCTAGGGTATGTGCTTGGGAGTAAAAAGAAAAGATAAAATGACAATTGAGAAAGAGCCAAGGAAATGAGAGTTTAGAGTGTGGAACAGATTATGTGCATATTGAAATTATTAAGAATGAAGACAAAGGGAATGTTGAATAAAATTACAGAAAACCAGGAGCTAAAATTAATTAGAAATAAGGTGAAGTAAACTAAAAGGTCAGCAGACAGCTGTAACCATGAGGGCTAGAAGAGACAATATGATTGTCAAAGCTGAGGTATTTCAGGGAGAGGAGAGAGAGAATGGTCTGAGACAATGATGAGGGACAGAGAAGATATTTAGGCCACCTCCAGACCCAGGGGTTAAAGCACTCTGGGAGAGAAAATAGTGATCCTGTAAGAGGGCTCTAGGAGAAGCATGGTGCTCAGGGAAAATCCAGGTATCCTCAGAGCAAGAAAGTGAAAACATGTCCAGAGGAGAGGTTTAGAGTATAACAGATTTTGCTGAATGAGTTACAGAGGGCACAGTGCCAGGATTTCATATGTTGGGGAGGCATGGGAAAAGGGGCAAGAAAGGGTGTGCTGAGCTATGTGGGGATTCAAGTCCAGGAGCTGAGAGGTGACCTAGGAGTCTGGGACCACTGATGGAAACAGACATAAACATAGATAAAGGTCATTATGAGATTAGCCTGGTGAGGAATATAGAGGGACAGATGTCGTGGTTCCCTTTTTCCTTCTGTAGATGGAGGCAGAGGGTGGGCCATCTCTTGACACCTGTGGACAGGAGTAGCAAGGTCCTAATTTAAGCAATCATGGAAAACTCTCTCTCTGCCCACAGATGGGTCAGGTGCACCTGGCTGGGTGAGTACAGAGGAGGCTGTATTGAATGTAAATACCACTGCTCCTGACAGAAAAAGCCTCCAAAGATACACTCAACAAGACATATGTCATAACTTTTACATACAGTTCCAAAAAACTGCTGCTGAAATTTTCATGTCACCTATGGTAGCTGAAGTTCTCTGACTGCTGCATTCTTCTCAGTGGAGCAGGGAGAAAGTGTATCCACTGGAAGAGAAGAGAGAGGGTAAAAAACTGTTGAAACTGAGTCTCTCTGACTCATGAACATTATTTGCCTCTCCATTTATTTCACATTTCTTTCCCAATAAGTTTTAAAAGTTTTCTCTATAAAAGCCCTGCAGACCTTTCTCACGCTTATGCTGAAGTAATTTATTTTTGTTACTACTGTCAGTGTATCTTTTTTAAAAATGGCCTTTTCTATTTATTGTTGGTTTATAGAAGTGATTTGATTTTTGTATATTGATTTATATTCTAGCCACCTTGTTAAACTCTCATTATTCTAATAATTTTTCTGTGAGTTCCTTTTTCTATATAGATAATTATATTACCTGGAAATAATGACAGTTTTGCTCCTTCTGTTCCATTCTTTATATCTTCTATTTCCTTTTTTTAAAGAACTTAATTTTTGCTGGCTAGGCCTCCACACAAGGCAGTATGGAGGCAGTGATCCACTGACTTTTAACTTTAATGATATTTTTCATTTCTGTAAGTTCTAGCTGTTCACCTTATAATCATTTTATAATGGTAGTTTTGCATTCTTATTCTTTCCTTATTTTTATTTTCATCTTTTATTGAGTTTAATTCCTCCTTGTAGAGCCATTGTGTACTGTGTATCAGAAAAGTGAAAAATACCTTATGTCCTCGGGAACCTAAATCTAACATTTATTGTATTCATTTATTGCTCTCCTTTATGGTGGCTTGTTTCATTGTAATTTGGTCATTCTTTTAGTAGGAGCTTCTATTTAGGTGAACTTAACCTATGGGGATCCTGGTGGCCTAAACTGGGGGTGACTTACTCCCAAGATATTTAAGAAATCTAACTTAATTCAACATCCTTCGTATTGCCATGGACTTAACATTTACTCTGCTGACCGTAACTGCTGTTATTTGTATTTGCTGGGCAACCTTAACTTTCAAGTTCGCTTATAATTCATCTTCTGGTTTTAAAGCACTGTTTTATTTATTTACTTTCTAAATGAAACATCTTGTTTTAAGATAATTGTAGATTCAGATGCAGTTCTAAGAAATAATATAAATAGCCGGGGTACCCTTTACTCAGTTTCCCCTAACGGTAACATCTCAAAACACTACAGTGCAATATCACAACCAGGATATTGACATTGATACAGTCAGATACAGAACATCTCCATCACCATAAGGGTCCCTATGTTGCCCTCTTATAGCTGCACCCCCTTCCCTTTCATTCTTATCCCCCCTTAATTCCTAGTACTAATCTGTTCTCCATCCCTATGATTTTCTCATTTCAAGAATGTCATAAAAATGGAATCATACAGGGGCACCTGGGTGGCTCAGTCGGTTGAGCGACTGACTCTTGATTTTGGCTCAGGTTATGATCCCATGGTCATGAGATCGAGCCCCACATCAGGCTCCATGCTCAGCAAGGAGTCTGCTGGAGATTCTCTCCCTCCTCTCCCTCTGCCCCCCAAATCTTTAAATAAATAAATTCATCTTCTAAAAATGGAATCATACAGTATGTCATTTGGGGGACTGACTTTTTTCAGCATAATTCTCAGGAGATTCATCCAGATTGCTGTGTATATCAATAATCTATTCCTTTTTATTGGTGTATAGTATTTCATGGTGTGGACGTACCACCACTTGTTGAACCATTCACCTGTTGAGGAGCATCTGAGCTATTTCCAGTTTGGGGCTATTACAAATAAAGCTGCTATAAACATTCATGTACTGGTGTTTGTGTGGATATAATTTTCATTTCTCTGGGACAAATGCCCAAGAGTATAGTTGTTGGGTCACATGGAAATTGCATGTTTAGTTGTTTAAGAACCTACCAAACTGTTTTCCAGAGTGGCTGTACCATTTTATATTTATATTCCCACCAGCAATGTGTGAGACACCCAGTTTCTCTTCATCTTCCCCAGAATTTGGGGTTGCCACTATTTCTTATTTTAGCCATTCTGACAGGTGTGTCGCAATAACTCATTGTGGTTTTAATTTGCATTTCGCTAGTGGATAATGATGCTGAGTATCTTCTCATGTGCTGATTTGGCATCTCTATATCTTCTCCAGTGAGATGTCTCATCATATCTTTTGACCATTCTCTAACTGGATTGCTTGGTTTTGGACTGCTGTGTTTTGAGTTATTTATAAATTCTAAATTCTAGTCCTTTGTCAGATATGTGGTTTGCAAACATTTTCTCCCAGTCTGTAGCTTGACTTTTCATCCTCATAATAAGGTTTTTTGCAGAGCAAAAGTTTTTAATCGTGATGAAATCTAGCTTATTGTTTTTCCTCTTATGGAAAGTACTTTTGGTGCCAAGTCTCAGAACACTTTGCCTAATCCTAGATCCAGCAAGTTTTTCTCATATTAATTTTTCAAAAAGTTTCATAATTTCACATTTTACATTTAAGTTCATGATCCATGTTGATTTTTTTTTTTTTTAAATATAAGATGTGAGACTTAGTTACTTTGGTTCCTTGAAATTGAAGTATTGTTCCCAGACTTTCTTTCAGGCCTAGTAATGCATCAAAAATAATCTGGAAAGGGGGAATTTATGCAAAATCTAGCTTTATTATAGAAGAAGGTTACTTGAATGTCCCTTTAAAGTATCCAATTCACCAAAATCTGTATTTATTTTAGTTCTTAAAATAAGTAAGTTAAGTTCTATTAACTGCCTAGCATTCAGACTAACAATATTACTTCTGCTCATCTGCACATTGCATATGGCCCGCCAGCTCCCGAGAAAGGGGAAGACCTTCATGTCTGGTGGGGGAGGAAGGTTGCGAAAACTCCCTTGTTTGTGTGATATCAGATCGGAAACTCCTTTTGCACTTTATGTGACTGATTACATGGATGTACCCCATTCTTTAATATAGAGGATTATATTACATATGCATTACAACCTTTTAATTAAGCTGATTTTCATAAGATACAATAGTGACTTCTAAAGATTTCTACCAAAACAAAAATTCCTTTGGACTAAAGGTAATACTAATACTGCAAGCATAAATGGACAGCAAGATGGTGGCAGAATTGACACCTTTGCTCCTGGCCTGAGCTCTAAATAGCCCCATTGTGAGTAAAAGTAGTGATAATCCAATCTAATTGAACAAGGGCCTGGCCAAACATCTTCAAGACAACTCACGGAAATGTAGGTTTACATTTACTTCTATTAAAAATGAGCCCTGTCCTAAGCATATCTTGTTCCTTAGGAAATTAGCCAATTATAGCTGTGAACATGGGTTTGAGGTAAGGGAACGTTCAGCTGCCAGGAGCAGAAAATCCAAACACAGTGGCTGAAGACAGAAGATTATTTTCCTCTTGTAAGAAGAAGTCTAGAGGCAGGCAGTCATGCGCCATTGTCAACTGCTTAAGGCAGTTATCAAGAACTTGGTTTCCTTCTGTCTTCCACCTCTACCTTTCTTACTTACTAAATAGCTTTGTCTCAAGATTTCAGGACTGCTGTTGCATCTCAGACAGGGTCTCCTTTACTAAACCTCTCAGCTGCATTGCTAAGAAGAGGGAGCACATGGTGGTGAAGGAGATACAATTCCAAGTTTTGAGCAGCTTTTCTTTCCCCCATGAAATTTTCTTAATTGTTTCCCATTTTTTACCTTCCTTCTCATAGGAATGAAAAACCAGAGTCTCTGAGGATGTATGCTCCAGTCTATACATGAGAAACTCTGGATTGCCTTCATTTTGTCATTTAAAAAAACCCAGCCATGCCCTGCTGTGGAAATCACTAGCCACTGGCTGTCATCTTATCAATTTGTCATTGTTAATGAGATATCATTAGTTTTATAATTCTTAATTTACCATAAAAACTGTATGTCTACTCTCCTATCAGCAAAAACATATCAACAATGGGAAAATGTTAACATGGATGTAGGTTCCTTTAGCAATATATGTGGTTGACCTCCGACCTCTGAGTTTCTTTGAGACTGTGATTTGTAGGCATTTCTCCTCCTAGAGAAGAGAGAAAACTACAAATGTCATTTCTGGCAAGATACCCTGAATTCTGTGTTGTGTATGTGTGTGTCTATAAATGTAAAATATAAATAGCTACATGCATATGCATATATGTGGTTGATATTACAGCCCACATTTTTAAATGTGCAAGAAATAGAACATTCTTTAATTTCTTGAGCAATTTAATTCCTGTTTGGCGACTAAGCTATTAAGACATGTTAACTTGGTTCTTTATGAGCTTGTGCCTCTACCACAATAGCCTGAGTTGTGCATGGTTTCAGAATCCTATACAGTGGCAAGGCCTGGGGAGTTAGAGGAAATCCCTTCCTTTGCCATCTGTCCACACAAGTTGCCATGGAGAATGGCCGCCTTCCTGTTACAACAGTTCCTTAAGGTCCAGGTGCTGTCAATCTCTCAGTCATGTTTAGGACACTGGAGTCTTCTCAAGGATGCCCACCTTCCTCGATGCCCCTCAGCCTCCTTTTCTAAGATTTTGCCACACCCCTGCAGTTTTCCTTTCTATTCACCTCTCTCCTAGCTCAGGTAAATCTTTTTCTCGCCTGGAGATGGAAAAATTCTGTGTTATCTATGGTTTCATGGAGCATTTTGTCTATGCTTCAAATCCTCTCACCTGCTCTGAGTTTAGACTTTTAGAAAGGAAAAGTAAAAAAGACATATAGGTTATTTCTGATGGTTTATTTTTTAAAAAAGATTTGTTTATTTATTTTGGAGGGGGCAGGGCAGGGGCAGAGGGAGAGAGAAACTCAAGCAGACTCCCCACTGAGCTTGGAGCCCAACTCAGGGCTCGATTTTATGACCCTGAGATCACGGGCTGAGCTGAAACCAAGAGTCAGTGCTCATCTGACTGTACCACTTGGGCGCCCCTTGTGCTTTTGATCTTGACACAACCCTCTCATCAATTAACCAACTCTCAATGAGCCAAGTATCTGATTGAAAATGGTAGAAAGGAAAAGGAGTAAAGTGGAGAGGGAATAAGGGTTACTATGTGAAAACATAATTTCCTGTGTGTATAAAATATTTTAACCAAAGTTAATATGTACTGTAACAGAAAAAATTTTTTTAATTATGGACTATGTTTCTGTTAATACATTCTACTCAATAGCTTTTGCCTCTCGCTTTGTATTTGGAAATAGGGAAAATAAAATATACTAAAGAAGTATAAATTCATTTCTTCCCCCAAAAATGTCTTAATTGAATTGAGATTTAGGTTATAAAAGTGTAAGGATACATACAAAAATAAATAGGAAATTACAACAATTCAACATATACAGAATTATACACGGATGTGATCCAAACAGCATATGGTAATGTTGAGCAAAAAGACTGATAATAATTAACATTTGTAAATTGCTTTCGATTTTACTTGCATGTATAATTTAATTTGATTCTTGCAATAGCTCTGAAAAGTATGTTGTGATTATTATTTCCGTTTTACAGATGAGGGAAAAAATGCCACATGAAGATTATTTCTCCAAGTTCACACAATTAGTCAGTAGGAACTGAAGAAGGGGGAGTACTCTGTGAAAAATGTGCCCAAATTATGGACTTCAAAAGAAAGTGAAAGATAAGATATATGAGTGCATTATATAGAGATACATTTTGTATAATTGAATGTTTTGTAAAGCTCTATACTGGTAAATTGAATTGCTGTAATACAGTGATTCTAAATCCAATTTAATCAGAATTTCTGGGGATGAGTCCCAGGGATTGGTGTTTTGAGACAGGTGGTCCCAATTAGCAGCCAGGGTTGAGAACCACTGGGTTTTGTTGCTGTTGTTGTTTTGTGAGAATAGAAGGACTATATGAAGTGGCAGAGGGAGAGAGAGATAACCCTATCAGAGAAAAGAGGAGATAGAGAGTAAAGACATTGGACCTTTATAGCTAAGAGGGGGAGCGAACTTAAAACATGTTTTGTATAACTATGGAAAGTCATAAAATATCACTACTTCAGGGTATAGTGAAAGATCAGTAATTTTATTTTCTATTAATAATTCCAGGTATAACTGAACTTAAACTCACTCAAAAATTTTTAATACTTTATTTTTTTCCATCCTTAGGAGTCTTTGTTCCCCAAAAAGCATAAAGTCCTATAGCAGTTTTCCCAATTCTTGAGATGGCTAGAACAATAAGCTATTTACTTCCCTAAAAATTTATGAAGTGAAACCAAATAAAAGTTGTTCTGACAGTTTTCTCACCAAAATACAGAATGGACTTTGATCATTGTCAGTGCTAGTATCACTAAATTCATCTCCCAGGCAGGTGTACAGAATTAAACCTGCATCAACATTGTATAAAATATTACATTTCCCTGTATTCTTACCATACTTAGTGTTACTGGATTTTTAAATTTTTACCAATTTGATGAAGTGAGCATAAGGAGATATGGGGACAAAGAAATATCTATAAGAATAGAAGGTAAACTTTCCATGGGTAAGAGGATAGATAAAGGAACTCTGGATGAAATAGTTGAGAGAATCCCATATAGCAATTAACATCTATTAATCATACCTATCAGTGTCAATAAATCAAAATTTCAGACCTAATACTAAGCCACAAATCAAGTTGCAAAAGGATATACACAGCATGATGCCATTTCTGTAAAGTTTTAAAACACACTAAACACTATGTATTTATGAAGCAATACATATATAATAAAAATACAAAATCATGCATAAGGAAATACACAGCAACTTCTGTGGTTTCCTAAAGTAGGGAGTAGGGAGGAAATGTATGAGATTGGGACTGTAGCTGGTTTTGAAACATCTTATTTCCTATCATCATTACAAAAAGCATGCATACAAAGCAGACATAGAAACATTAATATATTTAAATCTAGATGATTGGCATATATATATATACATATATATATCTGCTACACTATTTTCTATATTATCTATATACTTCTATATATTGAAAAATATTTCAGATTTTTTTAAGTGTTAAGAAAGTGACAAACATACCTGGGTGATACCTGGGTGGCTCAGTTGGTTAAGCATCTGCCTTTGGCCCAGGTCATGATCCCAGGGTCTTGGAATGGAGTCCCACATCAGACTCCTAGCTCCTTGCTCAGCGGGGAGCCTGCTTCTCCCTCTGCCTACCACTCCGCCTGCTTGTGCTCTCTCTCTCTCTCTCTGACAAATAAATAAGATCTAAAATAAAAAAAAATAAGAAAGTGACAAGCATATTTTGACAGAGAGGATGAGCAAAGGTATTTTTGTTAATGAGAGTAGCTTTAGAAAAACTGCAGAAATGTGACTAAATAGGACAAGCCCTTCTCTAATTCAGCCCTGATTGCCCTGCCAGATTAATTTAAAAAAAAATAAAATTCCAATCATGCAATAGTTAGAAGAAACAAATTAGTTGTAAACATATCAACCTGAATTAATCTGACAAACATAGTTCTAAATTTTAAAAAGAAAGAATGGTAAAATACAGAATGAGATCTATTTATCACAATACCATTTACTTAAATTAAAAGTACAAGCAAAGGGAAGCTTTGCTTCCAGCCATGTTGGAGTAACTGATATTAGACTCCCATCTCATTATAACAGCTAAAAACATTGCACAAAAGGTAGCACAGAGCTATGATCCCTGAGAGAAGAGAAACATAAACATAAGGCTTATAATCACAAGAAGTTTCTGCTTAGATACACACTCCAGACCAAGAGATGGAAAGAAGGAACCCAAACAAAGCATGGAAGCTTTCTGAATTGAGGAGATAGAGGTCAGAGTTCAGGGATTCTGAGGTAGTTGCAGTTGACAAGTACCAGAAAAGAGACAGCTATACAGAGAAAAATGATTAGGGGTCCCCATGAGTCTACAGGGAGTGAAACCCTACAAGGCCAGGTAAATAATTGCCAGGAAACTCTAAACTCAACAATTCCTGGAGCTTACAGAGGGATGGGAGACACTGGAGTTCCAATAATCCAGAGTGGAGGATTCTCAAATACCCAAGGCATTCAGTGGAGACCACAGAAGTAGTGGGGGAACTTAACTAGCCCTAGAATAAATCTTATTCTAGACCTTCTATAACAAAACTTAAAAACAGTCCTTGAAAGGATCAAGCTGATTTGCAAACAGTTTAACTGCCTGACAAAACAAAGCCCAATACTATTGATAAGAAGACAACAAAATCCACACAAAAAATACCCCAATAACACAGTGGTCAGCATCCAATAAAAAATTACCAGAAGTTGAAGAAATAGTAAATGAGACCCACAGATCCACAACCGAGAAAGCAAAATCAGTCAATGGAAACAGAACCAGAAATGACAACAGCTATTATAAATGTGCTCAGGGTTTAAAATGAACCATGAACCTAAGGTACAGAAAAGTGGAAGATATTAAAAAAAAAAAAAGAACCAAAGGAAACTCTAAAGCTGAAAAGCACAACATGTGGAAACAGGTGGAAAAAGCATCACTAGATGTGCTTGACACCAGATTAGACACTGCAGACGAAGAGATGAACAAACTTGAAGAAATAGAAACTACCACAAATAAAGTACAGACGGAAAAAAAAAAAAAAGAGTGAATAAAATTAACAGTTCGGAGACCTGTGGGGCAATAACAAGTTATCTAATGCATAACTGGATCCCAGAAGGAGAGAAAGAGAAAAAAATATTTGAAGATAAAAAGGCTGAACATTTTCTAAATTTGATGAAATTATAAACTCATAGTTCCAAGAAACTCGGTAAACCCCAAGCAAGAATATACTTGAAAGCCTACCCTATGGTTTGTGGTGTTAGCACCTATCATTGCTTACCACCTGACCTGATTTATTAACTGAATGTTCAGCTGGCATGCAATGTCATGCCCAACCTCACTAGCAGGACAGAGACGGACCCCAGAGACCTTGCCAGTTGCATGGTCTGAGGGCCAACATTGGGAACTGGTAACAGAATTCACAGTAAGGAGATCAGAAATTTTAAAAATTAGGACCAAGTTGAGGACAAGAGGATCCAGAAAATAAAGTAATAGGCCCAGGAGGATTACATCATTGGGAAGTGCAGCTAAATTTCCTGAATCAGATGAATTTGTCAGTTTTTAATCAGGCTGGGCTCTTGTGTGGCCGTTTATGGTCATAAGCATCAAAGAGTTCTTCCTGACTTCTAACAGAAGCAGGGTTGAACAATATTCTTTGTGGCTCAAGGTTTTGTGTAAATTCCCTTGCTTCAAACAAGACAACAATGCCCTCCTCTCTTTATTCACTGAAATGGCAAATTCCTGGTCTAGGGCCTATGATTTACTCACCAAATTTCAAAGAACAGAGAAACCAATCAACAAATCAAGCCTCCCTGTGGGTATCTTATGCCTGGGAGTTCTTAGACAGAAAGGAATGTTCTTTGTATCTAGGACAGACTAAGGCATTTTATATTTAAGAGGGAGGATTAGAACTTGTGCAAAGGGGTGATGAGTAGCTAATCTTTAGACAGTCACAAGGAATATGGTAAGATGTTAAAATTCACCTGGTATCTAGACTAGAATCTAAGAATTAGAGGCTCATTTTTTTTATATATATAACATTTTGCTGATTTCAAAAGAATCTATTTCTTTATAGAACATATGAGATAAACACAAAAACAAAATAAAATTTGATTTGAAGATCTATTTTGGGAAAAACATATAATAATATTAAGATTATAGTGTAGAAGTGTTTTGCAAAATAATTCTCTTCGTCATGAAATTTTTCCCCATTCACTCAATAAGTATCCATTTATTTTCCCCACAAAATTAGCATCATGCTCTTTATATTCTTTTTTTAGCTGCTATTTTTTCACTTAACAATGTATCATAAACATTTTCCCATGTCATTCAATATTTCATCCATTGGCTCAAAAAAATCAATAAATACTGTAAGATAATTTTGCTTCATTCTTTACTATAGTTATGTCTCTTTTTTCTTATGATGCTGGTTAATTATAATGGCAAGCATCTCTGTCTTGTTCATGGCCTTAATGAGCATGTCCCAATGTTTCACGTATAAGTATAGTGCTGGCTGCCAGTTTGAGACCAACAATCTTTATCACTGTAGTTGTCTTTCTATTTCTAGGTTACCAGAAGTTTGTTTGTTTATTATTTTTGAATCATGAGTGGGTGTTAAATTCTGTCAAATTCCTCTTTGGGATACCTGGGTGGCTCAGTCGATTAAGCATCTGCCTTTGGCCCAGGTCATGATCCCAGGGTCTTGGGATTGAGTCCCACATTGGGCTCCTTGCTTACCGAGGAGCCTGCTTCTCTCTCTCTGCCTGCCACTCCACCTTCTTGTGCTCTCTCTCTCTCTCTGACAAATAAATAAATAAAATCTTAAAAAAAAAAAATTCCTCTTTGGCACCAGTTAAGAGGTAGATTGTGGGTGGGGACTGGAATTGGGAATACCAGTTGAGGAACTATTTCATTGGCCCATATCAGAGGAATGAGGACTAAAGCAACAGATGTGGAAAAGGAAAGAGAGGTCTTTTATCAACACAGCAAAGGGAGTTAAGAAAAGGAAAAGGCAGAGATATCTGTGAGATTTTGAGCTGGTTTCCTGGGAGGCCAACTCCAGAAGAAGCAGAGGAGGAGGAGTACATGACAGAGGAAAGATAATGTGTTTTGTTTGAATGGTGAGATACCTGAGACATTCATATGGAGGTGCCCAGTTGGCAGATGAAAATCTGAGTCTTTAAGAACAAGAAAGAAGAAAACCTAGATTCATAACTTACCTGCAGAGTTACATCAAGGTCACAAGAGCACGTGAACTGGCCAAGGGGAGAGCACACAGGGTGAGAAACACTAAATTTGAGGAACGGGGGCTTTTGAGAAGCTCTTGGTGACTCCTTGGTGGTTACTGTGTTCATTTACTAAAAGCTTAAATGCTGCTTAACAGAAACCGGGAAGAGAAAAAAAAATAGCTTGGTTGGGGTTTGGGAAGTATCTAAAACAGAAAACAAATTTTTCTTTTAAATAAGACAGAATGGTAATGATCTACATAAAATAGGAAGAGGAAAGAATGCATTGAGAGTTTACATTGGATGACTCTGATCTTTTCCATGAAGTAGGCAATGAGGTTTTCTGCTGAAAGGAGGAGCATGAGGGTAAGTTTGAGGTGTGAGCAAAGTGAGCATAAGAAAAACTGTGGTGGGGGGTTTGTAGGGGACTGACTGAAAATGAAATAAAAGATGACAGATTCTGGAAGCTCAACAGTGCATAGCAACAGCGTTGGAGGTTCCATCAGTTTTCACCCCTTAACTTTTTCCAGCAGGGCTCAGCAATTTGGAAATCAGAGGGAAGAAGAAGGATGAAGAGTAATGGGAAGCCATGGAATGTAGAAATGGGTTAAGTAGGGAACTGCAGGAATACCTTGCTTGAATTCAGTGGAGGTAGAGAAACAAGGATAGGGTCTCAGTAGGAAACAGTCGATTAACCAAACACACTTTTCCAAAGTGTGTTTTATGGAACACTAGAGTTGTGAAACATGCTTCCTTAAAAAAAAATAATAATAAACTTTTGTCAAATTATTGTGGAAAACCTTAGAGCTTCACAAGGGAGGTTAACATTTAAAAGGCCTACTAAGTCCAGAAAAAAAAAACCCACCTGTTTTGTAACCCAGAACTTCCTAAGCTGATTTGACCTTGAAGTACTTTTTTGTGTAACTCATATCAACAGCACTTTTAAGTATATTAGTGAGGATAAGCTAGGTTATGCTGTTGTAACAAGTCAATCTCAAAATCCAGTAGCTGAACACAGCCAATGTGGGTCCAAATAGCCACTCAGGAACTCAAGTTAATGGAGGTTCCAACATCTCAAACATGTAACTCCAAGATTTGCCATGGCTGGAGAGGAAAGCACACAGAGAAGTGCTTACTCTTCATGCTCTGACCTAAAATGGTACACATCACTTCTGCTGGCTGCTCATGGGCCATAATGGGTCATATGGGCCCACCTAAGTTTAAGGGACTGGGAAATACAAGAGGGAGGGAGAGGAGGAAGAAGCTGCCCCTCAGCAGCATTATTTATTGAAATACTGTTCTGTTTTTGGCATTTTGCTAAGTGCTTGTATGACATGCATCATGTTATATAATTCCCACAACAACATTATCAGTAAGGTAGTTTATTATCCCTATTTTCCAAATCAGAAAATTGAGACCTAAAAAGGTTAGCTGAATTGTCCAAGGTCACAGAGAAGTAAGTAAAGGAGGCTAGATTCAGACCATCCCCTCTAGGATGGCAAAGCCCATACTGATCACCACTGTGTTCATGTCTCCCATGCTTCTATGCTGTGTTTTTGATGGCCAGGCCCTTTTACTCACAGCTTCTTATTTCATCCTCAACAACCCTGCCAAGATAGCCACCTGTGCCTTCATTTCTAATGAAGAAAAGAAGAGATTTGAACCCAGTTCTCTTTGACTCTCAAAGCCCGTTAGTGCTCTTTCCCAGACCTCTTTTTCTACCATTTTGGTCATTGCATGCAGATTATTTGGTCTTCCCCTGGTTAGATTTGGTTTACACACAATATTCTGGACAGACTTAAGATGTCCCTTTGTTTCATTGACACTGGAATGATAGTTACAGCTTTATCTAGATCTTCCTAATGGTGATCTCTGGATCTGTTGACTGCAAAATCTCCTTCATACTGGAAGACTTGAAGTCTTTTATACCTAGAAAGACCTCCCCCCCAAATTATACATTATTCTGTACATGCTTCTTTTTTCTCTGGGAGTATCATGAGGTTTTCCTAGTATTTTTCCCTTATAAGCTTGGTATTCACTACTCAGGAAATCTTGTGTCTACTGCAAATTGGAATATTTAAACATACACAGTTAAGACTCAAAAGCAACTGTCTTTGAGAAAGAAAATCTCAGGAGTAATAGGTTCCCAGCTGTGTGGTTCCTCTGGGTCCAAATTAAAGAGTCCATGAAAGCATCCTCCAGAGCTCCCCAGGCACAGTGGGCTCAGCAAAGAGTTTGAAGACCCATCTGGCAAGTGGCTAGTGAGCCCAGCTGCTGGCTTTCAGGTAACTTAAAAGATTGAATAGTCTTGGGCAGAAAGCCTCAATGACCCCGTGGAACTGGGAGCAGCAATAGTAAGAGTGGAGGGTGA
Source organism: Phoca vitulina (assembly GCF_004348235.1). Lineage (NCBI taxonomy): Eukaryota > Metazoa > Chordata > Mammalia > Carnivora > Phocidae > Phoca > Phoca vitulina. Next base: position 5,220,602 of record NW_022589734.1, read on the forward strand.
GTCTTGCCTCTCTAAGAGGTCAGTGAACAGCAAACAGGAAATCCATACTGGACAATCAGCTCACAAGCCAAATGATGCCAGCTATGTAAATGTCAGGATTATACCAAAACCTATATATCAGTGGCTTAAATTATATAGGATTTTGTGTGCTTGTTTGTCTTGTTTCCCACATAAAAGTAGTCTAAAGGTCAGCAATCCATGGCTAAAATGCTGGTTCTGTGATGTCACCAGTGACACTGACTATTTCTAGCTTTATGCTCCCCACTCATGGCATCCATCCATTGCTACAGAATGGCTGTTACAGCTGCAATCCATGTTCCTGGCTGCAAGAAGGAAGAGCAGAGGGCAGACACAGTGACTTCTGCTTAAATCTCATTAACCACTCCTATCCACAAGGGAGACTGGGAAATGCAATTTTTCAGCTGGGTACCATGTTGCTTTCCAAAAATTCAGATACTGAGGAAGAAAGGGGAAATGAATGTTAGGTCCTTCATTATTGTCACTGCCCCACAAGGAATCCAATAAACTGTGCACATTATGGAAAAGTCTTGGAGGCCAGTCAGTCTAGACTGCGTGAATACTTATTTTTACTGTGATGATTGTGCTCTGAGAGGCAGTCCCGACCCCCCCTCACACACACTGCTACCATAGCAGACATTATCACTGTCCCTGACAATCCTGGCCAGTTGGCAGAAGTCCCTAGACTAAGGCTGGACCAATGCTGCAAGATGTTCTGCCACCACTTTCTGCCTGGGTCCACTCTTTGCCTCTTGCAGAGCCAGTTAGCTTAATCCTAGAACCAGCAAGTGGTTGTCTTCAAATCTGAGAGCATTATGCTCACTGATACCCAAGGGGAACACTGAGGACGTTTCTCTTCTATCTGTTGTACCCTTCATTAGGGACACCCTGACCACTGAAGAACAATGATTAGATCCCTCCCACTCTCAGCGCCTCCAATGGCGGACCATTCATCAAGGATTTTGTATCCAATGCCCAAAATTTGTTACTGGAGATGATGAATGCCATCATGGATACAGTTGATGCTGAAAATCAGGTGGAACTGGAGGAAAAAAACACACCTTATTAATCAAGTGTTGAAACTTCAACACACACTTGAAGATCTGTCGGCAAGAGTAGATGCAGTTAAGGAAGAAAATCTGAAGCTAAAATCAGAAAACCGAGTTCTTGGACAATATATAGAAAACCTCATGTCAGCTTCTAGTGTTTTTCAAACAACTGACACAAAAAGCCAAAGAAAGTAAGGGATTGACATCCCTTCTGTTTTATGGGATTGCTGTTGATCTTTTTTTTCTTTAAAACTTGGATAGATTAAAAAAGTTACAGTACTTTTGTTTGTGGCTTAATTGAATATTTATAAAGATAATGTCAGATCTAGGCAAAATTAAGAGCATAACAGAAGATGTCCATAAGTTTGTGTGATATATGTTAGTCTATGTAAACATGCAAATGTCTTGTAGAGACTTTATAATTAGAAATGCATATATTGGGGCGCCTGGGTGGCTCAGTCAGTTACGCGTCTGCCTTCGGCTCAGGTCATGATCAAAGGGTCCTGGGATCGAGCCCCACATCGGGCTCCTTGCTCAGCAGGGAGCCTGATTCTCCCTCTGCCTGCCGCTCCCCCTGCTTGTGCTCTCTCTCTCTCTCTCTCTCTGACAAATAAACAAAATCTTAAAAAAAAAAAAAAGAATGCATATATTTATGAAACTTGAAAGTGAATGATTTATCAAATTTGCTTTGATTTATAGATTTAACACTTTCTTTTATTATAGGTACAGTAAGAGATACAAGAAAATAACCATCATGTTGTAAAAAGTGACCAGTCATGTCCTGAATTTACAGCTGTATATACCCTGCCCACCATGCTGATGCCCCTTCTCCATTTGCTTCTTCCTTCCCATTTCCTTTCCCCTAAGGAAAAAATTGGTTTCACATTTGTAAAAGTAATTTTAATAATAATCATCTGTGAGAGTAACCTCAGCTAGAATTGTTGAAATTTAACCAAAATAAGATACTTTCACAGTTAGGGCTTGCCTTAGTATTAAGATAGGATTTTTGGTTTCTCTTTACTCAATTGAAAACAGAGGCTATACATATGAAGACTTTTCTTTGCCACTGAATTGCCAAACTGGGACAGTTTGTTGACAAAAACTTCCTTTTGCACAAAATAACCCACTTGGTATCTAAAAAATGAGCTCTGGTTATATATTTATAATAGGAAATTTTGAGAAAAATGGAAATAGGATAGGAAAAGTACTTGGCATACAGTAGTAACCAACTCCAAATGTTTTTACTCCAGATTTGCATGATCTCTGGCACAGACTAGATCTTTTAGGGAATATATATATGAGAGTAGATTAAATGTGACTAATCTTTTGTCAACCACATCTAGAAGAGAATAGTTACAAAGAGTTTAGTCTCAAGGTTTATTTGTAGTACCCAGCAGATCAACTTTTGCAAAATCCCTTTAGAGTGTATCAGTATCAAAATCATGAATAAAATGCATGCATATTAGCTGATACTTTCTCAGTATTTTCTGTCACCATTTCTCCCAAAATTTTCTGTTAACCTAACTACTTGGTTTGTAGTGTTTAATCACTCTTCGACAGTTTCTAAAAATTTAGTTTGTAGATTCCATTTGGTAAGAAATTTAGTGTCAGAAGTAATGTTAAAATGTTAAATAGGATAAGAGAGCCACTAATATCATTTTGGTTATTAGATTTGAGCTACTTTTATTCATGGAACAATCTTATGTTTGTATTGGTGTAAGATTTGATGAATGACTTTAGCTGTATGAATATAATAGCTATACTGCAAACATTTTGCACCCCTTTGTGACCTAATTTACAAACACTTAAAATTGTGTTGCAATTGTGCTTTACTGTTTAATAAAAAGCTGTTTTGGAAAAAGAAAAAGAAAACGAAAGAAAGAGAGAGAAAGAAAGAAAGAAGAAAGAAAGAAAGAAAGAAAGAAAGAAAGAAAGAAAGAAAGAAAGAAAGAAAGAAAGAAAGAAAGAAAGAAAGAAAGAAAGAAAGAAAGAAAGAGAAAGGAAGAAAGAAAGAAGGAAGGGAAGGAAGGGATGGAAAGGAAGGGAAGGAAGGAAGGGAAGGAAGGGAAGAAAAAAAAAATGATTAAGTACCACTATGTACCAAGCACTGTGCTTGGTGTGGAGTTAACAAAGATGAAGGGCATTTCTCTTCTTGAGAATTCAGAGACTAGTGGGAACAAGCAAGTACACAAAGAAATTGCAATGGGATGGGGGAATGCTACAGTAGACGTGTGAAGGAAGCCCAGGAACACTGAGAAAGTCCCTGATAGCACACCACTTCTCTTAGTCCACTGGGGTTGCATTAAAGAAAACCGCAGACTGGGTGGCTTGTAAACAACCAAAACTTATTTCTCAGCTTGGAAGGCTGAAAGTCCAAGATCAAGGTGCCGGCAGATTTGGTCTGGTGAGCACCTGCTTCCTGGTTCATAGATGGCTGTCTTCTCCCTGTGTCTTCCCATGGAAGAAAGTGCAAGGGATCTCTGGGTGTCTCTTTTATAAGGGCACTCTTTTATAAGGACTCCATCCTCATGATCCAGTCACCTCCCAAAGGCCTCACTTCCAAATATTATCACCTTGGGGATTAGGATTTCAAGATATGAATTTGGAGGACACTAACATTCAGATCACAGCAGTGATGGATTCCAAGCTTTAGAGCACATAAGAGCACCTGGGCAGCTTATAAAAGTGCAAGTTCCTATGTATTGTCACAGGGGTTCCAATATTATAGACTTGAAATCTAGATCTCCAGATTTGCCTAGCAATCTATTCTCTTTTTTCCCACAAAAAAAAAAAAAAATCCTGATAATGCTGACACAGTAGTGGATCCCACTTTGAGAAATTCTGCTCTAAGGGGTAAGGTGGGATGAATATGCTAGAGAAAGAAGGCTCAGAAGCAATAATTTATGAATTAATAGGCAGGGCATTCTAGGTGAATGGGACAGCTTAAGTGCAAAAGCCTGGCAGGGTCTGGTTTGTCTAAGAAAAATAAGACACAGGGACTAGAACATGAGCCTGGAGAGCCTCAGGAGGTGCCAGAGGCCCAAAGATGTTGAAGCCAGACTCTATTTATAGCACTTCATACAACAAAGTTTAAACAGTTTTCCTTCTGTAAGACAAAGCTGCAAATTAAGGAGCCAGGATCCTGAGTTCTGGGTTTCCTAGTGGAGGACTGGCAAAAAGAATAACAGTGCACTTGAATTGGTCTAGACTGACCACAAATCAGTCCCAGCTCCTCTGTCTGCCTTTTGTTCCCTCCCTCCCCTTTGCATCTGCTCTGCCTGCCTACCACTCTCTGCCCTTACTCCTCTGAGAGTTGGTGTGTTCTACTGGGCATCTTTGGCTTAGCTACCTTTCAGTTTCTGGTTTTTTTTCTTATGTTTGATAATGTAACATCTAACCATTTTCTCAATTTTGTCCTGGCTGCCTCTGGCAAGCCAGATTAACCTGTCTCACAGTGAAGATGAAGGCTGTCCACTCCATGGAGCCAAAGGGGAGGCATGAGCTCCCCGGCCTGGACCAGTAATTGCTCATCACTCTACTCCAGCTCTCTTATTGCTAAGCCAGTACAGTGGGCCAGTGTTCCTCCAACTGAGGTACACACTTTCTGGAAAATTTGAGCAGTTTCCAAATGATACTCAGACAAGGATACGTATAAAGGCATCAGTGCCCACAGGTATTCTTTGCTAATATTGGTCTGCTTGAAATGAGCCTATGCTGAGAATATACCTTCCTCACTCTACAAAAGAAAGATATATCCCTTGCCCATCCCAACTCTTGTTTTGGTTCTTTGCTGCAGGAGGGCACCTGAAACAATGGGATAAATTAAAATTAATGATAAACCAAGTCCCTTAAGCTCATAAGGCTTTGTGTCCTTCCCTGTCTTATACATATTTCTGCAAGAAGGGCATGTTGGCCCATGGGGGCTCATAATTCAGAATATCCAAAGTAGCATAAGCTTGCGATGTTGGTCCTTTAAAATGTAATTTTTGTAGGACTATTGGATTTTCCGAAATACGATAAATCAAACACACAAACAAATATTTCACCTGCTATCTTTCAGATATAGCATGCTTTATTCAGTAAAGTAATGAAAATTTATTTTACTCAATAATATAAAATATTTGTTCAAATTATAGTCAATCCTCGTTTTATTTCAACATATAAAATAGTTAACATTTCCTATCTCCTATTAATAAAACTTATTTTTTTTAAAGATTTTATTTATTTATTTGAGAGACAGAGAACGAGAGAGAGCATATGAGAGGGGGGAGGGTCAGAGGGAGAAGCAGCCCTGCCGAGCAGGGAGCCCGATGCGGGACTCGATCCAGGGACTCCAGGATCATGACCTGAGCCAAAAGCAGTTGCTTAACCAACTGAGCCACCCAGGTGCCCCAATAAAACTTATTTTAAAAACGTGTGAAAAATTTTAGATGTCAATTTAAAAATGCATGGATGAGCACATAGATTTTCAAAATTCTTTCACAAGGTGTAGAAGCCAACGTTTGAAGACCCTGGAGTAGGACACTTGCCATTAAGGATCACGGTTGTTCTTATTCTATTTCAAAGTGTGCTGAGTTTCTACTATGTGCCAGGCACAGTGAGCCTTCTTTGAAATAAGTGCATCACTCTGTGCTCTGGAAAATGCTCAGTCTCCTGGTGGTGGATGACCTGGTCTCAAAGAGCTCTATAGTCTGCCTTCCACACTGAGAAATATGTGCATCTAACTCCAGGACCAGAAGTTGTGACTCCCACAGAAGGTGCACAAGCCTGGCAGAAGGTCGTCCTGAGAGGGCAGTAGGCACCCAGTCACACGTTTTGGGCTTGTGTGTTCTGGTGTGTCCAGGTGCATGAAAGAAATGTCAACAACTCAAGAGGGGCTCCAGTGTAGGGTGTGTGTTCCCCTGGGAGTGCACCTGGGATCCAGAGAGCCAGGACACAGCAGGGCACAAACAAAGTTCACAAGTAATGGAATGTGCACACACGCTGGGATTGATGCTCGAACCATGTCATCCCAAAGGTGCGCCAGATGCAGAAGGTGTGGCTCTGGCCCATGAGCCAGCTGTGGATCACTGTGGGGTGTCATCCACAAAGCCACTGTGGAGGAAGCTGGGCTTGAGCAGAACTCTGAATGATGGATAGGATGTGGGGAATTGGAGAGAGGCAGGGAAGTTGCCCAGTTGCCATCAGTCAGGCAGACAGGTACCGAGCAGCTGGTCTGTGCTCAGGTCTGCTCAGGACCCTGAGAAATTGGGGGAGTTGGATACAGATTTAATAAGGGACTCCAGGCACAAACGCTGGGAAAATTCAAGTCTCCCTGCAGGAAAGTATGTGATTAAGGCCTGGGTCCCTGGAGCAGCGAGCACCCCAGGAATTTGGAAGTGGGAAAGCTACCAATGGATCTGATGGGCTAGGGATGAAGGGTAGCCTTGGAGAGGAGAATGAGCCCAGTAGGAAGGGTAAACAGAATGTGGATTGTGGGGCATCCCAAGTAGGGGCATCCCAGGTAGAGAAAACAAAGGTGGCCTAGGCTTGGCCTAGAACTGACCTGCTGTGTTGAGCAAACAGCAAAATGAAATGCCAAAAGACTGAGCTGCTAAAACAGTCACTCCTTCAGTAAGTGAACATTCTCGAAGCACCTATCTGCCAGATATCGCAGGTATCCAGTGAGGAAGACTCACTGAAGGATGATGAGGAGGGCTGGGAAGAAGAGGTTCAGATCACAGGGAAGCTTACAGCAGGAGGTTGCAGACAGTCTGGGAAACAGGAAGAGTCGGCGGAGTGGGGCAGGCAGTGTACACTGGTGGAGTGAGGGGGGCTTTGGAAAGTAGGACTGAGGCAGAATGGGGAGGGTTTCGAAAGCCAAGGAGAAGCAACTGCTCTTCATTCCCAGCGCATTTCACATTGTGGAGCTTGAAGCCATCACATGTTCTTCTCCAAGGAGATGGCTTATTGCTGGTTAGGCCCCAGGAAGACCCGAGCAATGACAGCTTGCAGGACGGGTTTGGACCGAGAGGGAGTAGAAGGCAGGGAGCCAGTCAGGGAGACATTACACAGCCTGCATTATTCGGTCCCGGACCCAGAGGGAGGACAAAAGCATCCGTGCAGTTGATTTCAGGAAAGATTTACACCACAGCTGCATAGATTCACCTCGTTGTCACTCCTGATATTCTTCCAAGGAAGAGCTTTCCACCCTGGTGGTGGGGAACGGGTGGGGGTGGGCACATATATATAAATTTTGCTGGAAAGCAAAGAGGAGACAATATTATCATTCCGAAAATATGATTCAATTTCCCACATATTCATTACCAGCTATCATCAGCTTCCTTCTCTTTGTCTTCTTCTTGCTCTCTTTTTTAAAAATGTTAAAGTTCTTGTGGTAGTATGATCATTATATTCAAAGTATTTACAAGAAACGCTCACTACAACTGCAGCTGTTAGAATCATGCCCCATTAGGGAAGCAAGGCCCAACAGCTCAGAGAGGAGGAAACAGGGTTGGGTCTTCAACTGCCCAGTAATGAGACAATAACCCGGGACCATTTGGTCACATTCCAGTCCGGCCCTTAGAAAGCACATGTGTTTTTACGCGGCCGTTTCTAGACCTCTCGGTTACAGGGAACATCTGGGATGCGTGTGTAAGCCATCTTCAACAAGGCAAGGCCCAGGGTGCAGGGGGTGGTGGCCCCTGGCTGAGCTCTGAGCACAGACTCCAGCCCGCGCAATGGGGGATCTGCCGAGAAGTCTGCTCTGGGTGGCACAGCCCTGTGTGCTGACGGATTGGCTCCTACATGACTTGGAACAGTTTGTTGTGTGGGTCTGTGGCTCGTGCCAGGAAGACTGATGTGGTGGGTTTGATTGGTGGGGTTTGTGAATGGGTCAGTTAGCTTTGCACAGAGGCAAACTTTGTTCTCTTCACTTAGCTGCACCCCCAACCTGGCCGGGCGCACGACAAATGGCAACCAGGTGACGGGAGTGGTGATCTCTCCCGGGAAAACCAACTGTGAGCTCATCCTCTTGGTGGGCGGGTCAGGAATGTCCTCCTTACCCATGGAGAATGATTTATTGTTTTTTCAAACACCCCATGTGTAATATCTTCAGTTGCCCTCCCAGGAGCCATGCTGTAAATACAAAATGTAATCTCATTTACAATTTAGGCAGGCAGCAAGATACATTGGGTTGATGAAAGGCTTGGACACAGGAGGAGCCAAGATTTGCTTCCCATCTTTGGGGCAGAGCATCGGTACTTCACATGAAAAAGTACTGAAGGCCAAGGGAGAGTTGATGGAAATCATTTAAACCAGAGGCTCAAGGCAGCAAATTGGGATACAACCCTACCCCTTTCCCCTCATGAACACAAGCAAACAGAAACTTTCTACAAACGAGGGTCTTGAGCATGAGATGTTAAAAGGCAAATGCTTATCAGTAACCTTTGAAATACTCCTGGCTGTTGAAGCAGTGTTTCTCTCTCTCTTACCATACCACCCGCTTAGATATGACAAGCGACTTGAACCGTTTCCTTTTCCTTTGAGATGTTAAATGTATGTGCAATCTGCAGCCACGAAGGTTTTCTTTCAAATGGTTCTCCGTCTACCTACAGAGAAAGAGAAGACATGAAATCGTTGCAGAGCCGGATGGTCTGGCTTTCTCTGCATTTGGCTAAGAATGAGACACAGCCCATTCTGAGTAGTCAGGCATGCGAGGTGTATCCCGCACCTATGGCCATGATCACTCTTTCTTTAAAGAGCCTCTAAGCTTCTGCAGTAAAAGTGGTGCCTCCAAATGTTTTCAGGCCACAGTTCTTTTTTTTTTTTTTTTTTTTTTTTACTTTAAGAAGTCATCTCCCATAGGGAAGATGCGTTATTTTTTCTTGTTTTACTGGCACCTGTAATTCTTTCAATGACATTTCCTATTCTAGCTCCAAAGTTGATGCCAAGCCGTGATCTACCTCATATAGGTACAGTATTCTGGACTCAGACTTGAGAGGGTGGGGGAAGAGAAGGAAGTGCAGAAGGGACAAATAAAATGCGAAAGCAAAAAAAATTAGTCCATGGAATCATTAGCATGCTATTTTCATTACTCAAATACTTTCCAGATTATTGGATGCTCATTTTGGAAATAAAAACATCTATATCAAAACATCAACAAAAATATTTATAGCCAATATATCTAAAGATTAATATTCTTAATGCATTTGAAAAAAAAAAAACATTTGAGCTGATAGTCAACAAGTTTTTGACCTACAAAAAATGTCAGTTGCACATGGCTCATCAGAATACTAAAGCTGTAACAGATAAATGGGCCCGGATTATTAGTAGAAAATATAAATGGCTTCAAACATATGAAAAACCGTGTAACCTAATAACCAAAAAAATGCAAATAAAAAGCAAACCCAATCTATTTTCAGCTATGATAAATAGCAGGGATGCTTAGCAAGTCTGACTGTCCAGTGCTTGGCATAAAGAAACAAGAACAGTGCTCCAGGGAATGCAAGTTGGCATAACCTTCTTGGAAAGCAAATTGGCGATAATGTAACAAAAAATGTGGGGTTTTTTTTGAATGTTCAAATCTTAGTTCTAATAATTCCAGCTCTGTGAATTTATCCAGGGGAAAAAATGGTCTGTCCAAAGATGTACATCGCAGTATTTATAACAGTAAAAATGTGGAAGCAAGCCCCATATCCAAGAATAGAGAAATTAAGCAGTAATCAGAAACAAGGAAAGTAGCCGTAAACAAACTTGTCTATAAATCTCCCATTGGCTATTTAATAATTGTGTGATGTTAGACACATTACTAAAACTCTGAGCCTCAATATTTTTTGTCAGTTTGTATCATGAAAATAATTCCTACTTTGTTGGGATCCTGTTGTCAGGATTAAATGGGAAAATGTTTATAAATTGCTTGAAACAGTGTCTAGAATGCAGAAAATATCAGCTTCTCTGTATTATTATTTGGCCACCCTCAATATTCCTCAGCTGTTGAAAGAATATTTAAGCATAATTTGTAATAACAGGAAATTTCGCATTATGTTATGTGAAAAATCAGAGCATAGAGTGAAATAGAGATCTTGGTCCAGATTCTGTAAAATATGCATAGAAAAAGGAAAAAAAAAAAAACAATGGATGAAATAGAAATCAAAATTTAACGGGTTGTCTGGGTCTTAGAATTAGGGGTGATTTTCCTATGGGCTTTCAACTTCTGTGTCATTTCCAAGTGAGCTATAATGAGCATGCATTATTTTTATCATCGAGAAAGGATAAAATATATTTCCTAAAATACATCACCAGCCTCTGGTGTTGGTTTCCAGACAGAGCAGGTAGTTGTTTTTATCCATGGCTCCCAGGAAGGATAGAAGGGCAGCTGAGACTCAGGGACAGAGGTCCAGATGAGGAGCTAGGACCACTGGCTTTGGAGTCCTGGATCTCCACTTAATACCCTGCAACCCTGGCCGTTGTGGACTGTGCTGCTATGGGGAGAGCATCCAGCGAGATCAACACTTCACTGCAGAGCCAGTGGGGAAATGCCTCCTCACTCCCTCTCAGCATGCCACGCACCACGCTGGGTTTTCTGTGGAGCTCTCTGATACACTTTGGTTCCCCTCTCCGGCTGCTGGTGGGATGGAATAATTTGGCCAAGATATTCTTTCAGCTTGTATCCCTTGCGATGGGCTGAATTGTGTCCCCCTAAAATCCATATGTTGAATTCCTAACCCCCAGTACTGCAGGATGTGACCTTATTTGGAAATAGGGTTGTTGCCAAAGTATTGGGTTAAGATGAGATCATCTGGGGGGGCCCTAACCCTATACAACTGCTGTCTTTATAAAAGGAAATGTGGACACAGAGACATGCAGAATGTGGGCACATTCTCCACACAGGAAGGGCACCCTGTGAAGGCTGGAGTTACACTGCCACGAGCTAAGGAACCACCAGAAGCTTGGAGAGAGACCCGGAACAGACCCTTCCCAGCACCTTCCAAGGGAGCATGGCCTTGCTGACACCTGGATTTCAGACTTCTGGCTTCTGGAACGGTGAGGCAAGAAATTTCTGTAGTTTAAGCCCCTCCCTCCCCCCATTTTGTGGTAGTTTGTGAGGGCAGCCCCAACGAACGAAGATGGCCCCCTTTCCCTCAGTCCATGTCACTCCTTCCACCTTCCCTCCCTTCCAGCGACAAAAATAAAAGACTTCTGAATCAAAGGAGTGTTCTGTCATGGTCCACTGGGTGGAAGGGTGCCCAGTGCCCTCCCCCAGGGCTCTGCACAGTCTGCAACTCAGTGAAGTTGCTCAGTGAACCAGTCAACGCTTCAACCACAGTGGCTTCTGGTCAGTCACATGTGGCGAGTCATATGTAAATTCTTCCACCTGCAGCGTACACGTCTGTACGGTGAGAATCTGCATAGGCCCTCACGGAGTGGGTCTTTATCCCATATACCATAACAATGATGGGAGAAAACATGTGATATCAGTAAGAACAAACCGAAAGTACTATATTTATTATATCATAAATGTGTTCAAATGTGAAAGAGGCCCCAAAAGTGGCTTAACACACGTCGGTCTCGTGTAGGAGCCCAAGGTGGGGCCTTGCTTGTGAGGATTTTGTTATGGACTGAACTTTGTGTCCCCTTCAAATTGCTATGTTGAAGTCCTACCCCAATGTGATGGTATTGGGAGGTTGAGCCTCTGGGAGGTGATTAGGTTTAGATGTGGTTATTAGGGTGGGGCCCCATGATGAGATTAGTGTCCTTAGAAGAAAAGGAAGAGAGACCAGAGCTCTTTCTGTCACGTGAGTAATAAGGTGACCATCTAGTGAGACCTTAAACTTCCTAGCCTCTGGAATTGGAGAAAGAAAGTTCTGTTGTTTAAGCTGCCCACTCCATGGTGTTTTGTTGTAGCAGCTTGAGTGACTAAGACAATCTTCTTGCCCTGTCAGCCTTTCCCTTACCACGGATTCACACCCTCATTTCCAAAAGGATTCCCTGTCACACTGACATTTCACTCAGCAGGGAAGAAGAAAGGGACGGGGAGAACCCACTCTCTCCCACTGAGGCAAATTGCACACAACACTCCCCCTCTGTGTCCCACTGGCCAGGAATTGATCCCATGACCATTCTCAAAGCAAAGGGAGCTGAAGAATATAATCTTTTTTCCTGGGCAGACAGTGACCAGGTTAAAAAACTTTCTTCTTTTTCTGAGCATTTTTTTGAAGTATACTTGACACCATGTTACATTAGTTTCAGGTGTGCAACGTCATGATTCAACATCTCTCTACGCTATGCAAGGCTCACTGCAAGTGTAGCTACCATCTGTCACCATACAACACGGTTACGATACCATTAACTATATTTCCGAGGCTGGCTCTTTTATTCTGACTTATTCATTCCATAAGTGGAAGCCTGTATCTCCCACTCCCCTTCAACCATTCTGCCCATCCCCCCCCCCCCCCTCCCCCTTCCAACCACCAGTGTGTTCTCTATATTTATGGGTCTGTTTCTGCTTTTTGTTTGTTTTGTTTTTTAGATTCCATGTATAAGTGAAATCATATGGTATTGTTTTTCTCTGGCTTATTTCACTTATCGTAATACCCACTAGGTCCATCCAGGTTGTTGCATATGGCAAGATCTTATTCTTCTTATGTCTGAGTAATAGTCCACTGTGTATATATATATACCATATCTTCTTTACCCATTTATCTATAGGTGGACACTTGATTAGTTTCCATATCTTGGCTATTGTAAATAATGCTACGATAAACATAGGGGTGAATATATCTTTTCAAAGTAGTGTTTTCACTCTCTTTGAGTAAATACCCAGTAGTGGAATTAGTGGATCGTATGGTATTTCTGTTTTTAATTTTTTGAGGAACCTCAATACTGTTGTCCACAGTGGCTGCACCAGTTTGCATTCTCGCCAACAGTGCAGGAGACTTCCGTTTTCTCCACATCCTCACCAACACTTGTTTCTTGTCTTTTTAATTCTAGCCATTCTGACAGGTCTGAGGTGATATCTCATTGTGTTTTTGATTTGCATTTCCCTGATGATGAATGATGTTGAGCATCTTTTCATGTGTTTGTTGGTTATCTGTATGTCTTCTTTAGAAAAAATGTATATTTGAGTCCACTGTCCATTTTTTAATTGGATTATTTGGGTTTTTTTGAAAAATTTTATTTCTATGGGAGAAGGGAAGATGACTTTTTGGGAATAACCTGCTGTCTTTCCCTCAGCAACCAAATAGATTTGTGTGACATGACCTTTTTGCTAAGGTAGGAGCACCTGAGAAGCACATAGCTTCCCTGGCATTGGGGAAATCATTGAACAATGTATTAACTGGGAGAGAAATGGAATCCTGTTCGTACTATAGGAAATAGAGCCCCTTGGGCAGAATGAACCATTATACCTACTTTTCTCTTGCTCCCATGTTTATATCTAATGAGCATTTGTCTCTTCTGGGATCCACCTTCAAGTTACCTGTCAGCCAAGAAACTGGCTTGTGGGTATGTTTACTTCCTTTCAGAAGACTGAGAAGGTCAGTGGCTGTTCTGAGCTACCAGGTCCGATCATGCATGTAAGACAGCTACTAAATTTACTGTGACCCAGGCACTGTTAGAGTCCACCAAATTCTGCCCAGAAAGGACTGAAGAAAAGTAATCTTGATGTTTTGTGTCTTCTAGAAATTTAGCATTGTGAAGGGAGCTCCAGGAAGGAACTCAGAATGGAGATTCTAGTTTTAGTTCTGCCGGTTTCAAGCTTGAGGTCTAGGAACCACGGCATCCTCATCTATAAAATGAGACACTGGAATTTATTATACAAACCGTTAGGTGTTTTCTATATGCTATGAAACAGATTCTATGCACCCTCAAGGCAAACAGCATGAACTGAATTCCCCTCAGGCTCAGGAAACAGTGGGCTCATATGACTTGGCTTATTTAAGGTGAAAAAGAAACACAGGTAAACTTACAGTGTCCACAGTTTAGACAGCAAGTTTTTACTCACAGGGCAACCACGAATAAGGTGATGTCCATATGAAGAAACACAGATTACAAGTCACAAAGGAGAGTACAAGTCTTTGCCGTTTAGCTTGGAGCCATGAATCCAATGGACACGGGGTTGGGTCTGGAATTACCCTGTGGGGTGGAGTGGAGCCCAGGTGTCCTTGACAGTCCCATTGATGGCTGGGAGTGACCTTCCCCCCCAACTCCCACCCACCTCCACTCCCTCAGTGCCGAATCTCAGGGTCAGGGCAGGGTTAAGAAGCAAATTGTAACCAGCATGAAGAAGAAGAAGAAAAGTAAGTGTTTATGGTAAAAAAATTAAAATGGAAGCCTTCATGATAAGTCATGGGTGTGACAGACACAAGAGTTTACCCCTACCTTTACCTCTACCTCCTACCTTTACCCTACCTAAATGAAAGTAAGCTTTCATTTCTTTTTCTTTTTTTTTTAAGACTTTATTTATTTATTTGACAGAGAGAGGGCACAAGCAGGGGGAGTGGCAAGGAGAGGGAGAGGGAGAAGCAGACTCCTGCTGAGCAGGGAGCCTGATGCAGGACTCGATCCCAGGACTCTGGAATCATGAGCTGAGCCAAAGCAGACGCTTAACTGACTGAGCCACCTAGGCGCCCAACAAGCTTTCATTTCAATATCATTCCAAAAACACTGAAATTATAAGATATAGGAAACACAGATGATCAATCCACCTGATAATTAAATTTAAAAAATGCTTTTTGGGGAAAAAATTGGGTTCTATTTTCAGAATCAGCAGCTTAGAGATGTGAATTATCTATTAATAAAAATCCACTTCATCTAAGCGTTCACCACCATAACTTTCCCTCTGCTTTGTTTCCACTGCCATAGTATTGTTACAACATTGTGTATGTACAAATAGAAATGTCTGTCGATATCAAATAAAAGATAACTTAAGGCTCTTTAAATTTTTCAGTTACTTTCTTCAATGTGTCTTGATTAATTTTGTACTTTCATCTTCAGGCTCTTTCCTGTTTTCTTTAAATTTCCATCAATGATTCACCACCATCTAATTCTCTTCGTTTCCAGTATGTAACACAGTGCTGACACAGATTAGGCACTGAATAAATATTTGATGAACGAATGAATCCATATCAGTGGTTCTTAATATTCGGAATAAAGGCTCCTTAGGGAATGTGATGAAATCAGTGGATTCTCTCCCCAGGTAACCGAACTCACGCAATTTTGCATGACAGTTTCAGGGCTCATAACGCCCATCCTCTGACCTAAGGGTTCTTCAAACCTCAGACATCACATTTAAGTGTGAGCATTTTTGAAAACACTAAAAACGATTTGCTATAGGTACCTGGTATAGGAAGGGAAGATGGTCTCCGATATTAAATTTATGATCCGGTAATTCAAGACACTGTTTCTCACTACTGGTCCCAGAGGCACTGTCTGTAATGAAGAAAGTCTGGAGGAATTGGTACCCGAAGCATCCACAAAACTAATTTAGCATAAATTGCCCAAAGGGAGGCCGTCTCTAGGTCTCCTGCCCAGTAAGCACTGCCTCTGATTGAAAGTATTGCTGGATGCTGGCATGATACAGGCATGTGAGGGATGGGGAATGCTCCTTTTACCAGTGTAGCTCTCTTTCTCAATTAACACTCATAGCCAGGCAATTCTAGCCCAGATTTGCCTTTGCTTCAAGTGTCTCATTGTTACGTAAATGAGTCTTTTAACCCATAGGCTTGGACATTTGTTTGTTTTCTCCCACATTAGGGATATTTGAAATGTTTTGGCTAATCTTGCTTTAGGGAAAGTGCTGAAAAGTAGGTCATGGTTCTTTCCCTAAATAGAGTTCAGACAGACAGCTCCCATGCAAACTTTGGTGTCTATCTTATAAACTCAGAAGCCAGGCTTCCTGGTAATAGGGGTAATACTTTGGTCTATGCCAGGATTTCTCAACCTTGACACTATTGACATTTTGGGCAGACTATTTCCTGTGCATTGTAGGATGTTCAGCAAGATCCCTGGCCTCTATCCACTAAATGGACAATATCCTCCACTCACTTCCCATTCCCCCACCCTTAGCGTTGACAGTCAAAATGTCTCCAGACATGGCTACATGTCCCCCAAGGGGCAAAGTCACTCCCCAGTTGAGAACCACCGATCTATACCTATACTTGGTCCTTTGAGTATCATAATTATAAAGTTGAGAACCACAGGATTTTAAAAGTCCTAGGAGAAAAGCCACTTCCTGGAGATTTACTATGGACAGACCACCAGTGAGTTGCTTTTCCCATAACATACACATTTCCCACACCTGGCTTAGGGTCCTCACTGAGACTACAAAAAGAGAAAGAGAAAGCAACACTTCCTTTGAGGGAGTGGCTAGAGTTTGATGCCCTGGCCATTAATTCAAATGAAAATTCGTTCTACCAAACTCACAAGTACTCTACAGGAGAGCTTCTCGGCAGAGGAGAAGAGCCCACTGGGCTACTTGGCAAAGGAGGCATAGTCTCTTCAAGGAAAATAGCAATTTACTCCCAGAAGACAAAGCACAGCAAAAGGCTTGGGCACAATTGTCATGGGAGAGATGGCTTCCATTGCACCTGGAAAGAGAACACAGGTGTGCTGCCCAGAGTGGAACGAAATACATCTCATTTGTCAAGCATAACTATGCCAAGGACCAGCTTCCCTAGCATTTCTCAGTGGCCCATTATAGGGACCCACTATATCATCATTCCTGTTCTTTCCCCTTCCTCTTCTCTCCCCCAACACACACGTGCACTCCCAGAAAATTTGGAAAGTAAAAGCAACGTGCTGCCTTCCTGCAGCCTTCCATTCCGGGAGCCCAAGGCCCTGCCAGGACCTCTAGAACTAAACATCCTCAGACAGGGTCCAAGACCTCCTCACAATGCCCTGAATGACAAAGGCTCTGGTGAGTTCTGACTTCCCACTGCACACAAAGTACCAAGTGTTTGCCCTGAAAGAAGCCAACCACCAAGGTTAAGCCCAAACCCACAAACACACCAAGATCAATATGTTTTAAATCACTTTATTGAGTTCATTACTACAGGCAGCTTTCATGCCAGCCCAGGGCAGTCTGCTCAGCTCCCAAATCTCCCAGACAAAGGGAATTCTCTCTTTTTCTTTAACTCTGGAGTCATGGACCCTCTGACTCATCATCCTCCTACTCCACCTTCCTACCTAATCCCAGCTCATCTCCCCTCATTTCTCTCCCCCTTCCCCACAGTCAGATCTTTTCCTGCAGGGACTGTTATGCAAATGGCATAACCAAATCCTTGTGCTAAGTAGTTATTGTGCAAGGCTGGGTAACCTGGGATAAATGTCATTCTCATATTCACAAAGCCCTATGCCAAAGCACTTTAGCAGTACCTTGGTAAATAAATGCTTGTGGAAAAAAACTGTGCCCAAATAAAAACTGATTTTATTTTCCAAATAACCCATTCAGGTTGTGGATGTTTTCCATTTCTGATTGATTTCTTTATTGGCGTCTGGTCCTACCACCTTAACTATCTCTGCCTCAAAATTTCAAGTGAATAGTGAACTCTGAATAAGCACTTAGAGATGCGGGAGGAAATTCATCAAGATTATTTATAATAGCAAAAAAAATTGGAAGCGACCAGAGTGTACAAGGGAAAACAGTAAATAAATTGAATCCATATTCACACAGGGAGTACTATGAGCCATATTCATATTCTCAAAGAACACTTAATCTAATAGAAAATCTAAAAAATTGTATATTGTGGTCCCAATATATAAAGAAAAATAAAAATGATAATAAGGTTTATATTTTAGGGCAAAAATGATATTCCAATGAGTGGGTTTAAATTCCCTTTTTTGTACATATCTATAGCTTCCAGATTCTACCCCATGAACGTATATTACTTTTACATTCAGAAAAAAAAGGGAAACACTATTTTTTTTTTTTTTAATTTTACCTGATGTGATTGCTGGGGTAGGCAGAATTCCATGATGGCCCCCAATATTCCCACTTCCCTGGTGCACCTTCCCTGTGTAATCCCCTCCCCTGGAGTGTTGACTGGACTTGTGAATATCACCAGTGATGTTATGGTATCTGGCAAAAGTGAAAATATTTTGCAGATGTAATGAAGTCTCTATCAGTTGGCTTTAAGTTAATTGGAAAAGAGATTATCCTGGGTGGGCTTGACCTAAGGAGGTGGACCTTTGTCTGGAGATAAGAGAACAGAAGCAGCAGAGATGCTCTCCTCCCTCCAGAATCCCTGGTTCTGCAACTCAGTCAAGTCACAGATTCTACCCCTCATGGCCCTAGAAATGACTAGAAAGCCTTCCTGGGCTCAGAAGAGAAGAAAAAGGCCAAGAAGGGCACATAGAGAGAAGAATGAATCAAAGAGAAGCCCAGCCTTTCTGTCCCTTCACTGGCTTTGAGGGAGGAAGCTCCCATCAGTTATGCAGCTGCAAAGAACTGAACTCTACCAGCAAACACCTGTACTTGGCATAGGACCCCAGCCCCAGCTGTCACCTTGATTACAGCTTTGTGAGACCCTAAGTATGCCTGGACTCTTGACCCATGGAAACTGAGATGATACATGTGTGTTATTTAAAATTACTATGTTTGTAGTAATTTTTCACACAGGAAATTCACAATAGGAAACTAATACAAACATTGTTTTGAAAATATAAAGTAATTGTATTTTCAGTACCCCCGCCATTCCATTGGCACCTGCAGTCATGGCTGGGAGCAGCCGGGGGAGCAGAGTCTTATTGAGGGTGCAGGAGGAACCAAAGGGTGCCGTCACCAGGTTGCCTTGAAGGGAGATGGAGCAGTGCACCCTCCAGGGCCCCCACACCTCTCATCCATAATCCAGGCAGTCCCCCAACTCTTTATTAAAACTGTTAAAATCACCAAAGACACACAAATTCCAACCTGGGATGAAAAGCCCACCATTTCTCTGTGCCTACACCTGTGACTCCAAGCCTTGTTGGTGGGGACAAAGGCATACCCTGACAGTCACAATAAAGGCATGACCATCATGCTCAGATGGACACACAGTGCTGCCCTAAACTCACAACACTCTCCAATAAGTGTGTTCTCTACCCTCCAATCCCATGACTATCTCAGATAGTCTGTAAACTCCTTAAAACTGCCACCCCTCCTCCTCACCACCTCAACCTTTGCCACTCACCCTCAGCTCCTATCTGTTTAAACTCAATTAAGAAAATGAAATCTATCAGCTAAAAGTGCTCTCACTGTCCCATAACTAATTTACAAAGCCACTCAAACTGCCCTCTTCTTGTTCACTCCTCCTGCTAATAAATGGAGGGTGCATTGCTCCTTTTGTCAATGGCATCCCTCCTCATGCACACCTCCGTGGTACCATATCTCTCATTTACACCCCACCCCACCCCAATCTAACCTCTTTCTCCCCACCCTATTAAAACTGAGCCCTTCTTCTCTATTCATATTTTGTCCCATGTGATTGCTTCTGTTCCTGTGGCTTTAAATACCAACCCAAATATCAATGGCTCCCAAATGTCTATCTGTGGCTCAGACCTCACTTCTGAGTAATCTTTAAATCCTTCTGCTCCTCTGCCACTCATAACCAGAGTACCTGCTAAGCTGCTGTTTCTGTCTCTAAAATGCATCTCATTTATTTGTTCACGGCTTCGCTTCTCGTGGCCACAACCATAGTACACCGCACCCTCAAAATCTCTACTGAATCCTTTCTTGAACCTTCTACATTCAAAAAGTCTCAAATTTTGCTGCCTATTTGAATCACCTGAGGAACTTTGTAGAATTCCAAGCTGCACCCCAGACCAATTAAATCAGAATGCCTGGGATGTGGGAGACCCCGACATCAGTACTATTTTGCACTCCCAAGGGATTCCAATCTGCAGCCATTTCTGGGAACCTGTATTCTGATTGGGCATCTGCGTGTGCCCCCTCCTGTCCATATTCCCCGTTAGAGCCACAGGGATGAGCCTGGCACTCCCTGCTTAAAAGCCCTCGGAGACTCCTGATTTCATGGGGAATAAGTTCAAATTCCTACCATGGCCACAGGCCTCAATCTGGACCCACCCACTCCTCCCACTCACCTTATGCTGCTCTTCCTTCTCTCTCAACACCCCACACTCTCTTCCTGCCATTCCTCCAGCACACCTTGCTCCCATCTCGGAACCTCCCTCTGTCTGCAGGGAAAGCAGGCTTTCTTATCCTTTGCCTCCCCCAAAGAGCCCTTTGTTGACCCCTCACCATCTGTTCTTTCCCAAAGCACCGGCACTTTTTCTTAGTAACATTTCTCGCCAACGGCAATTGTATATGTCCTCTTCCTTGTTCATTATCCCTCCCCAAAAGTTTGTGGGTTCCAGGAGGGCAGAAGCATGTGTGTTTTGTCACCACTGTATACCTAGGATGGTGGCTGGCACAAAGTAGAAATGCTCACTAAAAAATAAATGGTAGGTGAATGGCTGAATTAAGGAGAGAACAAAGGCAGGAAATGAAAACATACTTATCCAACACAGGGTGATATTAATCTCAGACCTACAAGGACCCTTAACATCCACAAGAGAGTCACCTGGAGACTTTCTTAAATGCTCAGAGCCTTGAATATGACTGTAACATGTATTTTTCTCCATTTCCTAATCTACAACATAGCTTCTCATGGGGTCTTTATGAGACTGAAATCATGCTTTGTGTTGGATGAGTCATTTCAATGCAGAAGCTCACTTAACAGCTAAGGGGACTTGTTCCCACACCAGCAACACACTCCCTCATATTCACCCTGTGCCTTTGCAAAATTACAAATTAGTACATGCCAAGGACCTGCCTATTCACTCAAGTATTACCAAAACTGCAAACATTAAATCTGAGATTGCCAAGAATCCACCATACCTAATTCTAGAAACCCAGCTTCCTTTGTCCTTGCTGTTCTATCTAGAGTACCTTTCTCTCTTGTTAGCCTAGTTAACCTGAATTCTTTATGATTCTGCTCAAAAGTCATCTCTCAAACCAACCATTCTTCACCTCCTCCCCACTGGGCCCACCAGCAGTGCCCCCATGGCTTCCCATAGGTCTCGGTGTACCCCTCTCTCAGAGTGTTCATCACACTGTCCTGCCATTATTTGCTAACTGGTCTGTCTCCCTCACTGGACTGGGAGTCATGGAGGGTGACTGGGACCAAATCAAGTTCAACCCCTGACACTTTGGGAGTGTATTAGTCTGCTCTGACTATCATAACAAAATACCACAGACCAGGGGGCATAAACAACAGAAATTTGTTTGCTCGGTTCCAGAGGCTGGAAGTCCAAGATCAAGGTGTCAGCAGAGTTGGTTTCTCCCGAGGTCACTTTCCTTGCTTGTAGATGGCACCTTCTTCCTGTGTTCTTACATGGTCTTTCCTCTTGAACACACACCCCTGGTGTCTCTGAGTGTCCACATTTCCTCTTCTGTGAGGACCCAGTCATATTGGGTTAGGGCCACCTAATGACCTCATTTTAACTTAATTACCTTTTTTAAAAAAAAGATTTATTTATTTTAGAGAGAGAGAGCATGCACACCAACAGGGGGAGGAGTAGGGGCAGGAGAGGGAAAGAACCTCAAGCAGACTCCACACTGAGTGTAGAGCCCGACACAGGGCTCCATCCCATCACCCTGAGACCATGACCTGAGCAGAAATCAAGAGTCGGATGCTTAACAGACTGAGCCATTCAGGTGACCCTAACTTAATTACCTTTGTAAAAGACCCTGTCTCCAAATACAGCCACATTCTGAAATACAGGTGGTTAGGACTTCATATGAATTTGGGGGTCATAATTCAGTCCATTACAGGAAGTGATTGCCTAGTAGATATAAATAAGTGTTTCTGGGGTAATCAGAAAGGAGAGAAAAGAGGGATGGAGGAAAACAGAGAGTGAGAACAGAGAGTGACACAGATGGTATTCTCATGCTGTTGATGTGCTCCTTCTGGACTCGTGATTTCTCCCTTTAAAATGACTACTTCTAGTGTTAGAGGGATCGGCAGCATTGCCGCCCTTGTGCCAGAAGCTGTCATTTTCATGCGTGCGGAGCAGTGGGCCACCACGTGCGGCCTCGGCCAGTGGTGTATGCTCGCCCTCACCTTGGTCTCCCAAGGGCAGCAGTGAAATATCCCTCTCCTGAGAAACAGGCGGGGAATGTTCACCGTCTGCTGGCTGTGCTCAAACAGAGAGGCCCTCAGAACAACCCCCGGTCGGGAATCCCTGCTTCTGTAGCTCAGCCGAGTCACAGGCTCTGCTCTTGTCCGCTCCTAGAAATGGCTGCAGACCCTTCCTGGGGGAAGTGGGGACAAAAAGGCCAAGAAGGGCACACAGAGAGAAAGGAATGAATCACCAGGAGGCCCAACCTTTCTGTACCTTCACTGCCTGCCCCCCCAGATCAGCAGCTCCTCGGATGCTCTCTTTCCTCCGCCCACTGACCTGTCCTGAAAGAGATGGCCTCACCGAGGGGCAGGTGACAGACAGCAGCCTCAGGCCACTAGTCAGGGGAACCTGGAAGTGTCCTGTCCTTGACTAACACTCCTACCATTAAAATCCCACGAGGCACTGAGGCCCCAAGGTTCACTGTCCAGGCTGTGGTGCCAGACCATGGAAGTGTGAGATCCAGGTGCTGCAGGCACCAGCCACATGTCTCCTGACTTCTTTATACCTGGACCTGTCATCTGTGCACTGTGATGAAAACTACTTACCTCATTGGTTTGTGAGGTTAAAATGATGAGGATGAAATGAGCTGATTATGTAAAGCACTTGGAATCTCCATGGGACTTAGTAAATGGTATCAGGTGTCATGGACTTTGGGCATTGCCTTAGTCAAATACCATAGACTGGGTGGTTTAAGCAACAGCAATCTATTTCTCACAATTCTGGAGGCTGGGAAGTCCAAGATCAAGGTTCCACCCAATTTAGTTCCTGATGAGGTCTCTTCCTGGATTGCAGACTGCCACCTTCTCCCTGTGCACTCACATGGTGCAGACAGAAAGGCCTCTGGTCTTTTCCTCTGCTTATATGGGTGCCAGCTCTGTCAAATTAGGGCCCCACCCTCATGACCTCATTTAAACTTGCTTCCCAAAGACCCCACCTCCAAATATCTTCATCCTGAGGTTGGGAGCAGAGGGTCACAAGCATGAAGTCCATAGAAGGTCAATTGCATTTCCCCCTGGTTAGGGCTTACATTCCCTAGAGGGATAACCTCTCTGATTAGCACATTCATGGTAATCAATTGCTAGACACATTCTCCTGATGGGAGGACTTTCTTAGGCTCCATCTCCAAGCTTCTGCTTTGAAATGTCTCTCTGGTTTGCATGGTTCCAGTCTTGTTGGTTCACACATCTCCCTCTGCTTGGCCCCTCTACAAGAACAATGTGTTCATCTTGTCACTTGATTTACCTTCTCCTGAGATACTGCCTCTTCAGTGGACCCTTTTGCTCTGTGCTCTGCAGCCTGGATAACTCATGAGCTCCATGGTAGATCCACCACTGACTTGACAGCCAGAGAGCCAGAGAGCTGGGACTAGTGAGTAGGACATGGGATGGGCTCAGTAGCAACTGGCAGGAAGGGAGATAGGGAAGGATGTGGGCTTAGTTTTAGGTCTGTAATATAGAGAAATAAAGGCTGCATGAAAGCAGACACATGAAAATATGACAGAATAAAAATAAGGAGATATTAAATAATGCAACTTTTTATAATTTCTCTCCTCCAAACTGAGTTCAGGCATGCTCAGAGACTTGGGTCCAGGCCCCTCCTATCAGGTAAGCAATGCATATTGTCCTTTTACAGATGAGCGCATGAGATGGGGCAAAGTGGAGGCACTCTTCCTCCTGGGACTCAGGTCTCTAATTTCTGGAGCCCAGCAAAGAGGGAGCGGTGCACATGCACGGTGTAAGGACAGGTGCCCCTTTTGTGTGCGCCAGGTCAGTCTGTTGCAATGCAGCCTCTCACAGCTCGTGTTCTCTCCCGGGCCCACTCTCCTTTCACTCAGCTTGGTGCTCCAGCACCTGACTGCCCCACTTGACTCCCAGCCCTGGGAATCCATGGGAATCCATGGATCCAGAGAAGGCTGAGAATGACTGACATTTGCTTGGTATTTGTTCTGGTTCTCCCCAGTCAGCTGCAGCTGATAACCAGAGACCCTGACCTACTTCATGGAGATGCAGTGAACAGGTTGGGAGGAACCAAGAAGGTCCTGGAGACACACAGTTCACACCCACATGCTCACTCACGTGTGCCCAGTATTGTAAGTGAATTGAGTTGTGTTCTTTATCTCTGCAATGGTTTTGGGGTTGCACACTCCCTGCCCCACTCTGTCTGTCTATTCATGGATAAACCAGGGAAGAAGGCACAGTTCACTACTTAATGGACTGCGATTGTACTGTGTGTACTGTGTATAATTTCGAGATCCAAGGGAGTGTGCCCTTCTATTACTGTGCTTACAGACACAGAGTACTGTTTCCCACCACTCACACACACCTCTGATTTCTTTGTGTAACAAGCATGTCAGTTTATTAAATGCAAAATGGAGGAAGGGATAGGGAACATTTTATTCTTAACACATGAATGGTGGAAGCTCATTTTACATCCCCCCAAATCCTGATTATAGGATTCTTGTTGGAGACAAAACAATGAGGTTTCCAAATTAAGGACTCTGCAATAATTACCCTCAGAGGAGAAAATTTGGGCTTCAGAAGATGAAGAAGGAGGAAGAAGAGGTGGGGCAGGAAGGAGGAAAAAGGGGGAAGGAAGGGAGGGAGAGAAACAGAGTCAGGAGAACATGTACTGAGGTATCCAGGTACCGGGAGACATCGGCTGGAAGAAGCCAGAAACTTTTGGAAAATGGCAGGCCCCTGGCAGTAGCTGAGAGCCCTGGTGCCGCCTTGCGAGCTGTCCCAGGTGCTGGAGGAGTGAGAGTGGGGCTTGATCTGTGAGTTCCTCACGCCAGAGGAACACAGTGTGCATTGCACATGATGGCCTGAAGGAGAGAGGTCAGCCACTGCGGCCACAGCGCTCAGGGCGTGGAACTCAGGCCCCCTGGCTCTGCTGCCAGTTCATCCTGCAGTGACAGGGCTGAGCACATGTGGCTCTCAGCTGTAGTGAAGATGGAGACAACCTAGTTCTTGATGCAAAGAAGTAGCTGCCCAGTGGGTCCCACAGCCATGCTGGAAAGCTCACTTGAATGAGCCATGATTCGAGAGGGAAAAAGCACCCAGTAAGGAAGGAAACCCTCTTTCTCTCCACTGGCCACTTCCTTAGATCATCTGTGCACTTGCCACAGGGATTTTTCCCTGGCTGATTTGAGGGTAAAAGGAGAAATGGAGGGACTCCTACCTGGACTACAGCTACTAGAGCAGAGGCACTCCCCATCCCCACCCTTCCCCATCCATCCCTCCCCATCCTTGACAGTAAGACACTCCCTCTTTTTCTATTTCCCTCTCTCTCCATCTCTGCCTCTCCCTCTTTCTGTCTTTCCTTGACTCTTTCTCTCTTTCTTGGTTTCTCTCTTTCTTTCTGTCTCTCTCCCCTTCTCTTATAAATGGTGCTACTATAATTCAAGAGGTAGGAGACTCTCCAGACTGCTGGCTAGCTGGCTGGCTGTTTGGATGTCACTCTCCTCTGTCCTCCATGCTGCGCCGAGCACTAATTGAAGCCACTGAAGAGCTAAGTTGGCTTTATAATGCAATATCTATTTGCAAAGATGCATCATCTTTTAGCATTTTGAATAGGTTGATCTATGTCAATCCATGAAAAGAACAGTCACTCTTGTCCTTTCAGAAGGAAAATGTGGTTATTTTTCACTGGCAAGCTGCCCACTGGCAGCTTGGACATCAGTGTGACTCAGTGATTCATGTAAGTCACACCAGCCACAGCGCTGGGGACAGATGCAGCCATACTCCATTTTCCAGGCTCAAGCACACTGATCCTTAAACCACAGGAACACAGACAAGATGGCCCCAGAGAAGAGGGAGAAGAATCAAAAAAGCTATCCCCCAGGTCTCTGACTCTCTTCCAGTGATGATGATGTGACAATGAGGGAGGGCTCTGGTGGGATGAGTCCAGTCCAGAGAAGTGGCAGGACACTTCGCCCTTCAGGAATCTACTTGGATACTGTCAGCTGGCCAGTCCATTTCCCAACAGGAGGAAATACTTCTGGGTAAGAGTGTGGGCCAACTCCAGGAACAGATTCTACTGGTCTCATCATTTAGGAAACATGTTTTTTAAAAAGAGCGAACAGCAAGATTCCTACTCCAACTAGTACTCTTCCTGCCACCAGGGATGGCCACTAGGCAGAGAGAACTTGGGGACAGAATCCCTGCTGGTGTGGGACAGTTTCCCTAGGAAGTATCAGTGTAGCATGCAGCTGGTAGTGTAACTCACACTGAAGACCCACAAGAAATCACCCATTTCCAGACTAGAGACCTGACACCCTAGCTTCCAGCACTGGCTGGGCTGATCACACTCTCCTTGTTGTCACTCATTGAAGCTGGAGCTTAAAGAAAGGGGAGACCCCAAGGAGGGGGTGACTATATGCAGCTAGCCCTGAATATAACCAGCATGGCTCCATGCCTTTTCATCCTGGTTGGAAGGGAGCCAGGACAACTAAACATGATCACAAAATGCCTCCATGTAAATCGATCAGTGGCAGACCCTTTTCACCTATACGTTCTTCCCCAGGACAGATGCTGAGATTGCAAAGTTCCTATACCTTTTTGTTCCTAGCTTTATCAGATCTCCTCTGAATTGAGGCACCATTAATGAGGGGTAGAGGGCAGAGAGAAAGGGTCCTTGGGGAAGCTCACATCAGAGGAAAGAGTAGGTCCCTGGTTTACCAAGAGTCTGGACCCCCTGGGACCAGGGGAGGTGAGGGACAGTTGGAGGAGACCAAACCACTGAGGGCCCCAGTATTGGCTAGGATGTTACCTTGAGAAGCTTGCCTTAGAGTATTCCGCTCACAAAGCTGGCAACACCAGGACTTGTTTGGGGGTGGTACACCTCAACCTACCCTCACTCAGACAATGCCTCCTCATGTAGGAGACACCCCATGCTTCACTCCAGGTTGACATGAGACCCCCTAGACCAATCTTCAAGGAGAGGGGGAGAAGTAGACAGACTTCCAGTCTTGGAATTTTCACACTGTATGAGTCAGGTTTCCCAGAGAAATGGAGTCAATAGGATATCTATATGTCTATATCTATATATCTATATCTATATCTATATCTATATCTATATCTATATCTATATATCTATATCTATATCTATATCTATATACAGAGAGTTGTTTTGAGGAAATGCTTCACACGCCTGGGGGCTGGCAAGTCCAAAATTTGCAAAGCAGGCTTGTGGGCTGGAAAATCTGGCAAGAGGTAATACCACAGTTTTTCATCTGAGAGCAGTGCAGAAGCAGAACTCCCTCCTTAGGGACCTAGGTTTTTCTCTTAAGGCCTTCAACTGATTGGACAAGGCCCACCCACAATACATAGGGTAATCAGCTTTACTCCATGTGTGTTTATTTAATCACATTTAATAAATTCCATCACAGCAACATCTAAACTGGTATTTGACCAAACGCTCGGGTACTATGGCCTAGCCTAGTCAACAGGTAGAATTCATCATCGCACATACCTTAGCTACTCAACTGTTCATACATCTCAATATGTTACCAGTCCTATGGGTTCCTCTAGTATCCTGACCCTTCTTGGGGAAAAAACAAATATAGCAATCAAAATAACAACAGAGTGGAAGTCACAAGGTAAACTTGATGAATGGTTTCAGTAGCAGATGCTATGGGCAAAGCTTCACAAGAGTCCTGTAGGAGAGGACACTGCACACATCCCAACACACACGAGGAGAAAAGGTCCTATTCCATCCCCTTTAACATCACCAGGCAAGGGAGGGGGTGCTCTTCACCCACCTGAGATAACACCTGCTCATTGTTTTCTTGTCCATGAAATTTGGGGATGATTAAAAAACCATAAACACCCTACTCATCAACATAGTTTGCCTTTAATTTCACCAGTTATGCCAATGGCTCTGATAAACCAGTTAAATGCCATGCAAATATTTGGACTTAAACTCTTCAGAATATTAAAAAATCTTACAGTGGGGTGCCTGGGTGGCTCAATTGTTTAAGCGTCTGACTCTTGATTTTGGTTCAACTCATGATCTCAGGGTTGTGAGATAGAGCCCTGTGTTGGGCTCTGCACTGAGCATGGAGTCTGCTTGTGATTCTCTCTCTTTTTCTCCCTCTGCTCCTTCCCCCCGCCCGACTCATGCATGCGCTCTCTCTCTCTCTGTTTCTCTCTCTGTTTCTCTCTCAAATAAATAAATAAATAAATGCAAATAAAATCTTTAAAAAATCTTACAGCAATAGTGGATGGTTTATACATTCAATTCAATCCAACAAACACTGGACAGCTAATATGTCAGACGTCACACTAAGTCATATGAGGGGCACAGAAGAGAATCAAAATCTCTGCCACCAGGCCTCTGCCTTCTCCTACACACTCACAAATTGAGACTGAGAGTACAGGTGGGCTTAGAATGGATCAGGTCATGCCATTTCTCCCACGACTCCTCAAACCGTTTGAACAGCTTCCCAAGCCACTCAGTCAAAACGAAAGTCCTTATGGTGGCTTCCTGGGTCTCTGTGACCTCCCCAATCCCCTCCCTAACCTCCCTGACCTGCCTTCCTATCACCAGCCCCAGGCCCACTCCACTCCAGCCACAGTGGCTCCCTTCTGGGCATCACGTAGGCTGGCACACTCCCCACCACGGCCACGGCACTTACCACAGTCTTTGCTGGAATTATTCTCTCCACAGGACTGCCCATCCAGGAAGTGACAAACCCAGTGCTTTCCTCAGATCCCCTTTGAAGCATTTCTGTCACATCTTCTTTAAAGGATAGGCTAAGAAGTCCAAGCAGTTGCCTCTTCCTTAATGCAAATGGTGCTTCCAAAAGGGCTTCCGTAGCTTGTCTTCTTTAGTGGCTACACGCCACCCCTGGGACATTGCATTCTTTACTCTTTCACTCCACAAATCCCTTGTACTAGTCATCCACTGCTGCATAACAAATGACTGCAAACTTAACAGTTTTAAACAACACACATTTATTATCTCCCAGTTTCTGGGCATTAGGGGTCTGGGCTTTAGGGTCTAACTGGGTCCCTGCTCAGGGTCATAGGCTGCACTCAAGGTGACAGGCAGTCTGTGTTCTCATCTAGAGGCTTGGCAGGGGAAGAATCTGCTTCTAAGCTCTCTCAGGTTGTTAGAAGAATTTATTTCCTTGTGGTCATAGGGCTGAGAGCTTCGCACTGCTTGCCGGCAACCAGGTAGAGGCTGCTGTTCGCTGCTAAAAGTCACAGCAGTTCCTTGCCACAAGCCCTCCATAGGCAGTCACAACACATAGCTGGCTTCTTCAAGGCCAGCAGGAGAGTGAGATGAGTCGGCTAGGAGGACAGAGTCATAACATAGTCTTGTAATCATCACTTTAGGCATGGTCTCTCAGTTAGTGGCACATCACAGAACCCACCTACAATCAAGGGGAATGGATTATGCAAAGACACAAACATCAAGGGAGGGAATCACAGGAACCACCTTAGAGTCTGTCCGCCACACCTTTTTTTGCATCTAACTCATTCCAGCCTAGATGATCACAAATTTCAAATTAATGGAGAAGGAGATGGCTCTTAACACTGAGGATTTACTCTATTTGATTTATTTGGGCCAGAGCTTGAGCCTTCCCAGATTTCCACCCAAATCACAAGAAGTCCTGATTTGCAACAACATACTTGCCCGGGAGGGGTGGGGGGGCATGCCTATGAGGAGAACAGGGGATTCCTGTGTTTCCCTAAAGGAAACATGGCCCCAGGAAGGTTGGAACTAGCACTTAACCAAGAAGCAACTTTAGCAACCAGATAATACCTAACTGTGGCTCCCAGAAGCAGCTTCCAAACCCCAACCCAGTTATTTTCTCTGCCATAGTTGAAGAGCAGAAAGCCCTGAGCAGCAAGAAGCATGGAGGGTGATGGACAGCTTTCCATATTAATAACCATTAAGTGTCAGAAATTATTTCACCTCAATGGCAGTCTGTTGCTTACTAGCTGCACTTGACCTGATAGCTATGAAATACCCCTCTCACGAGAAATACCTTCGCACCGTGCAAAAGAAATAAAAAGGACTTAGAAGAAAGAACTCCAGCTCACATTCTTTAAATACCACTGCCTTCCAGCAGCAACTCTGCTAGAGTCCTGCTAAAAGGTGATCCTTCTGAAAACTTAATCGCTAGGACAAGAGCTTTTCTTCTCCCTTACAATAAATTGTGAATTAAAAAAAGAAAACATGCCGAGCTTTAATTTTAAACAGAGTCACCCTGGGGGTGGTGGAAACACAGCCAGCTTTGACTTTCTGCTTGGCTTCTGGCTGGGAGGACTTGAAGGCTGTCAAAAGTGGGTGTTATTGCTGTCGACCTGGCAAAATCACATTCTTCTCTCTGTAAAGAGGGGAAAGCTAAAGAGCTCAGGGAACGGCGGGTAGGTTCTCAGAGGCAGACACAACCATTGGGACCCCAGCCCTCAGCTCACCCCCACCAGGGCAGGGATGGGGAAATCTCAGGATTTTCACCAAGGGAGGGGCCACAGGAGAAATGGACAGCAAGAGCATGTGCCCTGAACACTGTGCAGCTCCAGGGGCAGAATCTGGGCTCCATCCCCATGTCTTACCCTTTGAATGTCTTTGGGCAAGACATTCACTTTCACTTGCCTCACCTGTAGAGTGGGAAGAAGAATGGCTGTTTTGTTCACCAAACAGCATTGATAATGGCCATCGGTGTTGTTTAGTAACGTGTAGTGTATTTTGCAAATAGGAGGTGATATTACTACTATGAATTAGAGTTTTTCCCTCTTTCTCTCTATTTTACTTTGTTTCTTCTATTCTCTCTATGGATTTTTTTTTTAAGTCCTAAGTGTAACCTTTATAAAATTTGGGAAGCAAGATCCCACGCCACTGGTATACTGCTCAGAGAACATCCTTCACGTGTCTTCTCAAACCGACCTCCCCTTTCTTCCTGCCTGACCTTTCTATGATTGGGACTTGGCAGCAATTTTGTGGACATAGGGCTTTGAAAGGAGGGCATGTGGTCTTGGGCAAGGATAGAGTAATCCCACCTGGAATGCTGCCTTGGATTATCCCTAGCCCCTGTCCATTTCCCTCACAATCTACCACCAGAAGCCTCATAGGAGACCTCATGATGACCTTGATGTGTGAGAACAGGCCATATTAGTTTGCTAGTGCTGCCAAAACAAAGTAGCACGGCCTGAGTGGTTTAAACAAGAGAACTCTATTTACTCACACACCGTTCTGGAGGGTGGAAATCTGAGATCAAGGTGTCGGCAGAGTTGTTTCCTCTGGGGCCTCTCTCCTTGGCTTGCAGATGCCACCTTCTCCCTGCGTCCTCACATGATTTTCACTCTGTGTGTGTGTCCTAATCTCCTCTTCTTATAAAGACACCAGTCACATTGGATTAGGGCCCACCCCTATGACCTCATTTTGCTTTAATTATTCTTTAAAGACCGTATCTCCAATTACAGTCACATGCTGAGGCATTGAGCTGAGCATTAGGGCTTCCACATATGAATTTGGGGAGAGACATAATTCAGCCCATAACGAAGACACACCTGAGGGTGATAGTTCCATGGGTCAGGGGTAAGGGATACATGAATGTTTTAGTTTCCTCATCTTTAAAAAATCTCTTAAAAGGAGTAAATTAGATCACTATGTAGATGTTCGATATATGGTAGTCAAATGGGAATTAGAACTCTGGAGAATCTCCCAACTTCTCTTGTTGACAAACTGGTTTTTCTTGCCACCCTCTTACTACCATTATGACCCCAGGGAAGGGAGCCAGACATGTTTAGTAACCAAATAACATAATACTTCAGTGCTGCTCTTTGAAGATTATGACATCTGTAATTGAGATCTTTATCTTTGCAGCAAATGAAATGAGGGCCAGAACTTCTCACCAGCCAAACGTGGGGGAACCTAGTGGGTGGGCCACAGGAGAGAGGAGCTGATGAGAGACATGGGAAGGCAGGGGAGTCTATTCCTGGCTAAGGCAGGAAACTAGGAGGATGAGACACATCCCAGGAAAGACGAAGGCTGCTTTCAGGGCTGCACACCTTCCAGGCAGCCCTGGAGTCTTCTGGGGAGGACAAAAACCCTCACTGAAGGGACCAAGCTAGACAAATCAAAAGGGAGATGGAGCCATGGGGACTTCCAGGGCAGGACCAAAGGGCCCAGGAGGGCAAGGGACCAGGGAGAGGAGTCCTTCAGAGCCAGAAGGGGAAGTCCTTCGTCTACTCAGAAGGGTGGACCCTCCACTCAAAGGGTTCCTGAGGTCTGGGGTGGTGCAGTGGGACCCACTGTAGGAGGTGGGAGCAGGTACAGGGAGCAAATGAAAGTCACACCTCAGAGAGCACCACGCGATTTTATCTCAGGGTGTTCATCAGGTCCAGGAGAATTGAAGAAATGCCTAAAGTCCAAGGCTGACTTCCTTGTGACTGTGCCAAGCAGGCTGTTCTGTGTGGGTGGGGAGTGAGGACTAGAAAGTGATCTCTGCAAACAGCCATTTATATGCTTTTGATTCTTGGCTTTGCTTTAATTTTCCTCCATTTTCTAAGAAGGAAAGTTCCTTTTTAAGAGTGTACTTTCATCTCAACTAAAGAGAAAAGGAAACTTCCTTCATTTCCGTGAAGGGCTGGCTGAGGTTGCCATGGAGAGGGCACCATTCCCCTTTGGTGACTCCAGAGGTAGGGCCTGGGTCCCGATTAGCTCCCGAGCCAAGATCATCGCAGAATAAAATGCCAGAATCCAGGAGCAGATGCCAGAGGCTGAGAGTTTCTGGGGCAATAAAACTCCCACTTGTTGCCCAGAAGGCTTCACTTTTCCATGCTTCTTTCCATGAGACCAGTCGGAGAAGCATTCCTGCAAAGAAGCCAAAGAGCAGATGCTCCCAGAGGAGGCCAGTCCATCTATCAGCGATTCACAACCTCATGTCTCCTGGTGGTCACCTGAGGTGAGGGTGGGTTGTGCAGAAGGAAGGAAGAAAGAAGTAATTCTGGAGCACACTTGGCCCACAGACCCAGGAGAGTTTCTGATGGCCAAAGAACATCAGGAGAAGCTCTAGGTTCCTGGAAACTGGGGAAGGGCATGTGACAAAAAGTGGAGAATGGGGCAGAGAAGGAGGGACAGGGAGCAGAAGACTCACTTGACCCCACCAAGGAAGGGCCCAATGTCCAATGAGAAACACTGTCATTCTTCATTAACTTGGGAAATGGCTCACCTAGAGAATGGTCTTTAAAAATGAGTCCCAGACAAATATGGTTTCAGGACCCCAGAATGGCCAGGACCCAAGCACCCCTACAAGCACCTCAGAAGTCCTCCCAGAAGCCTACAGTTGGGTTTCCAGACAAAATACAGGATGCCCAGTTAAATTTGGATTTCAAATACACAAGGAATAATTTTTTAGTATTAGTATGTCCCATGCAATATTTGGGACATGCTTATGCTATAAAAAGCATGGGACATGCTTATGCTATAAAAATTATTCCTCGTGTATCTGAAATCCAAATTTAACTGGGCATCTTCTGTGTTTACTTGCTAAATCTGGTGGCCCTGGCCTGCAGGGTTACCAGCAGTTGTCATTTTTTAAGTTGTAATGAATGGATGTGGTTTGGACAGGCTGTTCCTGTGGGCTGCCAGATAATGTGACATCACAGATGGTTGGCTGGGCTGATTCAAGGGTTTGTTCAGCCCTTCCTAAATGTATCAGTGCTCTTGGCTGCCACACATAAACAACTGATTCAACTAGTTTAACCAGAAGAACATTTATTGTCCCCATAACTGGGAATCCAGAGATAAGCCATGTTCCAGATGCGGTGTGATCAGTGGTGTATGTCCTCACGGGTTTTCCATTTGTCCACTTTGCCATTCTCCATGTTGACTGTATCCATGGCTGAGAGCAACATGGCAGCAGCAACACCAGCATCACTCCCAAACATGGTCTCATTTTTGGCACAACTTCTCAGTTACAGTGGAAGAGCAGGACAAAGGTAAAGAGCTATTCAGTGTCCCATGACTTTGGACTTGTGGCCAGTGAAGAATATGAAAAGAAGAACAGATTGAGTAAACACGCAGTTGGAAGAAGTTATCTGACATATGTATTAATATACAAACACTAACAGTGAAAGTGATTGCAACTACATTTAAAAAATTGAAATTAACTAATGAATATAGTAAGGAGTAGGGTATTGATGGGACTATCTGCACCACATTCTTACACTGTTATCTGAAATTTAGTATGACTCCCAAAGAATGGACTAAAACATTTGGTTTGCTTTATTCTACTTTTGGGAAATTACCTGTTGCTGACAAATGCACCAAGTGCAAGACTCAGGAACAGTTTTCTCTGTGGTTTACATTGATTTATGGAAATGCTTCCCTGCTGGGTCATCTCAGCAAATGAGACACCACATGAACTTGACCCTCATTCTCTCTTTTATCTGGTCTCTTCCATAAGTCACTTCCATAAAGTAGAGGACTATTTATCCAGGAGCTAAACTATGAGAACAGTGTAGATGCTTTTCAAATGTCATTTAAAAGCAACTCTTTGAGAAATATTGCCAAAGGGTCCACACTTTAACACAGTGAGAGAATATCAAGAAAATACACACTGGCACTTGTAGCCCCAGCCTTTTCTGACTTCTCTAAAAATAAAAAAAATTAAAAAATAGGGAAGGCTTTGTCAAAGTTTTGAAATATCAAATCCCAAATCAAATTTATCAGATCTGATTTCCGATTTTCTATGAAATATGAGGGCAGAGTTAACATGGGTAATGGGAATCTGAAGGAAAACCCTTGGGGCACCTGGGTGGCTCAGTCGGTTAAGCACCTGCTTTCAGCTCAGTTCATGATCCCAGGGTCCTGAGCAGGGAACCCGCTTCTCCCTCTCCCTCTGCCTGCTGCTCCCCCTGCTTGTGTTCTCTCTCCCTCTGTCAAATAAATAAATAAAATCTTAAGAAAAAAAGAAAAGAAAAGAAAACCCTCTTGGTGTTTTATTTTCTCTTCTACTAAGTAAATATCCTTCAAAGAGCTCACATTTAGACTAGAGCGTATATT
This sequence comes from Phoca vitulina, assembly GCF_004348235.1. NCBI lineage: Eukaryota > Metazoa > Chordata > Mammalia > Carnivora > Phocidae > Phoca > Phoca vitulina. Next base: position 5,255,824 of record NW_022589734.1, read on the forward strand.
AGAAAAGTAAAACTTTTGTGTTCATAAGTGTCTTCAGGTACCCTTTGTCTACCAAATCAGTCAGAAACCAATATTTATCAAGATATGTATCAAATCTCTTCCAAAAATACTTGAAAATGTATTTAATCTCAATGTACTTTTGGGAACACTTCCAATCTAAAATTGGTACCACCAGAAAGAAGTGTTGGGGGAAATCAGAGGGTTGGTTTAACTAAGTAGACCTGGGTCCTGGTCTTATTTCTGGCCCACACTGTCATTGTGACCTTTTAGGCAAGATGAAACTCCCTGGATCTCAAGTTCCTCATATAGGAAGGATGGCATTCAGGTATGTGTCATGAAAACCCGACCACCATGGCTTATAGAGAAAGGGTTTAACTTTCTCAAAAATGTTATGCCCGGGGCTGGTGCAGCAACCCCACGATGGCATCCCAGCTTGCCATCTTTTTATTCTCTGTCTTCTTTAGCTCGTGACTTCATCCTCACCTTTGTCATCTTTTGGTGGTAAGATAACCCTTCCACCTCCAAGCTCACAAAAAATAAAGAGGAGAAAAACAAGAAAGAAGAAAAGCAGCTTTCTCAGAAACTCTGGGATTATATCTGCACAACCCATTGATCCAAACTGTGTCACATAGCCCTCAGACTCCTCTTCCCTAGATGCAAGGAGCCTGGGGAAATGAGATATTTCACTGGTACACTGTAGCCACAAATAAAATGGAAGTTCAATTGATAAGGAAGAAGAGGGGTTTGGTTGGCAAAGAGCAATGTCAGCCACATGCCTCAAAAAAAAATAAGGCCCCTGCTAGCTCCCATTCTACTATCCACTCATTCTTGCACTCAACAAATGTATGTCGAATGCCTACTCTCTCCAGACAGTCTTCTAGGTACTGGGATGCAATACTACCTATCTATGGATATAATTGGCAGAACAATAAATATTGATTTCCTTGGACCACTAGCCCAATAAAGCGGTCCTAGAAAAACTGAGAGCTGATACAAAACAGAAACTTCCCTTCCTCATTCAATGGACCACACAAGAAGCAACAATGGGTAACAGTTTGTCTCAAGAGTCTAATTGCAGCCCGAATTATAGTCTCCCCCTTCCTTCTCTGGTTTAGTGCTCTAGAATGCTCAACTTCATTCTGGTCCACAAGCAAAGGGGATCCTCTTGGAGGAGAGAAGGTGAGATCATGATTCTAGATTTTTTTTTGGTGACCCATGAGGTATTCCTACCTCCTCCTACCTGTTCCCTAGGGGTAACAGCTCATCGGGAGACCAGTTCAGGTAGTTAATATCACCATTTAAATAAAAACTCTGCTGAAAATCCTGGAACCTTCACCTGCTGCTGCTGCCAGGATAAGGTGATAGAAACCTTTTGGAAAGCAGTGGGGAATTCACATCAAGAGCATTGAAACATTTATACTCACTGATCCAGGGCGCTGATTTTACTTCTGGGAACCATGCTAGGAAAATCATTCAAACTGTAGAAAACTTTCATGTACTAAGATGTTCACTGTGGCATTTGATATTACAGCACACCAGGGAAACAATCTAAGTATTCATCAGTAGGAGAGTATGGTACATGTACTCAATAAAATGTTATACAACCACTAACCCTGATGGTTATAAAGACCATAGCTCATCAAGAAACATATGTTGGTGAATGGTTAAGTGGAAATTGCAAGATACAAACTTATACATAAATTATCATTATAATATTTAAGTTATATGCACAAGGAAGAAATACTTTAAAAATGTTAATAGTGAGTAAGGGATTACATGACTATAGGTGGCCAGATTTTAAGTGAATTTTTTCTCTTAGTCTTCAGATTCTTATGAATGTTTACATGACTTTTTAATGGGAAAATTGATAATTTGAAAAAGTGTAGGGAAAGCAAGGGTTTCATGACAACTCACCTTTTCTGATGTGATATATAAATTCTGGGGGAAAAAATAACAACAAATAGGTCTTCTCACTGCTATGGCTCTGAAGAAAGATGGTAGGAAGAGATAGAAACAGAAAAGGTAATGCTTGCTCTGTATTTTACCCAAGTTGGTTGGTTCACTTTTTTTTAACCTAATTGCTAGTACTTGAACAGCTCTTTTCCCTTAAAAAGCTCTTTTCCCTCTACTTAAATTCTTAAGTTCCAAAATCCATTTTCCTGAGTTGAGCAGAATATCATGGCAACAGTCCAGATTTACTGACCAAAAATCCACCAATTTACCCTGAATCATTTGGGTAAGCCAAGAAAAAGATTTCCTTTTAGCCCAACTTACAATTATATTTTTTCAATGCAGAACAGGCATTACCTATTCTACCTTTTTCTCTTTCCACCAAAATTGCCTAAGCAAAGCTAGCCAATGCATCTGCAAGCCAGGTTGTTATTTCAACATTTTACCAACCTGTCCCAGCCTGTACCAACAATCATACTGGAGAAAAACTTGTCCCACCAGGGAATGGAAATTAGTTCAGCCTAAAACCGGAATCTGGGTCTGAATGTTTCAAGTCTTCTCTCAATTCTTCTCTCAACTTGGGCTGCAGAGTGATGGCTCCTGGAGGTTTCTCCATGCATGGCTCTGGCAAACCCAGACCTCTGGTTACTTCACCTTCAGTCATCTCAGGTGGGTTTTCAGAGCACCCATCTGGTTTAGAGCTGTGCTTAGCCTCCTGTTTTGGGGGACAGAATAATGATTAAGTCCCCACCTTCAAAGAGCTTACAGTCTAGTCAGAAAAGCAGATGGCCACAATACACAATAGACACACAAATAATAAATGGCCATGAAGAAAAGGTGTGGGCTTAGGAGCTGGACATAGGCTGAGAATAGAATCAATATCAAGGTTTTAAGTTCAATCACAAGAGATAGAACATGGAGAGGGTTGATTTTCAACCCCATTCTGGGGGTTGTGACTAGGGTATTTGGGAGTTTTTCATTTTTAAGCATCCAAAGCAGTGGTTCTCAACTTTGGTGGTCTGGAGGGAAGAGATTTGAACTCTTTGAGAATCAGATGAGTGTTATGGAAACCTGCCCCAGAAAATGTACACATAATACATACGTAAATATTTGCATATAATTTCAGAAGATTCATGGATTGTATCCCTCTAAAGCCATCAGTGGATTTCTAAGAGAACACAATTAATATTGAGCATTTTCTGTATTTCAGGATTTGAATTAATTCTGTCCATATATTCTTTCCCTTGATCCTCACAACAAAACAGTAACATATGAAGCATTGTTTCAACTGTATAGATAAAGGAAACAGGTTCAGAAAAGTTGCTTGCCCAAATTAGAAGGTGGATTCCAGCCAAGTCAAGCAGCCAAATCTGTACATTTCAAATTACAGATGGATGAGGTAGATATCATTATGACCCTACCTCCATCATCGCCACCATTTTACAGATGAGGACGTATAGTCTTGGAAGGTTAAGAAACTTGCCATAAGTCATGTGGGTCACAGATTAAGAACTCTTGACAAAAAGACAGAACAAAAGGTAGATGCTTTGACATTTCAAGTAAGGCATACTTGTAGGGAAGTTTCTTGAAGCAAAAGACTTAACATCTGGCTTGCCACTTGAAGTAGTTGTTTCTCTCTGGTGGGATGCAGAGGGAAGGAAGACTACAATTAGCACTGTCTTTTTGCCATGACCCTAGAGTAGCTTCAGAAGTCCAGAAAGAGCCCAGATTCCCAGCCAATGTGAGTAAGAGGGAGCTGGAAGAGATGCTCGTGAGAACATACCTGAAGTTTTGAACCCTGGGCCAGAGCTCAGCCCTTGCTCCAAAAAATAAAAAAAGAGAGGTGAGTCGGTACTCTCTGACTCACGAGAGATGATGTCATGCCATCACGCAATCAATCCATCAATATGCTGCTTATGGAACCACAATGCTATGCCCAGTACATGGGGAGGTCATTTACTCCTTTAGGGCCAGGGATACAAAGAAGTTGGAGCAAGATGGGAAAATCCTCACTGGCCAGAACCATGCATGCATCTTCAAGTTCCCTTCACAATAGTTGCCTCCAGAGAGTCAATACTTTCTTCTATCATTGAATAAAATATTTCTAAACACTTCATTTGGCAACATTTTCAAGCCAGTGATAATACTTCAGTCTCACCACATTTTAGACTAGAAGTGGTATTAAACATCATATTCACTAGGCTTGGTGCCAAGGACTTTGGGTTGTTTTCAGAAGTCAAGTTCCCCGTCAGAGGATAAACACTGCAGTTTCAAGGATAGCTAAAAATCTGTCTCTGAGAACAAGAGGTTACTTCTGATTAGAGCCATCAGTAATGCTTTGTTTTTACTTGTGCGCAAGTTTCATCTCTCATATTATACCTAAAGGGAACAGGATATAGCAGTGGTTAAATTATAAGCCTTGATGGCAAAGTATCCCTGTCCAGCCACTTGCTAGTTATGTGGCCTTAGGCACCTTCTTGCAGCCTCAGATTTCATCCATAAAACGGAAATAATAATCTTGATTATTTCAAAAAGGATTGTTGGAACAATTAAACAAAATTGTGTGTACAGGATCTGGCACAAGATAAAACTTCAATGATAATAATAATAATAACAGTTATTATTACTATATACTTTTGAGAACAAAGACTTTATGTCCTTAGAATATACAGGTCAAAGTCTAGACACTCAGTTATTTCATGAATAAAGAAATAATTCTGTAATTCTGTAATTGTGTGGAACAATTTCTCCCCCTAAAGATTATCCACTGGTATGTCCATTTTAGCAACAGGCTAGCATTTAACCAATTAGATATTTTTCAGGCCAAAGAAAACTATGTAACCATGATAGAATTATTCTTGAACCTGTCATTTGTGAGGGCATTCTGTTCAGCTCAGAATTTGCAATTATTTCTACTGAACACAGAAATAAGACGAAATTCTTTCCCAGTAGCAGAAAGAACACTCAGAGACATCCTACCAGTCTCTTTGTCTCGTTTTGATCTCATAAAATACAAGGAAAAGAAAACAAACGAAAATAAAACACTTCAAATGTTCCATTGCCATGAACTCCGACTGTGTTAAAGAATTGAGCAGAATAGAAATTGTTGTCTCACTTGTCCAGCTCTTCCCAAGGCAAATAATTTGGAAGCAAGAATCATGGAGTTCCTGTGACGAATCCACTGAAGACCTCAAGAAGTGATCCTCAGTAAAATCTTACTATTTAATGGCCATTCATAAAACAAAACAACAACAAACAAAAACCAGCACATCATCATTGTGTGCCAGGGCCCTGAGAAGGCAAGATTAGCTTCCTCCCCCGCCACATCTCCTCCCCAGTGCTCTACACCCAGAGGGGCAGCCAACAACCACTACCTCAACATGTCCTATGGGCAAGAATTTGGCAGCATTTTTCTTGTAAGCTGCTCAGTTTATGATGATGAGTGGCTCCCAGCTTCTACCTGCTTTTGCTTAGAATGCCTGCTCTTCACAAGGTGGGGCTTTCTCATCCCAAACATGTCCACAAGTCTTCAGGAAGCAGCCTGATGCATTTTGCCATGACAATGACCAAACCTAAAGGGAAGATGATGTTAGCATCCAGCAAATTGGGTTTCTCTGACTGTTGGACATTGTTTTGTATCTTTTATGTGGGAAGGGGCAGTTAGGTGATATCTTAGAGGTGAACTGTAAGATACATCTACAAAGCTGCACCTATCCAGTTAATTCAGAGTGAAACATCTGGTTTAAGTACCTCCCCCAACTAATAAAAGTCATACCAGAGAACCTCTGTAATATTGGCTCTGGGCGGGCAGGGCAAAACCACGATACTGTGGCTGGCACTGTCCCTCTGAATTTGAGCTCCCCGTGGTTCTCTCTTATGAGTCACAGATCAGTTCTCAGTTTATACTGGAGGCATCCGGCCCAGAACCTATAGATCAAATCCAGATATAGCTGCATTTGCTTGGTCTGCCTGGTGTTGGCCCATGTGGGGATTTCCAGAATTTTTATTAATTGCCAATACATTTTTTAAAAGATGTATTCATTTATTTTAGAGAAGGAGAGTAGGGAGGAGGGGCAGGGGAAGAAAGAGAGAGAATTCTCAAGCAGACTCCCTGCTGAGCTTGGAGCCAGACTCAGGGCTCGATCCTAGGACCCTGAGATCATGACCTGAGCAGAAACCAAGAGCTGGATGCTCAACTGATTGAGCCACCCAGGCCTCCCATATTATTTACAGATACATTTTTAAATTAAAATATCTGTATTAAATATCCAAACATCTGACTTCTCTTGAAGGCCCAGGAGATCTGATGATGTGGGGCCATCTCTCCCAAACAGCAGCAATCATTTGGGTCTGATCAGTTGCTATCTCCTTTAGAATGAGCTCTCCAGCCCCCACCACACCCTGTTTTTCACCCATCTGACCATTACATCCATATGTATTACTTTCTGGGTACCCATATGAATATGCTGTATGTGAATCCTACCATAAAACATTGATTTGGTCTCAGTGTTTCAGGCTAGCTGTCCACCAGGTAGGACTCCACTTCATTGGGGTGGTGTTGTTGGCTGACTCTGAGACACCAGAGCATAGATCACAAGTCTGAAGCACCTGGAACCCTACCTGGACTCTACCACACACACCCCTTGGTCCTTGTCCCATTGAATGTGCCCAGCAGGCTTGGCAGCTCTCAGCAATGACACCAGTGAGTAATCCCTTATCCCTGGGACTTTCAGGAATCCCCAGGACATCCTGAGAAAGAAAGTAACCAACTTCAACTTTATGAACCATTTTGGTCCTCAGGGGCCCAGAGTGCCAATGGTGGATAGCACTCACAATTTCAGCTGTGCCATCTCTCTGGCTTCAAGTTGGGCTCCATTAAAAATTCCCAACAAACAGGGAAAGGCCTCTAAGAGGAAAAATATTCAAGAGCTTCCCTTGATAGCACATTCCAATGCCTGACAATCTTCCCTCTTTATGAGGGACAATTTTCATATGCAAACAAAATCACCCTTGGAGCAGTTTAAAGGCACTTTGTCTTAGTCGGTCAAGAGAAATAGGGAAGTATTACTCACCACTCCCTGCAAAACATATCCCTTTTGTGGAAAAAATACTATTATTAAATCACCATGCAGCCTTCTCCTCTAATCACTAAATCCTATTTCTCAATCTTTTAATCATTCTTGAAGCTCTCACCTGAACTTCTCTGAGTTCTCACCATCTTTCTCAATTCATACAACTCAACACTAGATGCCATATTCCGGCTAGGTTCTAAACAGTGCTAAATATAACAGGGCCTGCTCTGTGGTTTCTGATTGTGCGGTCTACTCTTACACTTGACTTCAAAACCAGAGCACTTCTCTTGCCAGTTCATGATCAACCCAAGATCCACATGATTTTTAGGTATTTTTCAGCTCTACATGCATCTACCCTATCATTGCTCACTGTAGATTTGACAGGTTGGGTCTTTCCTCTGCAAGCACAATGCCCTTTGTCTCTTCTGAACTTTGCTTTTATTGGTTTCTCTCCATGTCTCCAAGCTACCAAGGCCATTTTGGATTCTGAACCCATAACATGATGCTGATTCTTAATGTCCCCCATCCCTGCTTGATGAAGTCATGTGGCACTTGTGAGGTGTGCTCTCTCTTTTACCACTGTCTGCTTGAGAACTCCCTTCCCACCTTCAGCAATGACCTTGTTAGCTCTTTGTCTAAGCTCTTCAATTCCTTATGCAACCCAATCTTTTGTGGACCTAGAACTTTGCTAGTCAGATTGTTGTCCATGGATAAAGGGCATCAGCCTTACTTGGAATCTTGTGAAAAATGCAGAATCTCAGGCCCCACCCCAGATCTACTGAGTCAGAATCTGCATTTTAACAACACTATCAGCTGATTCATATGGAGATTGAAGTTTGAGAAGTACTGGTTTATATTACAGTTTTATTGATATAATCTATTTTGAAAAAAAATTGGAAATGTTCACCAAATCATAGCTAATAATGTATCTTATGTTTTTGCCACATTCTAGTTCCACCAGCCAGTTCTTGGAGTGTTACTAGTTTTATGAGGCAAATTCGTTAGAAAGTAAAGATTATATAGTTTTGATGAAAATTCATTTTAATTCAACATTTATTAACTACTGTGGACTGAGTTATTTGTTGTAGGATATACAAATATACACAAGACACTTCCCATCTTCGAGTAATTTACAATCATGTAGTATGCATACATCAAGAACTCTAACATGTTGAACTATGGTAGGTGGGTTAAACAATGTGCTGTACACTCAAAGAAGGAAGAATGTAGCAGGTATTAGCTCCTAAGGAAATATTTTTTTCTCTTGGTGTGCTCTCAATAAAACATGGTTGGTTCTCCAGTAGCCATGTATGTGCTACACAGTCCTGCCCCCACACAGATGGTTGATTTCACTGAGAAAGACAAGTGTAAGAAAAAACTAGCACCTCCTTCCATCAGCAAATCTACCACCCAACCTGCCTCTGTGTCCTCCCTCCTGCCCCAGTGGATGAATTATTTCTGCTGCCATCCAGGGCCTCTCACTACTAAATCCCATCTCCTCTTGCCTACTCAAGGACTTTGCTCTTGCAATTATCTTTTCTCGCTCCAGAATGATCAATTTTCTTCCTACTCTATCAGTGCTTCTCAGCCAACAGTGATTTTGCACCCTCCAAGAAATATTTGATGATGCCTGGGAACATATTTGGTTGTCATGACCAGTGGGGGAAGGCTACTAGGATATAGGGGGGTTAAGAGTGCCAAGGTTGAGAAACCCTGTATTAGATCATTCTCATTCAGCACAGAAATATGATGTAATCTCCCTGTTCTGGACTGAATCATGCTCCCCACCCCCAAATTCACATGTTGAAGCCCTAACCCCCGCAATATGACTGTATTTGGAAATAGGGCCTTTAGGGAGGTAATTAAGATTAAATGAGGTCCTAAGGGTAGAGTCCTAATCTGATAGGATGGGTATCTTATAAGAGGAGAAAGAGACACCAGATTTCTCTCTCTCTCTTTCTTTGTGCACAGAGAAAAGGTCATATGAGGACATAGTGAGAAAGTGGCATCTGCAAGCCAGGAAGAAAGGTTTCACCATATACCAACTTTGCGGGCACCTTGATCTTAGACTTCCAGCCTCCAGAACTATAAGAAAATAAATTTCTGTTGTTTAACCACCCAGGCTGTGGTATTTTGTTACACAACGATACCATCCCATCTTCAATAACCATCTTCCACAATCCAAATACACAGCAAATGGTGAATGGAAAGACAAAATGTGGTATATCCTTCTGATAGAATACCATTCGGCAGTAAAAAGAAACAAATAATGATACATGCTATAGCATGAATGAGTACTATGCTAAGTGAAAGAAGCCCAACGTGAAAGACAATATGTTGTATGATTTCATTTCTACAAAATTCCCAGAAAAGGCAAATCCATAGAGACAAAAAGTAAAGTAGTGTTCGCCTGAGGATGAAAGAAGAAACTGGATTAACTGTAAATGGGTACAGGCTTTTATTTGAGGGATGGAAATATTCTAAGACTAGCTTATGGTGATGGTTGAATAAAAGGGAAAATTTACTAAACATCATCGAACTGCACATTTAAAATGGTTGAATATTATGGTATGCAAAGGATACCTCAACAGAAGTGTTTAAAATAAAATAAAGTAAAATTATATCAAATTGAAAAGATGGTTTTTAAAGTATTTAAAATCTCCTCTAATCCCCTTTCCTCTACAACTAGCAGCATGTTTCTCAGCTCCAAACCCCTCCAGAGTGTTATGCAACCCACCATCCCACGTTCTCAATTCCATCCTCCCAGCCCACACCAACCTTCTCCTAGCCCCACTCTTATACAGGTTCCAGCACCCCCACACGGCCAAATGTAATGGGCAACTTGCATTGCTATCCACAGCAGTTCAGAGTTGAAATGGCTAGGCTTGGCTTGGCTTCCCTCCTGACTCTCTCCTACTTCTACCCCTTCTCAGGCTCCTGTGCTGGGTCTTCCCATCTCCTGACCTCTCAGTATCAGAGGTGCCCCTGGGAATCATCCTCAGACCTCTTCTCTATCTACACTCGCTTAAGTGGTCTTAATCCTTCATGCATTCAAATGCCATTTACACACTGAAGAGCCCCAAGTTTGTATCTCCACTCAGCACCCTTCCCTGCATCTCAGGCTGCCAAGGCTGAGTAAAGCTTCCCTTGGTTATCTAATGGGCAACTCAAACTTCAGTTTTCCAATGTTGAGCTCTGGATCCCCTGTCATCTCTAACTTGTGCCTCCTCCAATTTGCCATGTCCCAGTGAACACCACCACCATTCACCCATTTGCTGAGGCCAAAACAGTGGAGTCATCCTTGACTTTGCACGCACACCCCCAACCAGTCCACCAGCAAATTCAATTTGACCTCTCTTCAAAATAGATTTTCAACCCAACCAACATCACCCCCATCAGCACCACACCCAGCTCTGAGTGCGAGCTGCCCTCATCTCCTGCCTGGACTATTGCAAAGCCTCCCAGGTAATTGCTTTCCACTTCACTCCCCCACGTCTGTTTCCCACGAAGCAACCACAGCAATGCTATTAACATGTAAGTGGGGCTCCCGTCTCCTCCCCTAATAAGGTGGGCCTGCCACCTGTGGAGGTGATGGTGCATTTTGGAGGAGGGGACAGTGATCCTGTCCTGAAGGGTCAGCTAGCTATAGGACAAGGACACAAGGACAAAGGGGCTAGTGTTGGTGAGAGATCACAGGGGAAGGTAGACGGATAAAGGTGGCTGAGCAAAAGGGGATTTTGAGCCCAGGCAGAGACCTCAAGGGACACAAGCAGTTGCGTCACTCCTCTTGCTTGGGCTGCAGTCTGAGAAACCTCCACATGGATCGAGTACCAGGGGCAGAGCTATCCTTAAAAAAAAAAAAAAAAAAAAAAAAAAAGGATAGGAGCAGTGGGTGGATGTTGCTGCATCACTCAGCCCCCGTGACCATGCACCTCCCCAGGGACCTGCAGTGACAGCCCTGCAGGGGAGACTGATGTATTCATGTACACACCGGTGTTTGACTTTCTCCAGATCAGCAGAGGAGGAGACTGATATGCATGCCCCGGGCAAGGCATGGCCAGCCCCATTGCCCACGCAGGGTCATGCTGTTGACCCCACCAACCCCAGCCCATGAGCAGCCCCCTGGTGACCAGCCAGGGGGCAAGAGGCCCCTTCCTTCGGACTCTGTCCCGATCTGCCCATGGTTGGGGTAAACAGGAACAACCCCTGACACTTGCCACTGGCTGTGCCTTTTATCCTCAGCTGTGTCCCCTTCAGTCACCAAGAAAGACCTCATGAACTCCTGAGACCTCGATGGAAGTGCAGCAGAACCCAGGCCACCCCAGCCAGGGACACGATGGACACAGCTGGATTGCGGCAGATTGTGGCAGAAAGAAACCAGCGTTCCTGAGAACGGTCAGGCTCAGGTCAGCTTGAGGAATCGTCACATGTTCCCAAGGTGCCCGGGGCCACCTTTCCTGAGAGCACTGTAGTGAGAGAATCCACATGCCTTCACGCAGACTCTGCACATGGGACGCCCAGCGAATCCACCCCTCGCGCAGTCACCAAGCGCGCAGCTGTGGCCACGGGCCGGCACGTGAGCCACAGCAGGACCGGCCACGGGCCCCGCAGCACCCACCTCTGCAGGCGCGGGACGGACCCGGGCAGCAAGGACAGGCGCAGCGGCCCAGGCCCAGGAAGGGGCAAAGGCAGCACTGCGGGGGGAGCAGTGGCACAGTTCCCCCCCCCGCCCCCCCCAGGGTACTGACCCGGCGGCCGCGGGCGGCACACCCGGCCCTCCCCCTCCGCGGAGGCTGCACGATGGGGCAGCTGCAGGGGCAGAGACACCGGCAGGGGGATGGCGGGCACAGCCGAAGGCCGCAACCCCGAGCCACGTGTGCCCCTGGCAGGGGTCGGCGACAGGAGCAGCTGAGGTGGAAGCCAGGGAGTCTCAGCTCCGAGCGGAGACCCAGGAGGGAAGCAGGGGGAGATGGGGACCCCCGGATGGGGAGCTCCCCTCACCACAGGGCAGGGGCGCACACGACCCCCGCAGCCATCCTGCGGCTGCCCCACCAGCGATGACAAAGGGAAAGGCTAGAGCAGCCCAGGGGCAGCCGACGCGGCTCCCCGGCGCACAGCACCCCCAGCCCCCCGAGTCTGGCCGTTCCCCAGCCGGCGGGTGCTGACACCACCCATCCAGGCCCTGCCGGGGACGGCCCGGCAGCACCGGCTCCTCCTCGAGGAAGGTCAAAGCCAGCCCGGGGCAAAGCTGTCACCGGCCCACCACGGGCTTGAGGGCTGGCAACTGTCTAAGGCCGTGCGGCTGCACACGGGCCAGTGAGGCGACAGCAGAGGGTGGCCGGGGCTGACATGCGGGACCAGAGGGCGGTGACCTTGGAGCCCGCAACAGGAGCCAGAGCAGGACTCAGCGGCGGCCGGGGCCACACAGTGTCCCCAGAGCCAGTCGGCTTTCCTTACTTCGGGTCCGTGAAGGAACTGAGGTCAAAGAAGCTCCGAATGAAACACGTCCTCGGCTGGATTCCGTGTCCCACAGCCCAGCGGTGACCACACAGTGGATTCCGTGATGTCGCCGTGCTGCAGCCCGAGTCCCCAGGCTCCGGCTGGTCTGAGAGCCAGTGCCAGGGCCCCGCCTGGCCTCGCTGTCCCCGCTTCGCCTCCCTGGGCTGCTGGCGGGAAGCCCCGTCCACACTGCCTCCCCTCCTCCTCCTCGTCCCGGGGCCCATGACTGCAGACATTCAGGCCAACAAGCAAGGGCAGGACTCCTGTCCCCTCGGGATGGTCAGGGAGGGAGTGGGGGGGATGCATCTGACCTGCCAGCAAACAGAACCGAATTGTCTCTCACGCAGCCCCAGCGATTCCAGAGGTCTGTGCTCTGGAGAAACGCTCCGGGTGTTCCGGAACACCAGCGGGGATGCTCGCAGGGAAGTCGTGCGTAGCAGCAAACTCCGGGAGCGCCCACGTCCCTGAACAGAAGGACAGAGGAAGTACAGACGCACACACAGCGGACACAGACCGCAGTGACAGTGAGCACAGCCCGGCACAGAAGCGAGGCTGCACCTCACCTAACGCTGAGTGAAAAAGCAGGTCACAGAAGGAGACACACAGAACAATTCAGACAGAAAATATATGCTGAGGGCCCATGTTTGGAATCACAGCAGAGAAATGAGAGCACGGGAAACACAGGAGCCAGGAGTGGAGACGTCTGCAGGACGGGGAGGACGGAGACGTGAGCAGGGAGGCCCACACAAGGGCGTCAGCAGAGCTGGGGACTGTATTTCTGAAGCAAAGTGCTGGTACACAGGTGTTTCCTCTCATATCTTTTGACATTTTAATATCCCTGAAGTCAGGATGGTCTTTAAGTTGCTGTCAGCCAGGTGGCAGCTGTGATGTAGTTACATTGTCTTGGAAATACCTTACATAATTTCTGTCACTACTGCTTTCTTATTTTATGTATTCACAAGAGGAATATATCACAAAAATCTGTTCTGGTCTGACGGATCACTTTTAATATGAATAAAAAAATTCTAAATGACAAGAAAAACAGGTAAGTTTGACCACCTCGCTCTCTCCTAAGAACTTCTCAATGGCTTTCCATTACATTGAGCCCCAAATTAAAGCTCTTACGGGGCCTTCCAGTCAGGATCTACTTCCTTCCTCTTGGGTCTCATCTGTGACCCTCCTCCCTTCTAATGGCTCTTCAGCCCTGGCCTCCTCGCTGCTCCCCAAGCATGCCAACCACAGTCCTGCTGCAGAGCCTTTGCACCTACTATTTTCCTGCCTGGGGTGCCCGTCTGCTAGATATCCCATAAAGGTTCTCTCTCACTTCCATTTATGAAGACACTCAATGAAACCTCAGAGTCTCTTGACGTTGATGTCGACTTCCCCAATGTAGAAAATTCTGGAAAGAAAATACATCTCAATTGAAAATTTCATGATCTGTCTAATTACAGTCCAAGCTGATTTGCAAAATTGATTTCTTGGTCAAACGTTGCATCACCAACAAGAGAGAAGCTGACCTCAGAGGCTTCCTGGTGTGACTCAGTGGGAAGTTCGAACTTCACCTCGGAGGTATTCTTGCCAAAACTATTGTACTGGAATCTAATCGTGAGGATAATAACAGTTAGAGCCAGATTGTCATGCATTTTACAAAACAACTGGCCTGAACTCCTCAAAAATGTCAGTATCATGAACAACAACAAAAGAGGAGGAGAATGTTGTACATCAAAGAAAAGTGAAGAAATGTAATAACCAAATACAAGGAATGAAACTCCATTGAATTCTGGAGGAGAAATCTACAAGGGATCATTGGGAGACAATTAGGAAAATTTGAACATGAAGTGTACATGAGGTTATATTGAATTACTGGATTTCTTAGGTGATCATGACATTGAGGACACGTCAGAGAATGTTGGTGCTCTTAGCATGTATGCGTAGAAGCAAATCAGAGGGCAGATCATGACATGCAGTTTTCAAATGTCTCAACAAAATAATGGGGTGGGGGAAGCAAATGAGGCAAGATGTTAACAACTGATGGATCTGGGTAAAAAGCTTTTTGATGTTCATGGTATTATTCTTTCAATTTTTCTGTATGTTTGAAATTTCAAAATAAAAATATCTTAAAAATCAGTTTCTTCTATATTAGAAACAAAACAAAAGAAAGATTTTTTAAAAATATTTTATTTATTTATTTGACAGAGAGAGATACAGTGAGAGAGGGAACACAAGCAGGGGGAGTAGGAGAGGGAGAAGCAGGCTTCCCGCCGAGCAGGGAGCCCAATGTGGGGCGCGATCCCAGGACCCTGGGATCATGCCCTGAGCCGAAGGCAGCCACTTAACGACTGAGCCACCCAGGCATCCCCAAAAGAAAGATTTTTAAAACCCAAAGAACATCATTGCCCTTTCAGTGTTTTAAGTAACTTACATAATATAAAGAATAACAAAGAGGGCGCCTGGGTGGCTCAGTTGGTTAAGCGACTGCCTTCCGCTCAGGTCATGATCCTGGAGTCCTGGGATCAAGTCCCACGTCAGGCTCCCTGCTCAGCAGGGAGTCTGCTTCTCCCTCTGACCCTCCCCCCTCTCATGCTTTCTCTATCTCATTCTCTCTCTCAAATAAATAAATAAAATCTTTAAAAAAAAAAAAAAAGAATAACAAAGAAAGTGTGTGAGACAACCATACAAAATTTCATCCCTGAAATTGACTGAGGAATATAGTGAGGGATAGGATGTTGATAGGACTTGGATACATGGTGTCAGAACTAAAATCCTTAACTTGTTTTCTGAAATCTAGGATGTCTCCCACTGAAGTCCTGCAATTTATTTCCAGCAATAATCAGCTGGATACATTTATAAAACTCTGTAGTTATCAGACCCTATTTAATTTTCCCAATATATGTCATTAGTGGAGAACAAAAGCTTCTCAACATTAAAATATATTTTTAAATGACTTAAGTCTACAATGTCATAAGAAAGACTATAAAATATGGCAACCATTTCTATAGAAAGCAAAATATGGAAACTAGTAAACATTGAAAATATCCCTCAAAAATCGTTTCCATGACAACAAGACATGTAACTATTTTATAACAGAGAATTTAATTCAAAATTTTCTAATTATTATGATTTAAAACTTGAACTATCATTTTATGTTCAATAATCTGATTTGTATAATTCACTTGAAGTGGCTTTGTTGCAAGTATTACTTGTAATTATTATTAATGAGAAAAAAATAATATACTCTTTTTTTTTCTTACTTGAGGAATGACCACTGCTCTCTCATTCACACAAAAGCACTGAATCATTATCAGTCCTGATGAGTAATGAAACAATAATAGTTAAGGGTGATTACAAGAATAAAACAAAGAAGTTGTTGCGGCTGAGGTTGAAGAGGTTGCTGCCTGTGTTCTCCTTTAGGATTTTGATGGACTCCTGTCTCACATTTAGGTCTTTCAACCATTTGGAGTCTATTTTTGTGTGTGGTGTAAGGAAATGGCCCAGTTTCATTCTTCTGCATGTGGCTGTTTTTTTTTTCTCCCAACACCATTTGTTGAAGAGTGTCTTTTTTCCATTGGACATTCTTTCCTGCTTTGTCGAAGATTAGTTGACCATAGAGTTGAAGGTCCATTTCTGGGCTCTCTATTCTGTTCCATTGATCTATGTGTCTGTTTTTGTGCCAGTACCATACTGTCTTGATGATGACAGCTTTGTAATAGACCTGGAAGTCCGGAATTGTGATGCCGCCAGCTTTGCTTTTCTTTTTCAACATTCCTCTGGCTATTCGGGGTCTTTTCTGGTTCCATACAAATTTTAGGATTATTTCTTCCATTTCTTTGAAAAAAGTGGGTGCTATTTTGATGGGGATTGCATTGAATGTGTAGATTGCTCTAGGTAGCATTGACATCTTCACAATATTTATTCTTCTAATCCATGAGCATGGAACGTTTTTCCATTTCTTTGTATCTTCCTCAATTTCTTTCTTGAGTATTTTATAGTTTTCTGAGTACAGATTCTTTGCCTCTTTGGTTAGATTTATTCCTAGGTATCTTATGGTTTTGGGTGCAATTGTAAATGGGATTGACTCCTTAATTTCTCTTTCTTCTGTCTTGTTGTTGGCATTTTTAAATCAAGTACCAATTAGCTTTATAATCTTTGAAATATTGCTTGCATGTTTCGTCTCCTTCTTCAGTCATTTAAAATAACCAGAGTACTTGATAATATTAGATTTGTGAGCACCTAAATGAAATTTGTAATCAATATTTAAATGCAGGAAGATCCAATTTGGTAAATGTGTAAGTTCTTTTTCATTTAATCATTGTGTAGCTAGTGTCTGAATATTTAGATAAATGTTGATGGTTTGAAGATTAATAAATTGCACATTCAACTAAGTAGAAATTGTATCAAATATTTCTCTCCATGCACACACACATATGCACACACACACACGCACATACAACAGGAAAATTCCAGATTCTGCCAAGATTCACCACATCCAGCAACAGATGCCTGGGCCATATATAAAAGGCTAGTGGTCTAGGAGGGACCCTGGCATGAGAAGCCTGCCTGAGAGAGACATTCTGCACTGCATAGTAACTAACCAAGGCAGTCAGATCTCCTCTCCTATAGTTTGACTCTAAGGTAAACAGAGTCAACAGTCTATGTGTAAAACACAGACAGAAATAGAAGAGCAGAGAGACACTTGTTTGCAAGGTGAGTGAAGTCACTGAGCTAAAGACAACAACTGTTTCCAGGGAAGAAGCAAGGGGGTGTGGTCACGAGAGGTGCTACCAGGTCCCTCCAAACCACTGCTGGGTCTTGAACATCAATGAGCAGTCATCCAGGGCCCCATGAGCCCCTGCCGTAATTTCCTGTACCTTCCACTTCTCTCCAGCTCCTGCAGTGCCATGGAGATTCCCAACATGACCAAAGTAAAGTAGATTGTAGCCTAAAGCCAGGCAGGAAACACGGAGGGACATCTACCATGGTCACCAGTGCTGTTTCAAGCACCAAGGGTAAATAAAACATGGTTTCTTCAACCTTGAGACACTTGTAATTTAGCGCTTAGAACATAACATCCTAGGGGCGCCTGGGTGGCTCAATCAGTTAGCTTCTCTGCCTTTGGCTCAGGTCATGATCTCAGGGTCCTGGGATCAAGTCCCATGTCGGGCTCCCTGCTCAGCAGGGAGCCTGCTTCTCCCTCTGCCTCTGGCCCTCCCATGCTCGTTCTCTCTCTCTGTCTCTCAAAAAAATAAATGAATAAAAACCATAACATCCTAAAGGCATCAACAGTACATATGAACCAAGTGCTCTGAGGACACCTGGAAGGGAACAATGAATGCCTTAGAGGCCAGAAATAGGAAGAAATATGATTGGGAAAGAGTCCACAGAAAATGGGCCATTTAGGGTGGCCTTGAAAATCACCATAAAGGATCTTACCAAGAGGCAGAAAAGGGGAGGGAGCTCACAAACAAATGGTATGGGGGCAGCGTAGCCTGGGGGGTAAGAACACAGACTTCTGCCCAAATGCCTATTTTCAAATCTAGACCCTACCGCTTAATAGCTGCATGATCTGGAGCAGGCTATCTAGCCCCACTATCCCTCAGGTTTCCCAGCTGTAAAATGGGGGTAGTAATAGTATTTACTCATAAGATGACCATGAGGAATAAGTGAGGTAAAATGCGTAATGCTCCTAGATGAGTGCCTCACCTGTGATGGGCATTAATAATGTTAGCTACTGCTAGCACCATTTCTATACCGCATGCTGATACAAGAACAACCAACTTTCCCTCCTTCCTTCTGCTTTTGGTAATTTTGAGTTCACTTTATTTTTTGTGTTCTGAGCTTCCATGAGTGTGTATTTTGGCTTGGCATGTCCAGGTGCCCCGTCTGCCCAACATTGCACCATGCTCACATATGTGTTCTTATGCTCATCCCATCTGCCAATAGTATCTTCCCCTGCTTTAAACACTTTCCAAGCCAGGTCCATGGTCCACCTCAATGGGTCAAAGTGGTACCTTAACCAGGAACTCTTGATCTCAAGATGGATTCAAACGCAGCTCTATCCTTTGATACCTTTTGCACATCAAACTCACTGAACCTTAGTTCTTTAATCCATAAAATGAGGGCAACAACACCTACCCCATGGGGTGATCATTGTAAGGCTTACATAAAAATAAATAAGTATGCAGAGCTGTTTGACCCAGTGCCCAGCACATAATAACTGCTTAACAATTAGTAGCATTAACATATAAAAAATAATAACCTTGTAGCAGTATACAAATTATTATATATTTGCTCATTTTTCTGAAGGGAGTCATAACTTTTATCAAATTATCAGAGAGATCCTTACTCCTGCTTGTTATTTTCACAGATAGAAGGAACCCGTGCTCAGACCGGAATGCATATCTTCTACTCCTGTGCTAGGACTCTCCCTTAAGCATATAAGCTCTGTAATGAGTAAAACAGGGAAGAGAAGCCTCCACAGACTTTGTCTTCCATTTATGGTGTCACCCACCCTGAGGAGATTCAGGGAAGATGAATGTGGTATGGAAAAAAAATTGGAAAGTGGGCTAACTCATCCCCCCTTTCTTCTTTCCTCACACCCTCATCCCCAGTTCCCAGGGACCTCAATTTGGTCAGCTTCCTATCCCAGCTAAACTTATTTCCAGGAAAGGATCTGAGAAATACATTGGTACTGAGACCAGGATGAAAAAGAACACAAGACTCCCAGGGATATTTGCATTTGAGTAGTTGAGCAAAACTAAAATCAAAAGGATGAAGGTCTAATTAGGGAATTATGAGCTTCGTGAATGTCAGCAAGGAAAAAAATGTGTTACTAGGAAACGTTCCCAGGGCCACTGGACTGAGAGTGCACAAGGCTTGTCCCAGGTGTGGCAGTCTGTGGCTGGCCAGAACAGGAGTGGAAATTGGAAATGAAATCTCATTGTTTGAAAAATTAAACTAAGATGTAAAAGATAAGACTAACAGCATTGAAAAAGAATGAAGGGGATATATATGAGTTGATATGGAAAGAGACATTAAGTGGGAGAAGCAAGATACAGATCAGTATGCCTAGAATGAATAAACGTATCATATGCTTGCATATACATGGAAAATTCCAGAAAGATACAAAGCAAACTGGTAACAATGGCTATCTCTGGGGAGGGAGCCTTGGAGGATTGAAGTCTGGGGTGGAAGAAAGACTTGTTTCTGCTTGTTCATTTATATTATTTTATATTGCTGAGTTTTGTTTTGTTTTGTTTTACCATATGTATGTATCACATTTTTTATTTAAAAAAATAAGTTTGAGAAGACAGCATGAGTAAATTCAGGGAGCCATGAAACCTTTTGCTAAAACCAACAGCATGAAATATTATTTTTAAAAGACTGCTGAGAGACCACAGTTAACAACAAAACAGGATGCCATGAATGAAAGCCCTAGCCAAAATATTTCACTAGGATTCAGAATTCAGGTTAAAGTCTGTGATACAAAGTGTCATTAAAGGCAACAGAAGTACCAGGAAAGTTGAGAGGAAAAATCCCCAAAGCTTGAGCTGGCTTTCTTAGCGATGTAGGTTTTTATCTTAGAAAGACCACCCACTACATTTCCACACCCATTTTTGAACAGAGAAAGGGTTTCAGGAAGTTGTATTCCTCATTAGCCAAATTGGCCCCCTTGCCAAGCCTGCCTTCACTTGTGAGCCTGGGAACCAGCACTACACACACCAGCTGCCTTGTTCATTATAAATAGAATTTTCCCCACTAGCTTGGAGTGATAAGTACGAAGGCGGATCAAAATCAAAAGCCATAGAACATGTAGGTATTTGCACATTCACGGGACTCATCATCATACTCATGATTCTAGGGACCGCTCTGAGAATTTTTGCTCAGTTTCTCATGTTTCTGCTTTTGGGATTTGATGATTACATTTGATGATGGAAAAAAAGAAAACAAAAGTCCCACAAGTCCTGAAAATTAGAAAATTTCCCAGTGGAACACTCTATTAAGAAGGAGGGAAAAAAGCTCACGTCTCCACCAGCCAGACACCACCATCAATTCCCAAAGGTGTTGAGAACAGCAAGAGAAAGTACTCCTGGAGAAATTACTTAGAAATATTCTGCTTCACCAAATACTACACAACTCAAACCAAAAAAATGTGTTTTTTTTTAAGTTGGCTTTGAAAACACACTATTAACATCCAAAATACTCACATTCCTTCAGCATCACAAACGTAGTAAATAAATTTGTGAACTAAAAAGGCAACTGAGAAACTAAAAAAAGCAATTGATGAACATGTAAAGGCAGATGGATCTGTAAATTGGACAGTAGGTTTCACATTATCAGCAGTTGCCCGGTGAATTTCTTTAAGCATGTTGGCTCAAACATGCCAGTGACATTTGTTAAGATATAGATCCAGAGAACCAAATTAATCCATCAGAGAGTCTACTGCGTTTGGCACCATGGGACATAACAGGGAGATACTCCATCCTTAAGGAATTAATCTTTTGAGAGAGACACATACAAATGCACTGCAACAATCAGAACAACACAGCTGAGTGAGTGAGATCAAAGGGAAAGCCTTTTTTTTTTTTCAAATTGACATCTATGAACAGTTTACAATATGTGCCAGGCACTATGCTTAATGACTCAAATGTGTCATCTTATTTTCTTCTCACCCCATCTCCACAAGGTAGATGCTACTACCGTCTCCATCTCACAAATGATAAAACAGAGGCTTGGAAAGATCAGTAATTACCACGTCCAAGGCTCGGGTCTTCAACAAGCATGTTCTATTTCCTCTGAGCATGAATCTGATACAAGCAACAATCAGAACTATTTGATATCCAAGCCACACATTTTCAGCCATTGGATCTGTGTCCAGTCCTCAATCAACATCAAAAACCAACCAAACAGAAACAAAAACAAAAACCTCCCTAAATTTACTAAGTGTTTCCATAATCTGTCAGACAGGTCTACATTCAACTGTGCCAAAATCAGATGGTAAAAATGTCATTTATTGTGGTTATCTTTATAAATAATCCTTTGCCATTTTTGACAAACCAAACATAAGATTCAGCATCTTCTTGGCCAGAAATGAAGGGGAAGCAAGTTGTTCTGCTATGTAATCTTTAGATTATTCTTTTAACGTTAGGAGGTCATGTACAATTTTATTTCTCTTCCTTGCTTTAAAATGTTCTGTTACTTATACAAGGAAAATTACATCAAATCAAAATATGTTTATTTCACATAATAAATCTGTTTTAAGAAAGTGATGTACAAACAGAATACTAAGTTAAATACACTGGGGGAGTAAATACCCAGTAGTGCAATTGCTGGATTGTATGGTAGCTCTATTTTCAATTTTTTGAAGAACCTCCATACTGTTTTCCAGAGTGGCCACACCAGCTTGCATTCCCACCAACAGTGTAGGAGGGTTCCCCTTTCTCCACATCCTCGCCAACATCTGTCATTTCCTGACTTGTTAATTTTCTCCATTCTGACTGGTGTGAAGTGGTATCACATTGAGGTTTTGATTTGTATTTCCCTGATGCCAAGCGATGTTGAGCACTTTTTCATGTGTCTGTTGGCCATTTGGATGTCTTCTTTGGAGAAATGTCTGTTCATGTCTTCTGCCCATTTCTTGATTAGATCATTTGTTCTTTGGGTGTTGAGTTTGATAAGTTCTTTATAGATTTTGGATACTAGCCCTTTATCTGATATGTCATTTGCAAATATCTTCTCCCATTCTGTCAGTTGTCTTTTGGTTTTGTTGACTGTTTCTTTTGCTGTGCAAAAGCTTTTTATCTTGATGAAGTCGCAATAGTTCATTTTTACACTCGCTTCCCTTGCCTTTGGCGATGTTTCTAGGAAGAAGTTGCTGCGGCTGAGGTCGAAGAGGTTGCTGCCTGTGTTCTCCTTTAAGATGTTGATGGACTCCTGTCTCACATTTAGGTCTTTCAACCACTTGGAGTCTATTTTTGTGTGTGGTGTAAGGAAATGGTCCAGTTTCATTCTTCTGCATGTGGCTGTTGAATTTTCCCAACACCATTTGTTGAAGAGACTGTCTTTTTTCCATTGGACATTCTTTCCTGCTTTGTCGAAGATTAGTTGACCATAGAGTTGCTTTGTTGAAGATTAGTTGACCATAGAGTTGAAGGTCCATTTCTGGGCTCTCTGTTCTGTTCCATTGATCTATGTGTCTGTTTTTGTGCCAGTACCATACTGTCTTGATGATGACAGCTTTGTAATAGACCTGGAAGTCCGGAATTGTGATGCCGCTAGCTTTGTTTTTCTTTTTCAACATTCCTCTGGCTATTCGGGGTCTTTTCTGGTTCCATACAAATTTTAGGATTATTTCTTCCATTTCTTTGAAAAAAGTGGGTGCTATTTTGATGGGGATTGCATTGAATGTGTAGATTGCTCTAGGTAGCATTGACATCTTCACAATATTTATTCTTCTAATCCATGAGCATGGAACGTTTTTCCATTTCTTTGTATCTTCCTCAATTTCTTTCATGAATATTTTATAGTTTATAGCAGCAATGTCCACAATAGCCAAACTGTGGAAAGAGCCAAGATGTCCATCGACAGATGAATGGATAAAGAAGATGTGGTATATATATACAATGGAATATTACACAGCCATCAAAAAGAGTGAAATCTTGCCATTTGCAATGATGTGGATGGAACTGGAGGGTATTATGCTGAATGAAATAAGTCAATCAGAGAAAGACAGGTGTCATATGACCTCACTGATATGAGGAATTCTTTTTTTTTTAAGATTTTATTTATTTATTTGAGAGAGAGCACATGAGAGGGGGGAGAGTCAGAGGGAGAAGCAGACTCCCCGCTGAGCAGGGAGCCCGATGCGAGACTCGATCCTGGGACTCCAGGATCATGACCTGAGCCGAAGGCAGTTGCCCAACCAACTGAGCCACCCAGGCACCCTGATATGAGGAATTCTTAATCTCAGGAAACAAACTGAGGATTGCTGGAGTGGTGGGGGGTGGGAGGGTTGGGGTGGCTGAGTGATAGACATTGGGGAGGGTATGTGCTATGGTGAGCACTGTGAATTGTGCAAGACTGTTGAATCACAGATCTGTACCTCTGAAGCAAGTAATACATTATATGTTAAAAAAAAAAAAAGAAGAAGATAGCAGGAGGGGAAGAATGAAGGGGGAGACATCGGAGGGGGAGACGAACCATGAGAGACTATGGACTCTGAAAAACAAACTGAGGGTTCTAGAGGGGAGGGGGGTGGGAGGATGGGTTAGCCTGGTGATGGGTATTAAAGAGAGCACGTTCTGCATGGAGCACTGCATGTTATGCACAAACAATGAATCATGGAACACTACATCAAAAACTAATGATGTAATGTATGGTGATTAACATAACATAATAAAAAAAATACACTGGGGGAACTAGGTATTGGAAAGAAGGCTGTAATGAATCATTCTGTACTGCAAAGAACCCTTTTTTATTTATTTATAATCCACCCCATGCCAAACACATGTTTCAGGCAGCTTAAAAAGATTCATATAATCCCAGAAAAAATGAAGTTTGAAAACAGCAATGGATTCAAGGCAAAGAGAACATAATGGTAGCCAGCAGTGAAATGAGTGCCCCAAATCTGTGAAGGTCTTTGCATTTCAGAGGTGGGACCTAAAGTGGGAACTCAGCTGTCTAGCAGCCAAGGCCTAGCGCGAAACATGATTGGTAGTCGTGTATAATTTTACACAATGTGTTGATACTTTCAGAATGATTCCCACACTTCCTGACCTTGAGGAGACCCTCCATCTGCTCTGTGACCATGTCCCCTACAGTCACCTCCAGTGGAGGGTGCCCTTACCCCCGCTCCCACTTACTTCAGGTTGCTCAAGAGTCAGTGTCATCCCCCACAGTCACTGGTGTTTCCAGACCACTTTTTATCTACATTTTTCTAAAAGCCACCACTCCTTTGTCATCTTCCAGCCTCCAGGCACTTCCTCTCATCCCTCAAGGACTTTGGCACCTAACTCTCATTCTTCCACTGCACACCTGTGCGCATCCGGAGCAACTCTAGACCAAAATGGATGCCCATCGAACAATGAGCCACTTGTAGCCTGTCCTCATGATTTTCCACATCCTGTTGCATTTCTCCCCAGCCATGCACTGTCATCTCCCCCACCCTGCACTCCTCACACTGCACTTCTGGAATTACCACACCAGACCTTCAGTGCAGCATTCTCCACCCTGGTAGCACACTAAAACCACACGCTCACCAAATACCAGCACCTAGGCTCCACCCTCTGAAATTCTAATTTAATTGACTCAGAGTGGGCCACAGATACCTGGCCATTTTTATAGCTCCCCAGGTGTTTCCAATATGCAACCAGAGTTGGAATTAATGTTCTAGTAGGTACCGAATGTAGTCACTATTCTTTCTGCGTCATTCGTTTATTCCAACTATGGCCCTGCCTTCAGCCTTACTGGGTTTCCTGATTCATTAACCCTCTCCTTGGCACATGTCCACCCATGCCCCTCCTCTTTTCCTTTCCCATGCCTTTTGCCTCCCTACCTAATTTCAATTCCATGCCTCATCACCTCAGCCACCTTTTTGCCAGTATCTTAACCTCTGTTGCTCCACTGTATTTCTATTAACAACTTCCCAAAAAACTCCATGTTAAATGAACCCAACTGTTCCCTTCTCAGGGCCTACACCAAGACTTCTGAAAAATGCTTGGGGAAAAAAGAATCAATATTCTTCATGTACATTAAAAATTAAAAGAAAAAAATCTAACAAATTAAAAACAGAAAGAACTTCCTTAATTAAAAAAAAAAATGGATGAGGTGCCTTGGTGGCTCAGTCGGTTAAGCGTCCGACTCTTGATTTTAGCTCAGGCAATGATCTCAGGGTTATGAGATAAAGCCCCATGTGGGGCTCTGCTGTAAGCATGGAGCCTGCTTAAGATTCTCTCTCTCCCTGCTGCTCATCGGTCTCTCTAAAAAAAATTAAAAAAATAAATAAATAAAATAAAATCTTATTAAAAATGGAATTTGCAACACACCATTTATACATAAATATCCCAAATGAAGCAATGTTAAATTTTTAGAATTAAGTAACAAATTTAGCACATTTTCTGGATAGATTATCAATATAAAAAACTCAGTTGTATTTCTCTATCCTAGCAGCAAAGAGTTTGAATTTGAAAAATGAAAAAACTTTTAAGATACCATTTACTTCAATATTACAAAGCTGTCATCATCAAGACAGTATGGTACTGGCACAAAAACAGACACATAGATCAATGGAACAGAACAGAGAGCCCAGAAATGGACCTTCAACTCTATGGTCAACTAATCTTCAACAAAGCAACTCTATGGTCAACTAATCTTCGACAAAGCAGGAAAGAATGTCCAATGGAAAAAAGACAGTCTCTTCAACAAATGGTGTTGGGAAAATTCAACAGCCACATGCAGAAGAATGAAACTGGACCATTTCCTTACACCACACACAAAAATAGACTCCAAGTGGTTGAAAGACCTAAATGTGAGACAGGAGTCCATCAACATCTTAAAGGAGAACACAGGCAGCAACCTCTTCGACCTCAGCCGCAGCAACTTCTTCCTAGAAACATCGCCAAAGGCAAGGGAAGCGAGTG
Organism: Phoca vitulina; assembly: GCF_004348235.1. Lineage (NCBI taxonomy): Eukaryota > Metazoa > Chordata > Mammalia > Carnivora > Phocidae > Phoca > Phoca vitulina. The sequence goes on from NW_022589734.1 coordinate 5,281,979, forward strand.
TAAAAATGAACTATTGCGACTTCATCAAGATAAAAAGCTTTTGCACAGCAAAAGAAACAGTCAACAAAACCAAAAGACAACCGACAGAATGGGAGAAGATATTTGCAAATGACATATCAGATAAAGGGCTAGTATCCAAAATCTATAAAGAACTTATCAAACTCAACACCCAAAGAACAAATGATCTAATCAAGAAATGGGCAGAAGACATGAACAGACATTTCTCCAAAGAAGACATCCAAATGGCCAACAGACACATGAAAAAGTGCTCAACATCGCTTGGCATCAGGGAAATACAAATCAAAACCTCAATGTGATACCACTTCACACCAGTCAGAATGGAGAAAATTAACAAGTCAGGAAATGACAGATGTTGGTGAGGATGTGGAAAAAGGGGAACCTTCCTACACTGTTGGTGGGAATGCAAGCTGGTGCAGCCACTCTGGAAAACAGTATGGAAGTTCCTCAAAAAGTTGAAAATAGAGCTACCCTACGACCCAACAAGTGCACTACAGGATATTTACCCCAAAGATACAAATGTAGTGATCTGAAGGAGCACGTGCACCCCAATGTTCATAGCAGCAATGTCCACAATAGCCAAACTATAGAAAGAGCCAAGATGTCCACCAACAGATGAATGGATAAAGAAGATGTGGAGTATATATATACAATGGAATATTATGCAGCCATTAAAAAAATGAAATCTTGCCATTTGCAAAGACGTGGATAGAACTAGAGGGTATTATGCTAAGTAAAATAAGTCAATCAGTGAAAGACAATTATCATATGATCTCACTGATAAGGAGGAATTTGAGAAACAAGACAGAGGATCATAGGGGAAGGGAGGGAAAAATGAAACAAGATGAAACAAGAGAGGGAGACAAAATATAAGAGACTCTTAATCTCAGGAAACAAACTGAGGGTTGCTGGAGTGGAGGGGGGTGGGAGGGAAGGGGTGGTTGGGTGATGGACATTGGGGAGGGTATGCGCTATGGTGAGCACTGTAAATTGTGTAAGACTGATGAATCACAGACCTGTACCACTGAAACAAATAATACATTATATGTTAATTTAAAAAAAGATACCATTTACTTCAAAAGATATCAAGTACTTAGGAATATTTGACATTGTATACAATTGCCCAACTGAAATTTTAAAAAAACACACACAAAAATCTACACAAGAAATTTTACAGTGGCTTCATTCTTAATTGCCAAAACCTGGAAATAATCCAAACATCTCTCAACTGGAAAGTGGATAAACTGAGGTTTAAGCCTTCAGTGGAAATTTTACCAGCAATATAGAGAAACTAACTATGGATACACACAAAAACATGGAAAAGTCTCAAACGTGCTGTGATCATAGAAGACAGATTCAAAAGGCTATACACTGTATGAGTGCAGTTACGACATTCTGGAAGAGGCACTACTCTAGGGACAGAAAACAGATCAGGGATCACCAGGGGCAGAGGTAGGAGGAAAGGTTTACTAACATGTAGGACAGGTAGATCAATGGGACTGTTCCATATCTTTTTTTTTTAACTTTATTGAGACATAATTGACATATAATATTGTGTGAGTTTAAGGTATACAATGTGATGATTTGATATGCATACATATTACAAAATAATTATCACTATAAAGTTAATTAACACATTCATCACCTCACATAGTTACCTTTTGTGTGTGTGCAGTAAGAACTTTTAAGATTTACTGTCTTAAGTTAATACAAGGATAGCTTTTGTATCAGCCCTGCTTCTAATGAAAAACAGAATTCTATCCCAACCAAGAGGATTGTAATGGTAGACGTATTACAAGTGGTGTGGGCCAGAAACAAGGGATACTGAAGCACCTAGAGATTAGCATCACCCAGAAGCCATGACCATTCTAAGTCATAAAGGGGCAAAGGATGGAAAGAAACTAGCATCACCAGAGCCCAATAAGAGCTGCTCTCATGGAGGAGAGACCATCTCCGAGGGGATATTGTCCCCACCAGAACTGTGGGCACCGAATTGCTGGTGCCTCCCTTTGGAGAACCCAACCAGATACGATCTGCAGGTTAGCCCAGGTGGGCACAGAGAAAGCAGAGAGAAGGTCTGGGTGGAACCAATGGATAATAAGCAGCATGGTGTTTCTTTTATTTCTGTAAATTCCTATGTAAAGACTCAGTATTAGAAATAAACTTATTCTACTAGTTAAAAGTTAAGTAAAAAAAAAAAAGGATTTACTGTCTTAGCAACTTTCAAGAATAAACTATAGTATGGTAACTCTAGTCATCATGTTGTACATTATATCCCAGAACTTACTCATCTTGTAACGGGAAGGTTGTACTCTTTGACCACCTTCATCCATTTCCCCCACCCCCTGGCAACCAACAATCTATTCTGTTTCTGAGTTTGATGTTTTCTTAGATTCCACACACTGAGATCTTACGGTATTTGTCTTTCTCTGTCCGACTTATTTCACTTAGCATAATACCCTCAAGGTTTATTCATGTTGTGCAAAAGTCAGGATTTCCTCTTTTTTATGGTTGAATATTCCATTGTGTACATATATATATATATATATATATATATACACACACACACCACAATTTCTTTATCCATTCATCCATAGACAATTAGGTTATTTCCATGCTTTGGCTATTGTATATAATGCTGCAGTAAACATGGGGTGCAGATATCTCTTCAAGGTAGCAATTTCATTTCCTATTGTCCTATATCTTGATTGTGATGGTGGTTACACAAGAAAATGCATTTGTTAAAATTCATAGAACTGTATAATAATGAGTTAATTTTGCTGGATGTAGGTTATACCTTAACTGTAAAGTTGGTTTGGTTTTGTTTTTTAATTTTTTATTTAAATTCAATTAACCAATATATAGTACATCATTAGCTTCAGATGTAGTGTTCAGTAATTTATCAGTTGCCTATAACACCCAGTGCTCATCACGTCACATGCCCTACTTAATGTCCATCACCGAATTACCCCATCCTCCCACCCACCTCCCCTCCAGAAACCCTCAGTTTGTTTCCTAGAGTTAAGAGTCTCTCATGGTTTGTCTTCCTCTCTGATGACTTCCCATTCAGTGTTCCCTCCATTACGCTATGATACTCTGCATTATTCTTTATATTCCACATAAGAGTGAAACCATATGATAATTGTCTTTCTCTGATTGACTTATTTTGCTCAGCATAATACCCTCCAGGTCCATCCACATCGATGTAAATGGTAAGTATTCATCCTTTCTGATGGCTAAGTAATATTCTATTGTATATATGAACCACATCTTTTTTATCCATTCATCTGTTGAAGGACATCTCGTCTCTTTCCACAGTTTGGCTATTGTGGACATTGCTGCTAGGAACATTGGGGTGCATGTGTCCCTCTGGATCACTACATTTGTTTCTTTGGAGTAAATACTTAGTAGTGCAATTGCTGGGTTGTAGAGTAGCTCTATTTTTAACTTCTTGAGGAACCTCCATCCCGTTTTCCAGAGTGGATGTACCAGCTTCCATTCCCACCAACAGTGTAAGAGTGTCCCCTTTCTCCACATCCTCGCCAATATCTGTCATTTCCTGACTTGTTAATTTTAGACATTCTGACCAGTGTGAGGTGGTACCTCATTGTGGTTTTGATTTGTATTTCCCTGATGCCCCAAGTGATGTGGAGCACTTTTTCATGTATCTGTTAGCCATTTGTATGTCTTCTTTGGAGAAATGTCTGTTCATGTCTTCTGACCATTTCTTGACTGGATTATTTGTTTTTTGGGTGTTGTTTTTTTTTTTTTAAAGGAAAAAGAAACATTATATTCCACATGGAAGTTAAATTTTTTGAATTCTCAATAGTAGAATTATTTCAAGGGAAAATTTGTAACAATTCAAAATTGCTATTGTGTGTCCTATAATACTACATATTCCTATGTTTAAATAACAGATTTAAAATAAGCTATGATATGTGTTATCATTGTAAGACAAAGAAATAGAACCTGCATTATTCAAATCTTACCATTCTATGAGATGGTTTGGAATTTTGATAAGTGAATTTTACTTCATTTATTATTATTTTTTAAGTAGACCCCAAACCCAGCATGGAGTCCAATACGGGGCTTGAACTCACAACTCCTGAGATCAAGACCTGATCTGAGGTCAAGAGTTGGATGCTTAACTGACTGAGCCACCCAGGTGAATTTTCAAACAACAAAAAAGAATAAGAAGCATGAGGTTTGTCCTTGATGGATGCAAATTTTAGTAAATATTACAATATTTTACAAAATTTGATTAATATCTTTAAATTGAAATTTATTCTTTTTAATTATGATTTATTTAAAAATAAAGAATAAAATAATAAAACAGTATTATGTCAATGGTACAATTTGGTAGGTGTCTAAATTATACCTTTTGCATATTGTTCAGATTTATTAAAATTTATTTATTAGTTACAGGTCACTTTTAAAGAATTTCTATAACTATTTCTATATCTGTTGTTTCATGTGAAGGGAAAATTTGAAATTAAAAGTAAAAATACTCTTCTATCAATTATTAGAAAAGGTAAATAAAAAAAAATCTGGCAATGCTGTTTTGAACATGAATACAACAAGATCAATTTGGACAGTCATTGGCAAACCTGCAGAAGTAAGGATTAAAAACAAGAGCAGTGGGGAAAAGATAATTTTTTCAACAAATGTTGCTAAATTGATTAAATATTCACATAGGAAAAGAAAGAAAGAAACATTATTCCTCCTTTGTACATAAAAGTTCATTTCAGTTAGACTGAGACCATATTGTGATAAATAAAACAATACAGATTTTGGAAGATAATATAGGAGAATATGTTCATTACCTCGGGTTGGAAATCAGTAAGTGCAAAAGAAAAGAGTGATTCATTTGACTTAGTTAAACTGAAATCTGTTCATCTAAAAATATCATTAAATGAATGGAAAGAGTGAGCTTAAGACTCTCTAAAAACTGATAAGATAAAGTGTTGGCAAGGATGGGATTCTCAAACATGACTGGTAGGAGGGTAAGAGACACCACCTGGCAGTATCTAATAAAGATGAAAATAATATATCCTATGATGGTATGGACTTCTGGTTATAGCAGAATAAAGAGGTCAGCAAATCCTTTCCTCAAAAAACAAGTATAAAACTGGGCAAAATAATTTAAAACAACAATTTCATGGCTCTGGAAGTTTACCAAAGGTAAACAACAAATGGAGAGATATTTATTCATGAAAAGCTGCTAGAACTTTGGGGAAAGAACAGTAAGCATCTACAAACATACTGCTGGAGGCAGCTCCGATCCCCTGCCACTTGGTCAGTCAGTTAGTTTTATCAGGTAATGAAAAACAGTAGTTTTGCTGTTGATTATTGATAGGTTTAAAACACACATAGATATTATATGTAATATCTAAATCTGCATTTTATCTATGTTATGTATTATATATAATATAGACATAAAATACTAAAAGCACAAGAGAGAAAAGGGGATGGATTTATAGTAAAGCAAAGTTGCTATATTTTACTGGAATTAAGTCGATATTAACCTGAAGTAGACAGTAACAAGTTAAGATGCACATTGTAACCACTAGAACAATTACTAAGAAAATAATTCATGAAATACAGACAAAAAGTCAACTCAGCTGATATAAATGGGGATGGAGGAGTAAGGACATCCAAAAATCCTCTCCTCCATAAAAAACACAAGAACACTGGCAAAAAGTATCAAAATCAACTTTCTCAAAACTGTGGAGATTAATCAAAGGCTTGGAGGAGTTCGGGAATGTTTATTCAAGAAAAACAGCTGAATTTCAATAAGAACAGTGAGTTCTCTGGTATTTTTAACTTGCCTTATTGCTATCCCCCTCCCTCAGCTCTATGGTAGACTTAAAAACCAGCAGCCCAAAATTGCAGTAAAATCTATCATTCCAGCAATCACTGGAAAGGTTGGAGCCCTTTCAAAATCCCATTCCCAGAAAATTGTCATTCGTGGACTTGCCTGGTGGTTCCCTGGAAGATCCCACTCACGAGGCTTGTTTTTATTTGACCTTATTCAGAGCTTGCCCAATCAAAACAACCATTCCCTAGGACCATCTGTTAAAAAAATCAGTGGCAATCGTTTAACATTGCAGTTACCTGAGGTAGTAATAAGAGATTGGAACAAATAAATAATATAAATATATATATATATATATATATATATATATATATATTAAAAGAAAAGCTGGAGAATGAATTTTCCACAGAGTGCTTTGAAAAATTCCAATAAATTCCTAGAAATTTGAAAGTCCATGGGCATGTACAGGGCTATGTCATGCTCAGAATTGTGTACATCTCAGGAAAGACTGAGGAGGCCTTATGCTTTTATTTCTGGTTGACCTTGAGGCTCTACACAGCAGGAAGTGAAGACTAAGGCAGAGTTGTAAACTATCTGGGTGAGTCCTGAGCCCTTCAGCAAAAGATGGAAGACTTATTGCTTCCAGGTATTTCAGGAAATCTCTTTCCAATTATTAGCTGACCAATAAGCTAACCATGCAGAGACTTTGGTGGCCACACGTGACAAAGAATACAGAATTTATAGAATTAATTCAGGAGAATCACTAAACAAACAGCAACGACAACAACTTCTGCACCAATAACAAAACAACAACAACAATGAGTGCCAGAAAGGAAGAGTATCTAATTTCCAGAGGTACCGCATTATATTATTTTAAATTTCCAGTTTTAAAAAAAAGTACAAGACATGCAGTGAAATAAGAAAGTATGGTTTATACACAGAAAAAAAACAAGTAATAGAAACTGTCTTGGAAGAAGCCCAGATGTTAGACTTACTAGACACTTTAAATTAGCTTTTTTAAATATGTTCAAAGACCTAAAAAAAGAACTATTTTAAGAACTAAAGGAAAGTATGAGAATAATATCTCACCAAATAGAGAAAATCAATGAAAATTTAGACTTTTTTTTTTTTTTAAAGAACCAAATAAAAAATCTGGAGTTGAAAAGTACAATACTGAAGTGAAAATTCACTAGAGGAGCTAAATTCAGATTTGAGTAGGCAGAAGAAAGAACCAGGGAACTTGAAGATAGGTTAATTGAGATGACTCTGAGAAATAAAAAGAATGAAGAATGAAGAAAAATAAGCAGAGCTTCAGATACCTGTGGGACACTATCAAGCATACCAACATATGCTCTGTAAGAGTCCCAGAGAGAAAAGAAAGGGTCAGAAAGAATATTTGAAGAAATAACAGCTGAAAATTTCCCAAATTTGATGAAAAACATAAACCTACACATCTAAAAAGTTCAACATACACCAGGTGGAGATAAATACAAAAAGGTCCACACCTATCCTCATTAAACTCAAAATTCTGGAGGACAAAGTCGAGGAAAGACTCTTGGAAGCAGCAAGAGAGAAGTGACTAATCATGTTCAAGGGATCCTCTAAAAGATTAACACCTGATTTCTCATCAGAAACCATGGAGGCTCCAAATCAGTGGGCTGACATATTCAAAGTGCTTAAGAGAAAAAAAAAAACTGTCAATTAAAATTTCTAATCCAGCAAGACCATCCTTTAAAAATGAGGAGAAATTAAGACATTACCAGATAAACAAAAACTGAGTGAGTTCATCCCCATTTGATCTGCCCAACAAGAAATCCGTCCTTCAGGCTGAAATGAAAGGACTCTACACAATAACTTGCATCCACATTAAAAAATAAAGGGCATTGATAAAAATGACTACATAGATAAATATAAGGCAGTATGAATGTATTTTTTATTGAAAGTGTTTTCTTTCATCTTATTTAAAAGATAATGGCATAATGCAATAATTATAAATTTGTGTTGATGGGTATGCAATGTATAAAGAGGTAATTTGGGGGCACCTGGGTGGCTCAGTCAGTTAAGTGTCTGACTCTTGATTTTGGCTCAGGTCATGATCTCAGGGTCACGGGATTTAGCCCCAACTCCACACTCAGCATGGACTTTACTTGTCCCTCTCCCTCTGCTCCTCCCCCCTACTCAAGCTATGTCTCTCTCTCTCTCCCTCAAATAAATAAATAAATCTTTTTTAAAAAAGAAGTAATTTGTAGGACAATAACAGCACATAGGAAGGGGGAGGGAATGGAGGTATCTAGAAGCAAAGTGTTTTACACTATTGAACTTAAGTTCATATTAATCCAAACTAGATTGTTATAAATTAAGATGTTAACTGTGATCCCCAGGGCAACTAATAAAATAAGAAAATAAAAATGTATATTAAAAAATGATACAAGAATTACAATAGTACACTAGAAAACATCTATTTAACACAGTATTGGGCAGTAATGGAACAGAGAAACAAAAAAGACATAAGACATATAGAAAAAAAGGCAAAATAGCATGTATAAATTCTATCAGTAATCTCATAAATTATAAATGGATTACATACTCCAGTCAAAGGCAAAGATCATCAATACATATATTTTTTTAAAGAAAACAAAAACATGATCCAGCTATATGTTGTCTATAAGAGACACATTTTAGATACAAAGACAGAGATAGGTTGAAAGTAAAAGAATGGAAGAGATATACCATGCAAACAGTAACCAAAAGAGAGTTGGAAAGTCTATGTTAGTATTGCACAAAATGCTTTTAGACAAAAGTTTACTAGAGACAAAAAAGGACATTTTGTAATCATAAGTGGGTTGATCCATTAAGAAGATAAAACAGTTAGGGGCGCCTGGGTGGCTCAGACGGTTAAGCGTCTGCCTTCGGCTCAGGTCATGATCCCAGGGTCCTGGGATCGAGCCCCGCATCGGGCTCCCTGCTGGGCGGGGAGTCTGCTTCTCCCTCTCCCTCTGCCTCTTCCCCCGCTTGTACACTCTCTCTGTCCCTCTGTCAAAAATAAATAAAATCTAAAAAAAAAAAAGAAGATAAGACAGTTAAAAAACATCTGTATATATGTGACAACAAAGCCTCAAAATAGATGAGGCAAAAACTAATAGAATTGAAAGAAGTAGAGAACCAACAATAGTAGTTGGAGACTTCACCCACATATAAACTCCACAACAACATCAAAATATGTGTTATCCTCAAGTGCACATGTAACATTCCCCAAGCTAGATAATACGTTAGGCCAAAAAACAAGTCTCAGTAAATGTTAAAAGACTGAAATCATTTAGAGGATGTTCCCTAAACACAATGGAATGGAATGGAATTAGAAATCAATAACAGAAGGAAATTTGGAAAAATCATGAATACGTGAAATTAAAACATACACTACTACATCACCAATAAGTCAAAGAAGAAATCACAAGGGAAATTAGGAAACACTTTGCGATGAACAAAACCAAAAACACAACAAACCCAAATTTGTGGGATGCAGTGAAACCAGTGCTCAGGGGGAAATTTATAGCTATTAAAAGCTTAACATTGGAAAAGAAGAAAGATCTCAAACCAATAACCTAAGCTTCCATCTTAATGAACTAGAAAAAGAGCAAGCTAAATTCAAAGCAAGCATAAGGAAATAAATAATAATAATAAGGATTAGAACATTAATTAACAGAGCAATAAGTAAGTAAGTAAGTAGAGAAATAATACAGAAAATCAATAAAACCAAAGTTGATTCTTTAAAAAGATCAGTAAAATTGGGGCGCCTGGGTGGCTCAGTCGTTAAGCGTCTGCCTTCGGCTCAGGTCATGATCCCAGCGTCCTGGGATCGAGCCCCACATCGGGCTCTCTGCTCCATGGGAAGCCTGCTTCTCCCTCTCCCATTCCCCCTGCTTGTGTTCCCTCTCTCGCTGTGTCTCTCTCTGTCAAATAAATAAATAAATTCTTTAAAAAAAAAAAAAAAATCAGTAAAATTGACAAATCTTTAGTTATATTGACCCAGAAATAAAGAACATTCAATTACTAAAATCAGGAATGAAAGAGGAAATATTTCTACTGATCTTAAAAAAATAAAAATAACTGTAAGATATTAATATGTACACCAGTAAAATGGGAGATTCCAAGAAGGATATAAGCTTCCAAAACTGATTGACTGAAGAAAAAATAGAAAATCTGAATAACCCCATAACTAGTAGAGATTGAATTAGTAATAAAAAAAAATTTCTCACAACCAAATCTTCAGGCTTTACCACTAAATTCTATTAAAAATTTCAGAAATAATTAACATCAATCCTTCACAAACTTTTCCAGAATATAAAAGAGAAGGAAATAGTTCCCATCTTATTCTATGGAGTCAAAATAACCTGATACTAAAATTAGATTAAGGGATCACCTGCATGCACGCACACACACGCACAGACATACAAACCACATTCCAATATTCCTTGCAATCATGGATGCAAATTCTTCAACAAAATACTAACAAACCAAATTGGATAACATAAAAAGGATTATGAACCATAACAATGTGGGCTACATTCTAGGAATATAAGGTTAGTTTAATATAAAATCAATTAATAAGTAAACCATACTAAAAGAATAAAAGACAAAAACCATGATCTTTTAAAGAAATACAAATAATAAAACATGACAAAATTCAAACCCTTTTATGATAAAAAATAATAAGTACACAACAAACTGGGAATAGAAAATAAATTTCTCACTTGATGAAAGGCATCTATGAAAAAACCTTTAATACTGAGATCAGGACAAAACAAAGATACTTGCTTTTGCCATTTCTATTCAACATCATATTGGTGGTTCTAGCTAGCACAATTAGAAGAGATGATGAAATAAAAGGCATTAACATTGGAAAGAAAGAAGTGAAACCATCTCTATTCACAGATGACATGATCATTTTAATAGAAAATCTAAAGAAATCCAAATATAGGCATGCATGCAAACATGAAACCAAATGTTGCAGAATAATAGATCAATATACAAAAATCAAGTGTATTTTTATACTGGCAATGAACAATCTGAAATAAAATTAAAATAATTCCATTTATAATAGTATCAAAAATAATAAAATAATTAAAAATAAACTTAACAAAAAAGTGAAACCAGAGAGAAAGACAACACATAAGAGGCTCTTAATCTGAGGAAACAAACTGAGGGTTGCTGGGGATGGGGTGGCTGGGTGATGGACATTGTACACTGAAAACTACAAAACATTGAAGAAATTAAAGAAAAATAAATAAATGGAAACACATTCCATGTTCATGGATTGAAAGATTTAATATTGTTAAGATGACAAAACTTCCCAAATTTGATCTACAACGTATTTTTGTAGAAATAGATGAGCTGATCCTAAAACTCATATAGAAGTTTGAAGACCCAGAATAGCCAAAAATTTCTGAAAAGAAAATACGAGAAAAAGTTGGAATACTTACACCTGATTGATTTTCAAACTAATTGTATAACCACAATAATTGAGACAATGTAGTATTGGTGTAAGAGCAGAAATCAACTCTTGTGTTTATGGTTTATTAATTTTGATAAAGTTGCTAAGTCAGCTTAAGAGGAAAAGCATAGTTTTTTTGGTTTTGGTTTTGTTTTTTTAACAAATGCTTACAGGAAAACTCCTTATCTCACACACATGCATGCACACAAGCATGCATGTGTGCATGTGTATGAACTTAGAACTTTATCTCACACCATATATAGAAATTAACTCAAGATAGATTATACATATAAATATGAAAGCTAAAACTAATATTTCTAAAAGAAAACATAGAAGAAAATCTTTATTACTTTTGATTAGGCAAAGATTTTTTAGATATGATGACAAAAGCACAATCTATAAACAAAAATTTGGGAAATTGGTTTTCATGAAAATTAAAAATTTTGCTTTTCAAAAACCACCATCAAGAAAATGAAAAGATAAGCTACAGACTGGAAGATATTATTTATATATCTGTCAGAAAAGCTATAAAAGAAGTTGAATCCAGAATACATAACAAACTCTTTCAATTCAAAAATAAAAAGATAAAAAACCCAATTTAAAAATGGGTGGAAGATCTAAACAGCACTTCATCAAGCAAGAAGGCAAATGAGCATACAAAATAATGTTCAACATCATTAGGGAAATGCAGATTAAAACCTCAATAAGACACCATTACAATCCTATTAGTATGACTAAAATACTTGATAATCTCAAGTGCTGATGAGTATATAAAACTAGATATTTCACTCATGCGGCTGGAAATGCAAAATGGTAAAGTCATTCAGAAAATAGTCTGGCAGTATTTTATAAAGATAAATACAAACTTAACACACAATCCTGCAATCCCACTCCTAGGTATTTACCTAAGAGAGATGAAAAGATGTATTTACATAAAAACCTGTATCATTTTTATAGCAGTTTTATTTATAACAGTCAAAAACTGGAAACAACCCACATGTTTCTACCAATGAATGGATTGAATGGAATACTACTCAGAAATGAAAAGGAAGAAACTATTGATCCATGCAACGCAATGGAATAAATTGCAAATGCATTTTGTTAAATGAATGAAACCAGAACCAATAGGCTACACGTTACATTAATCCATAATATGACTATCTGGAAAGGCAAAATTATATGGATGAAGAACAAATCAGAGGGTTCTGGGGGCTGGGCATGGGGTAGAATAAGATTAGTTATAGTGGGTGCAGCAGAAGGGAACCATGACATAAGAATGGAATCATGACTCTACCATTTTCGAAAACCTGTAAGACTATACACTACCAAGAGTAAATTTTACTGTATGTAAAATTAAAATAAATCAATCATAATGTGAGAGAAACCCAAAATGAAATAAAAATTGTAATAAATGAAGTCAACTATATTACAAATGAATAAAATAACCATGCTAAAGGGAACAGGGAAGAAAAGAACCTAAGAGAAAAGAAACTAAGCTACTTTAGAAAATTGCATTTTGTGCATATATTTTAAGGTTAAAGACAAAAAGAACTTTTATTATACTGTTAAAATACAACACTATATTTTAGTTAATAAATTTGTTTCTCACAGGGGCATGGGTTAGCAATTCTGAAACTACTTTATGTGCATATTAAGGGTGAACAAATAAGTACATATATTTTAATTAATGAGAGCCAGGTCTCTCACTGTTGGAGAGAGATGTTACAAATAAGATAAGAGGAAGACTAAGATAAACTCTGGGGTGTTAAATTAGAGTCAGAAGTATCAGTATGAACTTAGGGTTTCTAAACAAATACACATGTGTATGTATTTGCAAGGGTAGGGTAAGTAGATATACATGTATTTCCAAAATCTGTCCCCTGAGAGGACATATGAGTAATGACACCCAGAGAAAATGAGCACACCTAGTGCCTGATTTTGATTTCTAAATACGAATCTCCAATGAAAAAGAAACCAGAGCTTCTGTGAAAAGGGATTGATTCAAGAGCTAGAGTGGGGAAAACACAAGATAAGCATGGAGCATTTTGTAATGCCCAAAAGCAAGAAAGTGTTCAAAAAGGATGGCAGCCTGTTGAAAAGACACAGGACCCAACCTGAAAGAGTTCCCAGTGGCCAAAACTGGAAAAATGAGTAATAAAATAAATAATGATACTACTGAATTATAAGCCATAGATTAAAATAAATATCCATGAGCCCACACTGATATAATAACAAATAAATGAGGGAGAAGATTTTTATAACAGAAGAATTATGAATAATAAATATAGAGGAATGGAGGGAATAAAAAATTGCCACCAGAAAACCACCATAAACATTGTTGCAGGCAAGTCTCCAATGGATGCTAAAATTAGTTTAGGAGAAACAGGAGATTTGCCTAGTCTCAAAGTATCTTCTCTAAGATACCTATTAATTCTAGTGGGGGGAAATAGTTATAGTGGAGAAATCCATCATGCACAACCTCAACCGAATGATCAATAATAATAAGACCAATTATTATCATCAATAAGAAGACATATTGACATCATGTAATCCCTAATATGATCCACTGAGAAAGGCACATCACTCTGTGAAATACTGGAAAACCCAAATTAAGGGAAATTCTATAAAATAATTAACGAGTGTTCTTCAGAAGTGTCAAGGTCATGAAAGAGAAAGAAAGACTAAGAACATTTAGAGCTTAGAAGAGACTAAGGGGACGTGACCACTCACTGTAGGGTGGGATCCTGGAATGGATCTTAGAACAGAAAAAAGGACATTAGTGGGGAAAGCGGTGAAAAACAAATGAAGTCTATAATTCAGTAAGTAATATTGTATTAGTGTTAATATACTTTTGGCAGCTATACTACTGTGTATAAGATGCTAACATTTGGGAAAGCTGTGTATACGTGATATGTGAATTCTCTGTAACATTTTGTAATTTTTTGTAAATCCAAAATTATTTTAAAACAAAAAGGTTTTTAAAATGCAATGTTGATATAATTTTAAAATGAAAAAATATATGAATTCTGATAAGCAACTGAAAGAAGCTCAATATCATTAGTCATAGTCATAATGTAATTTAAAATTACAATGAAATACCACTACTAATCCACTAGGACCGCTGAAATCCAAAACACTGACAATAGACAGAGAAAGAAAGCTGATGGGTGGTTGCCAAGGAATCACACTGGCTCTACCTTCAATACATTTCTATATTTAAGTATTGGCAAGGATGCGGAGAGAATGGAATCCTTATACCTTGTTGGTGAGATTGTAAAATGATACAGCCACTTTGGGAAACAGTGTGACAGTTTGCTGAAAAGTTAAGCATATACTTAACATATAACTCAGTAATTCCACTCCTAGGTATTTACCCAAGAGAAATAAAAACATGTCCACACAATACCTTGCACATGAATGTAGCATCATTATTTAAAATAGCCCCAAACTGGAAATAACCCAAATGTCTGTTAATTGGAAATGGATAAACAAACTGTGGTGTATCCATACAATGGAGAATACTATGCAACAATTAAAAGAAAGAAACCGCTGATACACGCTACGACACGGATGAACTTCAACAAACCACACACAAGAGTACACATTATATAACTTATATAAAATGTCCACAAAAAGCAGATCTATAGAGACAGAAAGCTGAGGAATGATTGCCGGGGAATCACACTGGCTCTACCTTCGACATATCCTCTACATTCTGCCATTTCTTGCCTCCTCCATTCCACCTCCCTGGTCCAAGTGCCCATTATCTTCCATGTGAATTTCCATAGTCACCTCCTGAGGGATCTTCTGCTTCTACCTTTACCTCCCATCAGCCACTTTCAGCACAGCTAACACTTAGATCCGATTGTCTTACTCTTCTCTTAGAATTCTCCAGTGGTTTCCCATTTCACTCAGGGAAAAGCTGAAGTCCTCAGACAGCCCTGTATCTTCTCTCCTCTCCTCCAAATACCCCATTACTCATGATGCACCACTGGTGCTGGCCTCCTTGCTCTTCCTCAACCATGCACACTCCCACACTCAGACCTTTGCTCCAGCCCTTTCCTCCACCTGGAAGGCTCTTCCTGGCCTTTCTGCTTCTTTAGGTCTTTGTTCAAATTCCATCTTCTCAATGAGGCCTTATCTTGGCATCTTTATTTAATATTGTAACCTGCTTCCTCCATCCCAGAACTCCTGATCTACGTAGGCTGCCCTCCTCTTTCTTTGTTCCCTAACACTAACCACCTTCCAACACGCTAGATAATTTACTCACTGTGTGTATTTTAATTTATTATTATTGTTTATTATTTTAACTCCCCTCGTGAGAATGCAAGGTCCACAAGGGCAGACCTCTTACTCTACTTTGTTAACTGATATGTCCCAAACATCTAGAACAGTGCTTGGCACTTGGTAAGGCATCAATAAATATTTGTTGGAATGAATGAATGGCGCAGTTATATTCCATTTCTGTTTTTTTTTTTTTTTACATTGACATTCATGTGAGATGGTTGAGATCTTTTGAACAGAGGACTAGGACCCTAGAATTATAGCTACAAAATAACTGCATTCACTCAGGGCCACTACTAACTCATGAAATACCTTTGTGTGAGTAAGAAAGGATGTCCCTTCCTCCTGGGAGATGCACCAGGGTGATGGCTCGGAAATTGAAGCCTGGCCTGGATTTTGTCCTACTCACACCCTCAGCCAGGTGACGTTGTGCAGTACAGATCTGCCCAATTGTAGATGAGTCTGTATCCACACAGACTTGCAGAATCTAGCACGTGCCACTAGCTGTCTGCTCCCTCTACCCCATACACCAGAACACACACAGCCTCATCACCACAGCTGTGCTTAGGTCATCCTGTAAAAACTTGCCACTCCCTGATGAGTGGCTCCTGTGGGCTCACCCTCACACTCTCCTAAGCCTGCCCACTCAGAACTCCCTGGGCACCATGGCAGATCCTTTGCCCCAGATTTAATTCTTTCTCACTGCTCACTATTTTGCTTTCTAAATCCTTGCCTGGGACATTGTCTCTGGACCCCATTTGCTCAAGATCACTGTAATGGTCCACCATTCCTCTCCCAGCCTAAAATTCCCAAAACCAGTCTAAAGTCAGTACTAAATCCTTCCTGATCTAGACTGCACTAAATCTCATCCCCTACCCCTTGACCCCGTCCATGGTCCTCGAGCTGTGCTCCAGAAACCTCAGAGCTGCTACTCTGTGCTGTATGGAGTGGGACAATCGGGAAAGGGAGACCCAGGACTAGGACACAAGGTCCCACAGCCCTGCTTTAACAAACACACCTCAACTCACAGTATTTATTGCTTTCAAGAATGACTTTTGCCTGGAAAAAAAAAGTTTTATGTTTAAACCACATTAGAATGTGGATATTCTATGCCTTTAAGATGGACACTGTCATTTTAACTTGGAAAAAACTTTCAGTCCCAGTCATATTCCACTTAAAAGCATTTTAATAGAGCACCTATAGAATGAATGTCTGGCTTTGAGAGATGGAACTACTTGGTGAGCCCTTCAAGATTAAAAGGCTACAACATGCACACTTTGGTAAGTTACTCTAGTATTATAAACCAGATTAAAGTTAAGCCAAACCTACCACAGAAAATGATTGATTTTTAAATGCTTGATCTGCAACAGTTCTTTCTGAATGTAATTATATAGCGGAGCCAGAATCTCCTTGTAATCTAAGGATTCACTCCCTAGTTTATCTGTTCTGGAAGTCCCCATCTTGGTATGTTTGATGGGGCACACCTATACTTACATGGGACCCAAAATGTAAATGATACAAGTGACTCATGGTGGGTAATATTCCTACTTGTCTGTTTACATTTGCCATCGGAACAGTGGGCAGATGCTCCACGAGGGCAGGTTTTTTGCCAGACCCTGAGGAGGAGGTGGGGGTGGGGAGCAGAGAATGTGAGTTGCAGAAGCCTCTAAAAATATCCTCTGACTCAACAATCAAAAATAAACAACCCAACTTAAAAACGGGCAAAGGACTTGAATAAACATTTCTCCAAAGGAGATACACAAATGGACAACAAGCATATGAAAAGATGTTCAACTTCGCTCATTAGGGAAATGCAAAGTAAAACCACAATGAGATATACATCCTACCCATTAGGATGGCTACTATTAAGAAAAAATAATAAGTGTTGGCAAGGATGTGGAGAAATTGGAACCCTTGTGTACTGCTGGTAGGGATGTAAGATGATGCAGCCACTAATGGAAAACTATCCTCAGAAAATTACAAACACAATTATCATATGATCCAGCAATTTTACTTCTGGGTATAAACCTAAAAGAGTTGAAATCAGGAACTCGAAGACACCTGTGTTCATAGCAGCATGATTCACGGTAGCCAAAAGATGGAAACAACCCACATATCCATGGATGGATGAATGGATCAACAAGGTGTATCCATACAATGGAATATTATCCAGTCACAAAAAGGAAGGAACTTCTGACACATGCTACAACATGGATGAACCTTGAGGACATTATGCTCAGTGAAATAAGCCATTACTAAAGATAAATACTATATGACCCCACTTAGGTGACATACATAGAGTAGTCAAATTTGTAGAAACAGAAAGAATGGCGATTGCCAGGGGTTGGGGGTAGGGAGTCTGGCGACTTAGTATTTAATGGAAATGGAATCTCAGTTGGGAAAGGCAAAAATGTTCTGGTGGTAGATGATGGTGGGTGGTTGTACCACATCATGAATTACACAGCGCTACTGAACTGCATACTTAAAATTGGTTAAGATGGCAAATTTTATGTTATGTGTATTTTACTACAGTACAAATATTGGGGGGGAGGGGAAATGACCCCATGAACTTAAAAGCAAAGGCAGCTGTGGCCTGGGAGAAAAGATAAGTGAGAATACCTCATTTTGGACCCAAGTTTCAATGAGGAGCAGATCTTTTCAAAATCTGGTCTACTGTGTCATCAGATGCGAAGAAGCCCAAGGCTGGCAGGAATGTCAATTGGTCTGAACTTCCTGGAAGCCAGTGTGGAAATATGTATGAAAGACCTTTATATGAGCATGCCCTCTGGTCGGCAATTCCACTTCTTGGCATTTTCTCTTAAGAACTAATCATAGATGTTCACAAGATGTATCTACAAGGATGAACGTTTGCTTCCGTAGCAAACACTTGGGAACACCTGAAGTATACAACAGTGGGGAACGGTAAAATAGATGAAACAGATTAATCTGCTGCCACACAACTAATAAAAGCAGTATTGTCAAAGAATATGCAGTGGCACAAGAAATGTTCTCAATCTATCGCTAAATGTTTTAAAAAATTACAGAACGGTTAAGTCCACTATGCATATATTTTTACCAAAAAATGTCACACATCTATTTAAAGAGAGGAAGTCACAGTACCAGTGATTTTATCTTCATCTCTTTCTTTATTTCCCCAATTTCCCATACCGTACATGTAGTGTTTATGTGATTAGACATAAAAATACTACACAAATATTTTTAAGTTAAATGTGAGTGCCCTCAATTTCTAACTGGGGAACACTGGGCTCAGGGTTGATTGAAATTTTCCCTTGTCGGATTCAAAAAGGGGTGCAAAAAAATGCCATTTATTTATTGTCTTAAGTCAGGTTTTACTGTCAAAAACCAGATTGTAAGAGAGGATTTAAAATGTTTAAGAGAATAAATTTTGCAATCACTTCAAAAGCACCTATTTGCATGCAAGCCATTGGTATGCTAATTTCCAATCATTCCCATCTTATTCATTAAAACCAGTCACCCAAGTTTCTCTCCAATCAATAATTGAGGGTAGATGTGGGGGGAGGGAGAGTGGGAAGAAGGATGGGAAGGGCCTCCGGAGCCTGGAATTAGAGCTGCATTTCCTTTAACATCCATTCTGTATTTCAGACTTTCAATTCAGATGCTCATTTCCCTTATTCAATCACCCAAGAATGTCCACACGGCGACTTCGATCTCCGAAGTTCATCAGAGTGAGCTAGTTCCCTGCTTGGACGTTCAGTGGAACTTCTTATTTTGTATCTGTCCCAACATTAGTGGGGATTGGGTTTAGGAGCCACATTCTGGAACCCCTTCCCAGACAATAACTGAAATGTTAGCCCCGTAATCCCTGCCAGACAGAGAAAGCTCAGCTTCACACAGTCCAGAAAGAGCCTACCCGTGAAGTTCCCTCAGCCCGCCAAGGGGCTGCTGGGGCCCAGAGATGCTCGAGAGCCATGTGAAATCTTAGTTACATTCACTTCAGAAATGAACCCCATGTGATTGTATGCAAGGCTAGCAGTGTGTGAAAGCTTCAGGGCAGGGGAAAGAGAAAAAGATGAGCCCTGTTGACTAAGTTGGGGAGGCTGACTAGGCGCTTCTCACAGGGCAGCTCTGCTCCTCAAGCATCCCCAGGACCTCCCATGGGTCCTGGCTGAGGAGCAGACAAGATCTTCAAGACTCAATTCTAGCCATCCCCTGCATTAAAGTCTTCAAGGACTCCCGTGACCTCCAGGATCATGGCTGCACCCTAGAGTGTGTGCCTTCAGACCCGCAAGCAGGACTTGTGGTGGTGCAGGCAGGCCCTGCTGTCAGCTCTCCACCTCAGCTCCTGTTCTCACTGCCCGGGATATGCCTTTCTCCTGTGTCTGCCTGAGAAACGTTGATGCCAGCTTGAAAACCAGCTCAAAAATCACCTCCTCCAAGCTCCTCAGACCAAAAGGTAAATAGAGTATGAACCTACAAACCAAGAAGATCCGAGTTTGAGTTCTGGCTGTATCACCTACCAGCTGTGTGTTCTCAGGCATGTTACCTTGTCAAGCCTTGTGTCTCTACGGGGTCAACCAGGAGCCCTAAAATCTACTCCACAGTGCTCCTTGGGGAAGTTGATGAGGATGCTGCCTTCAGCCTTCCCCCAAACCATGAGACCCTGAGAGGCATCTTATTCACATACATCCCCTTCACTACTGGAGTAGTGGTGGGCCAGAAGTCTGGCACACCTATCTGTGGCTTTAGAGTGGTGATTCTCCATGTGATGATGCCCTGGGGAGGTTTTTTTTAAAAAATCCTGTTGCTGTTTCTCCTCCCCTCCACCCCCCAAGCAGAGACTCTGCTTCTGGGGGAGAAGCACAGAAGAGGACAGGGCATTGTTGATAGAGCCCTCCTCCACCCAAGGGATTGGGATTGCAAAGTGTGTCAGGGCTAGTTCAGAGACACAGGTATGAACCACCCCACCTTCTAGGGACAGGAGTCCATGGAAAGTGGGAGGAGGAATGAAGGAGCTTTGGACAGGAAGCACCGTAGCTGGGGTGACACATGACCCACCCCAATTAAAGGACCGAAGGGCATACGTGTCAATACAACAAGCAGATGTATACTGCCAGTCGTGGATGGTGGCAACTATAGGAGTGTATTCCCATGCAATCAATCAACAGAACAGTGGAGCCAGGACACTCCCCAGGCAATGCCCTACCGACCATTACATTTGCATGAACAGACCACACTTGGCAGGCCGGTCAACTCAGCGCCTTTGAGTTCAGGGACCTGGGTTCCCTGAAAGGTCAGCCTGGCTGGGAGGCAGGAAGGCAGCAGCAGAAGCCTCCAAAAGCGCCACCTCCCGGTTCAGCCCTGGCTCGGGTTACCTCAGCCCCCAGATCCCTGCCTCCTTCTGCTGAAATCCTAGCAAGGAATGTTCTCACGCACTTGCACTTGGGCTCTAGGGAAAGTTGTGTGTGGGGGGCGGGGGGTGGAGGGTCAGTTAACTCACCCAGCCACACCCAGGAGGAAAACCACAGAATTTGGCTGACACATTCCTCTTTTGTCAGACTTTGGGACAACGTGCCAGCCACCTACTCCCAAGAAACTGATAAGGATTCTTTAAATGCGGAAGAGGAGGCAGGGCTCAAGGGACACTCCAGGGAGAAGGCAAAGAGGTTGTCATGGCCCAGCCCCCAGGAACTGGTAGTGTAAGCCACACAAAACCATTTTCCTGCCTCCCTCCCTCCCGTCTTTCTTCTGGGCTCAGGCCCTCCATCACCTGCTCACCTGGGTGAAGTCAACTGCCACTGCTCGGGCCACCCCCTCGCCTTCCCACTCCTGGGAGACAGCTGTCACCACAGCTCCACCCTCCCCCCACCCCCTCCTCTCTCAAGGTTGGCAGGAGTGATTTTTCTGCCCTGTGTGGGGGGATATTTAGTTGGCCCACCCTGGATTTGGAGATTTCTGGCTCCAAGTGGATGATCTCCCATCTAGACTCATTCTGTGAGCCTGGATTCCTCTCCCTTCCACTTCTGGGCCCATTCCAGACACAAGCATCGCCTTTATCTGCCTCCCAATGACATCATCTCCCCACGTTCTGAGAGCTTTTCTCCTATTGTTAGACTGTCACTGAGCTCTGCCCCAACTCTCACAATGCCACAGTTGGACAGCATCCTTGAGCTCTTGAAAATGTAACAGAGAAATGTCTTGTAGAAAGAAATCAATATATGGGAAAATACGTAGGAAAAGTAGCCTCACAGAATTAGGGAAAGCCCTGTTGGTTTAATTTTCACTGACCCAGTTCCATTGCTCAAAGCGCAGCACATAGAGTAAGGGACAGTGACTCCACACACACAAAAAGCTCCCTACTGTTCTGCAAATATCTTCTCTCTTCTACCGCCAATCCATGGATATTTAACTACACATGAGTGGGTGACAAAGAGAATTTCCCACCCTAGGAAGTAGCAGTTGAGTCTGCTAGTGACTTAAGACAAGTGATTTTCATAGGTACAATGAGGTAAAAAAAATCACTCTACCTCATTTTTATACGGAGGGGGAGAAGGGAGTTCTGGGGTGGTACATGGGGCCAATCATGCCTAAATGTAACTTCCAAGAATCCACTGCCTCTGATTAAGCCACTGAGTGAGCAGGAGGGGGATGCGGATCACCTCTTTCTTAGTGGACCCCAGTTTCCATGACAATGCACATCGGTAAAACTGTGGAAAGAAAGTATGAATGATTGTAAGAGTTTTGGGTTGACTGATAAAGCTGCAAATTTTACTATGAAGGAAGTAAGTGGTGACAGCTTCACCAATATCCCCAGGAGGAGGTCAATGCGTTCATCAAGGGCCTGCAAAAACACTGACTCAGGAAAGATTACAGGAACTAATCATATCATCTACAGAAAACCAAGGTGAGGATGGGAGGGCCAGAAAGTCAGGCTCTTGAGAGGCTTCCAGAAGAATCACAAGTAGTGAAATACTTGAGCAATTAAATTTTTAATATGATAACCTCTGTGGAACCAAAATTGTTCTGTATCCCCAAATCTTTGGTAAAGTCTGCTATCCAAGCAAAAGAGTTAATGAGGCTTTTTTCTACCTGAGAGCAGAGAGTTTGGGAAAATTAACAAAAAGCCTGAGTTCCCATCTGGGTCAGGGTTACAGGAGCATGGGGTGGTGAGATTTGGAGCCAGAGGTGACTGGGGGTAGGGGAGCCCTCCAAAACTTGCATAAATCTTGAAGAAAGCATTAGACTTTGCATAATTTGTAGCAGAATAAGGCAATTGCATTTAATTCTTAAGGATCAGGGTTACCCAACTAACATCTGGGTTACATATGTAATGTGAATTGAATTTGCATTGCATTTATGTTAATGCTTCTGATTTTCATATAGGGATAGAAGAGAAAAACATGGCTATTTAAGTGTTCAGATCTGTGGTGTTTACTAGTCTACTAGCACAACATAAGTACTTGTGGTGTGCAAGGTTCCATCCTAGATGCTCCAGAGTGCTGCTTCACCATCTATGATGAAGGCCCAGCCACTGCCATTCCCAGTCCTTGCAGACTGATGCATGGCCCTATGCTCATGGCTTGTGTACAATCTGCACAACATGGGACTTGATACAAGAATTCAACAGCACCCAGTCTGGTCTAGTTCCCGTTCAACCAGATGAGCCCAGGACACGTGTTTGGGTATGGATGTCATGGTAATGGCGCACTGCATGAAAATTTCTAAATCTTACTCTCAAATTGCTGTGCTTACCTCATCCACTTCCATACGAGTTTGCTGATGGATACTGGTCTGCACTCCAGTTTGAATAGCACCACTCTAAGACATACACAGAAATAAAAAATTCCTGCTCTTATACAAATAAAACAAAATTCCTGCTTTTTTAAAAAAGATTTTATTTATTGATTTATTTTATATACATATAGAGGGAGAGAGCAGGGGCAGGGTGAGGGACAAGCAGACTCTGTGGCAGAGGCTGACATGGGGCTCGATCCCACGATCCTGAGATTATAACCTGAGTGGAAATCAAGAGTTGGGTGCTCAACAGACTGGGCCACCCAGGCACCCCAAATTCCTGCCTTTTTGTAAAAAAAAAAAAAAAAGCTTACAAACTTTCCATTAAACTAGTACACATAGAAGCATGTTCATTATAAGACAAAGCAATCATAAAATTAGCTTACAGTACAAGGACGATTAAATCCAAAATGAATTAATACATAATATAAATTATGAGTTTTTAAAACAGAGAAATTTAGGGAAACAAGATTAGGAAAGAACGAAAGAAAACTAGGCTGTGGGATAAAAGAGAAGAGAGTTTTGTGAAGGGGAAAAACCTTAAGGGGGTCTTGAGGGCTGTTTAAGATCGAGACAGTTGTAGAGAAATCCAGAAACATGTGAACAGAGGCACGGAGGTTGGAACTTTCCATGTGAGTTTAAGGAACAGTAAGCAGATCTGGTGGGCAGGAAAGGGGAGTTGGTGCAGAAATGTAATGGGAAAGCAAGCATGAAGGACAGGTAGGGCCGGAATGTAGAAGATTTAAATGCCAGAACTACAGAGCTTAGGCTTCATCCTGCACATTTATAGACAATGGAACCAGAACCCAGCATTTTATGATGACTCGTTTAGTACATAAATTATTCAATAAACACTGCAGGTACAAGGGACTGGGCTAGATGCTGAGTGACGTGCAGGCTGGGGGCAGGCAGATGAGCTCCTAGGCTGCAGCCCAAGGTTAAGGTATGGCTCTAGAGCCCTGAACTAGGGCAGTCATGAATAAGGAAGAAATGGGATTAATCCAAGATGTAATTCCAAGAAAAAAAAAAGGAGGGGGTGTTTTTAATTACTATTTGCGATTATAAATGAGAAGTACATTCCTCCATGTCCCCTACCCCCACCTGGCAATTCTCCATCATCCTTCAAGACTCAGCTCAAATGTCACCTCCTCTGCAAAGCTTTCCCCAAGAAAGGTTCTTTACTTTCTCCTCTGTGCTCAGCACACCTCTTACCAAGTTCAAACTTCTCACTAACAAAGTGAATGAATGAAAAATGGAAAGAGGAGGGACGTCTGGGTGGCTCAGTTGGTTAAGCATCTGCCTTCGGCTCAGGTCATGATCCCAGGGTCCTGGGATCGAGTCCCACATGGGGCTTCCTGCTCAGCGGGAAGCCTGCTTCTCCGTCTGCCTGTTGTCCCCCCTGCTTGTGCTCTCTCTCTCTGACAAATAAATAAAATCTTAAACAAAACAAAACAGGACATTCCATAAAAAAAAAAAAAAGAAAAGAAAAATGGAAAGAGGAGTCACAGGTGGCTCTGAATGTTTCAAGAAAAGGCAATTTGGCAAATGGTCACATGGGTACCATTTCTGGGCAAGGTTCCTATCAGAACCCACCCCCTAGGAATTATGCTGACAGAACAGCATCCTGGACCCATGTCACCAAAACAATAAAGCAAATACTAAATAAATGTTAAGTTCATATCAGATAATAAAAGTATACACATATATGTATCTATACATATATCTATCTATATAAAAATCATTTTAATGTACTCTCTATCTATATAAAAATCATTTTAATGTACTCCATTGATTGTGACATCAGTGCATTTCATCAATGGAGAAATACTAGGAAAAAAAAATGTGGCTAGTTCAGTAGCTAAATAGTTTCTCTATCATGGTAACCCCCACCCCCAAACTGCTCCTCTGAAGGTGAATGGTGGGGTATCATCAAATTACAACGTCACTCTCATGGAGTATATTCATTCATGGATACAGTCTGGGTCAGAACATCATAGATACTAAGAGTGAGAAGAAAACTAGAAGCATAAATTGTAACAAAACCACAGTGAATGGGGTGAATTTTTTTGTAGACCATACTTTTCTATTTATTTAATGAGAAAATAAATATGTACAGGAAATAAACATGATTTATGTAAAGAAATTGTTTTACATATATGAATATATATAACCCTACTTCTCAAAAATGTTTATATACATACATATATGTATGTATAAACATATATATGTTTATAGATATAAATGAACTCTCATTAATAAATTTTAAGATAACTCATTGGAGTTTTAAAATTAAACACTGAACTATAACAAATTACATTTAAATATTGAAGACTTATGTTAACATAGCTTTATATTAACACAGAAGGAAATCTTCTTTTCCTATATAAAGTAGCGGTTGCCCCGACCCTGGGGGGTAGGGGTGAAGGAGAGATGCACTGCAAGGGAGGAGTAAGGGGTTGTCTCTGATAATGGAATGGATTCTAAAGTGCAAGGAGAAGGCAGAGCTGGGAGCTGACCTTAGAAGTCAGGAAAGGAGTTCACCTAGGTTCACCCAACCAAAGGGCACAAAGCTGGAATGGATGCTGAGGAACACAGAATGGACCCCTGAAATGAGTAGGGATAAGTCTGGGACAATCTCTGGAGTTCATTGTTAAGCACATGACATGGCATGTTGTACTGTGGTGTGGCATAGTTTGGGATGGTATGGCATGGTATAGTGTGGTATAGTCTGGTATTGTGTAATGTGATATAGTGTAGTGTGGTATGGTGAGGCATGGTACAGTGTAGGCAAGGATGGCATGGCAGGGTGTGGGACAATCTGGTGTGTCATGGTGCAGTGTGGTATAGTCTGGGTGGCAGGGCCTAGTGTGGCACACTATGGTGTGGCATGGTGTGGTCAGGTGTGGTGTGGCAGGGCATGGTGTGGCATGGCATGGAATGACAAGTTGAACCAATATGCAGGAGGATCAGATATAGGATGGACTGCAGAAATGTCCTGCAGGCATCTAGAGAGAGATGCAGGAAGAACATCCAAGGGAAAAGTAAGACCTGGACACGTGATGTGCATCTTCCTCTAGAGGGGACAAGTAATTCCATAGTTACAGGAGGGCCATCTGCTAAGCACCTGTGTTCAAGGATGCAGGCACGTGCTTTACATACATTATCTCACCAATCCTCATAACTAGACCCTGTACAATAGCACTTGAGAAAGTGAGGCTCAGAGAGGTAAAGTACTTTCCCCAAAGTCACACAGCTAATAAACGATGGAGGCATATGTGAACCCAGGTTTACCTGAGTTCCCTCAGTGTTTTTCTAGGGGGTCTCCTATCTAAAAAAGGCTTTTGCAGAAGTTTCCAGAAGATACTGTACATGTATCCAGGGAAAAATAAGGGAATGATTCCAATGACTGCAAACCACTTGTACCAGTTAGCAATAATATTTGGCAGTAGATGATAGAAAGCCCCAAATGGTGGCTTAAATAAGATGGGGTTTATAAAACCACTGGGTGGCTTATGCCTGGGAGAACACTTTACACTGTGCTCCCGGAGAAGCCATTATAGACACCAGCTGCCCTTGGGGCTTGTTTTTCTCCCTTGTGATGAGAAATCAGACAAGGACAGGCCAGGGCTGGTATGGCAGTCCCCCAAATCATGAAGAACCCAGGTTCTGTCTAGATTTTCATTCTATCATCCTCATGCTCATGCTTACAAGATGGCTGCTGGGACTCCAGCCATCACATCCATGTTTTAGATAGGAAGAAGGATGAAAAGGAGCAAAAGGAACAGACTGTATGAGGCAGCTCCCTTTACACTGCTTTTCTGAAACCTTGAAAACCCACCTGGTCCCCTCCATTCATACCTAATTGGCCATGCCTGTATTCCATCTTCATTCTTACCTAAGGTAAGAGGACAGGAAGTATAGTTTTTTTGACTGGGCATATTACTAATCCCAAACTGAATTGGGATTCTGTTAGTAGTGAGCAGGAGAGAAGGGCACAGAGATCAACAGTACAAGATCTGCCACCTTACTTCAGTGACCCAACTATGCCTGGATACTCTATGGCCAAGTGCCGATCCATTCACAGCATCAGCCCCAGGCAAAAAAAACCCAGCCTCTGACCAGAGAATTTCATACTAAATCCAAGAAATATTCGTAGAGAATATGGATTTCATCTGAGAATGGAGACAATGGACTTTAAACCATGCATGTCCTCATGAAGGGAGTGCATAGAGGGAAGGGTTAGAACCACAGTCCTGTCCTATCACTAGGACAGGACCATGACTCATCTTTGAGGAATTTGGGCCTTTGTGTCCACAGATGTATCCAGTTTACTGGATTAGGTTCTGAAAGGAATAAACCTTGATAAGGTGGTATTCTTCAAGGGGGCATTGCTTATCTGCTCTGTGTAGCCTGGACTCCAGAATCCTGGCAGAAAGTGTCCCTTGGGTGCAGGCCAACCAGATATCCATCCTTAACAATACCCGGAAATGTCCTGTTATGGGTTGAATCATATCCCCCAAAATTCAGATGTTGAAATCCTAACCCTCAGTAGCTCATACTGGACTGTGTTTGAAGACAGGTCCTTTAAAAGAGGGAATTAATTTAAAATGAGGTCATGAGGGTGGGTCCTAATCCAACATGACTGGTGTCCTTATAAGACGAAGAGATGAGGTCACAGACACCTGCACAGGGCAGACCGTGTGAGGACACAGGGAGAGGTCAGCCATCCCCAAGCCAAGGAGAGAGACCACAGAGGGAACCAGCCCTGCCAACACCCTGCTCTCGGACTTCCAGCCTCCAGGACTGAGAGGAAATAGGTGTCGATTATTTTATCCGCCTGGTGTGTGGTATTCCTTACGGCAGCCCTAGCAAACTAATACAGGTTCTTTCACAAAAGAAATCACTAAGAATGATTGAACCTAACATGAAAGAATGAGAAAACCATGCCATGGACTGAAGAGTTAACTTAAGCATAATGTTCACATATCAAGCTGCAATTTACACACTGTGGAGTCGTTACTAACTTTTAACCCCTCTTGCTGGGAAATTGGACCTGCCTGGGGTAAATGCCTCTGTCTTAGTTTGGCTCGGATACATCGATCCTCTCCTTCTGCCTGGTCTTTCTTTGATTCTGGATTTTTAATACCAGTCGCAAAGAGCCTTTTATCTCACTGTCTGCTATTCTTCAAAGCTCCGTTTTTAAGTGCAGTTTCCATCAACTCTATTTCTAGACTCTGGTGAAAGCAAGACCTATACGATGCTGAAATGCACAATGCTCTCCCTTCCTTCCAGGCACCGGCTCCTCGGTGTTCTGGCAGCAGCTGCTTGTGAGCTGGGAAACGGCTTCCCTATTCATGCTCCTTGCTTTGTCCTGTGATGGGATGGGGGGGCGGGGGGGTAATTGATACAGACCCTGAGGTTTTGCTGGAAAGAAAGACACTTCCTATTTGGATACTGTTACCAATCAAACAACTTCCCATCATTCCTCAATCTTCCTTGACTCAATTGATACTTCTTATTTGACAATATCACACCCCACCTCCTGTCCACTTCCCAACTTGGGTCTTTAACTATTTTATACCCATGATGTGTAGGCTCCGGGAGGTTTGCCAACTCTTCCTCGCTGGTGGTTTTTGAATCAAAGCAGAGGAGAATTCTATGAAAGCAGGCCAGAGGGGCATGGCACAGCTCCGGGATCCCCAGGGCCCCACAGCCTCCCTGCTTAGGACATCCACCAGCGGCCCAGACATCCCACCCCCACCCCCACTCACCGAAAAGCCCTGACCTCTTGTTTGTCATTTAGTGGGAGACATTGGTTAAATAAAGAGATTAACATTAGCAAAAAGAATACATTAGAAAGAGAGCAAATACACTATGAAATAATGGAAAGCAGGATGAAATAAACAATTATAGATAAAAGCTAGAAAGTTTTGGGGCGCCTGGGTGGCGCAGTCAGTTAAGGGACCCATTCTTGGTTCCGGCTCAGGTCGTGATCTCGGGGTCTGGGGTGGAGGCCCGCCTGGGGGTTGGTGCCCAGTGTGGAGTTGGCTTGAGATTCTCTCTCTCCCTCTCCCTCTGCCCCCCACCCCGTGCTCTCTCTCTCTCTAAAATAAATAAATAAATCTTTAAAGAAAAGAAAGCTAGAAAGTTTTAAAAGTAAATACCGAAATGTTATAGGCTGAAGAATCACGTTAAAAAAGGTGAAACAGGATTATTTAGTTCTTTCAGATTCAATGTTGCTAATAGCATCCACTCAAAGAGGGTGAAATGGCAAATACAAGAGAGAGCCCTGGGAGCAATGGGGCCTGGGGCTGGAAGAACAGCGTGGAGTGGGGGGTGGCTGATGGGGAGAAAGCTGCAGGCCTGTCTCCCTCAGGGACAAGGCCTGAGGCCCAGGACTACTCGCTATAGGGCAAAAAGCATCCACCAGCCATGCCTCTGCCTTGTAGGCTGAGAAGTCTGAGGAGCCCCTTAACTCTTCCAGATGATTTCCCTGTGGCCCAGCTAGCATGTAAATCCAACACCCAGTTGGCAGGCAGGATAATTCCTCCTCAAACAGACAGGCCACCTGCCAGAACGGGGTGAGCAGCTCAGAGGAGCTAACCAAGGAGAATATAAAATCTGCTAATGAGGCCATTTCTAAACACACTAACTATCTTGGAGAGGGGGGAAAAGGACTGTAATTCAATGAACAAATCAGACTTCAGGAAGAAGGATATGTAAAAAGGGTGCTGGGCAGGATTCTATTCCCAGCTCATCCCTAACCAGCTGTGGGACTCTGGGCAAGTCAGTTATTTACTACGTGTGACTGTGTCCTCATAAGTAAACAAGAATAAACCATGGGAGCTCTACGGTCACTCTCAGCTCCTACGGCGCTGGGCCAGATCTGCTCATCTTCACACCAGGCTGGCTACCTTTGCCTGCCCCACCGGTGCACAAGGCAGGCACTGCTTCCTTCCCGTGGGCCAGAGTCCGGCCCAGAGCTGGGAGGCCAGGACCTGTCCTGTCTGCCCAGGAGGGCAGCCTCACCCCAGGTAGCCAGCCCCAAGGAGCAAGGCCAGAAACCCAAAGCAGGTCAGGCTCCCAATAGGATGCCACAGAACCATCTAGGTCTGGGCTGAGAAGGCAAAGCAGAGTTGAACTTGACTGGGATTCAGGAAGGGGTCTGCAGGGGCCTTCCACGGTGAGGAGGATGAACCCACGGATGGAAACTACAGGCAAAGCTGAGTTCCAGGACAGGCGGGGACCAGGTAAGGGACAAGAATGCTCCAGGTAGTTCTCTGAAGACAAGAAGGGGCTGTCCAGGGCTCCTGCTGAAAGCTCTAACCAACCCCCCACCTTGTGGCAGGGGCTCCAAGCTCTGACCTGGGTGTGGTTGTCACTGAGATGCACTGCTCAGGTCCCCCTCTGCAGAAGGACTTGCTACTGAGCAACAGCTGTGTCAGCCCACTTGTCAGCTCCTTTGGGATCTATGCTGAGACTGAACCAGGCGGGGGTATAAAGGCCTGGCTGTCTCAGTCCCACACAGGACAATTTTGTGTCATAGTTTGGCTTCTCCCTCTGCCCCATGCTGCTTCCTCCCCAAACTCTATCCAGAGCCTGCTTCCACAGAACCCACTCTGCAACTCTGAACGGTTCCATGATGACCCATGGTCTCCAGCTTGCCTGCTGTATTTCCTGGGGCCTCCTCTAGTGACAGATCCTACAAAAAGGTGTGCTTCAGCCCATTCATATGGGCCGATGAGAGTGCACATCCCTTCCCAACTCAGTGATGGAAGTGGGTAGCTTGAAATTGGCCATGGTGGGAATATTTACACTATAGAAATCAGCAAACACTGCAAATCAGGCCTTTTTTTTTTTCCTGGAGAGATGGTTGTTAAACATTTATCAGCACACCATTACTTTTGGATAATAATAGCACTAGACTATTCATAGAGACCTACTTTGCTCAATGGCATATCGTGCAGAGAACAGAAGTCAGGGAAGAGAAAGGAAAATCAGAGAAAATGCAGAGTCAAGTTGCACAGGAATTATTTTAAGAGCAGACATTTTGAAGAGGGTTCTTGGGTACCCTGCTCTTACGGGTAGGAGAAGCATATAGAAACCCCAAACATAGCACTTCCCATCACCTGGAAGAAATCTGTTCAGGTCCTTGGCATCATGGGTGCAGCTAGGCAAGATCGTCTCTCTAATTCAGGGATCAAAGACTTTAACATACACCTCAAAGGCAGTTTGCAGGATCATTTCCTTAGTAGTGTGCAAGGCAGCCACCACCATACTAAAGACCCTTTCTGCTGTCTTGACAAGTCACTATCCACCCTCCATCTCCTGTTAGTAAGGTAAACACATTATTTCCTTTCCCCCTTTCTAATCCCTAACAATTTAGAGAGTCATTGCACACGTACCTCCACACATCCCCGGTGTGTCTCCAACTTGGTTCTCATTTTTGAAATATTGCTGACCTATAATCCAGGATAAGACCTGTGGATAGTACTGAACACAATTTCTAGAAGGAAAGTAAAGTCTTTTTAGTGAGGAATACACATTTATTTGACAAATACATATCCAGTGCCCAATGCAAGGCATTTTGCTGTCATAGTCCATGAGTGTAATGAGAGTTACCCACCGAAGGGGTCTGACTGGTGGGGTCCATGTACATGGAAGACAATGAAACTCTGGGCACTGGTAAAGGGGCGGAATATATTTGCTGTCCTTTAGGTGCAGAGAGAAATTTTCCATCAAGCTAGTACATTCACCTTTAAGAGAATTATTCACAGGGAAGTGATTCACCCATTTTCTGATGGTGTTCAGATATTGCTCATAGTGGAAACATCATAGACACTTGTTAAATGAATAAATAAGCCAATCTTGACTTTCAGATAAACCAGAGATGATTAATTCTGCCTTAGGATATGTAAAATAAGTAAAGACTTAAAAGATAGTCAAAGGGAGACCATATGTATGAGCAGAGAGCTTGCACATTGACTGAGAGAATGTATATGTTAAGAAAGACAGGAAGCTTGCCAGGGAATCAAATCAAAAATGGAAAGAAGATGTTCCTATCAGCTCAGGTGGACCACTTAAAGGTGACAAGGTAGGCGTGGACTTATCCAGTTTCCAATAACGGTTCCTTGAAAAAAGCAAGGATAAAGGACCTAAACCTCCTTGAAAGTAGGAAGATACAAGTTTTAAATTAAGGTCTCCCACAATTACATATTAAAATCTTTCATAGAAACCTAAACATCAGGGTCCTTATTTTTAGAACCTCAAATATCCAAGAAAGAACCTTTAATCATTGAATGAGTGGTAGAAAATCAAAGGAAAGTCTTAATAGGGGAAAGCTGAATGAAGAAGATGATGTTGTCATTATGAACAAGATGCCAAAAGTTAGCCACATTTTCCTTCAGGGACTCTAACTTCTTCAGAAGAGTGTCTTCTTCCCTTTTGGGGAGATAGATAAGAAGCAAAGAAACCTTGTGCTTTGAGAATTCTTCCAAGGGGCCCAGTGGAGAGGAGACCTTGGCCTCTCAGTCCTGCAGGTGCTCACATCCAGCTGGACCTTGCCCCACTTGGGTCTTGCCAAATGGAGAAAGCCATTCTACCCAGCAGGACTGCAGCAATTCTGGTGTTTAAAGCCTACTCCAGAAAAACCTTTGCCCTAGCTGAGTTCTTAAACTCGGGAGAGAAAGCAAAGGAGAGCCATACATTAAGTGAAAATGTTCTACTGTCCCATTGAGAAGGAGGCTGGTGAATTTGAAAATAAAGTATAAGAGGGGTACCCGGGTGGCTCAGTTGGTTGAGCAGCTGACTCTTGGTTTCAGCTCAGGTCATGATCTCACAGTCATGGGATCCAGCCCCCCTAGCTCTGCACTCAGTTCAGAGTTGGCCTCAGATTCTCTCTCCTTCTCCCTCCCACTCACTGTCTCTCTCTCTCTCTCTCAAATAAACAAAATCTTAAAAAACAAAAAAAAAAGGGAAAAAAAGTATAAGAGCAAGTAATGCAGGAGCCCAGCCTGGGAAAGAGCATGGTGAATCTCACAGAACAAGAAAACCACCCAGCTCTTTACCGGGTCAAGCCAAGGTTGTCCTGCTTTCCCTCCATTCTCTCCAGCCTCATGGCATGCTAGGCTATAGATGGCTCAAAGTACAAAGTTTATATGTATTTCATTTCCCAGAGAAAAAGCTTAAAAACCAGACCTTTCTGGGGGGCTGAAAATGGACAAGGAAGGAAAGTAAGAGGAAAGATAGGGGTTGCTGGTTCTCTGGCTTTTTGCAGCCTTCAAACAGAAATGAAATGGTGGGTAGAGTTGGGACATATTAAAATACAAAACAAGGTATCTTCAAAACTATCTGCAGGGAGGGCTTTGTAAATGTGATGCTATCTGGGCTTCCATAAGCATAAATAATCATCTCTCTTATCGGGTTTTATGGCTATACCTGGGTCAGCAGAATCCCCAACCCACCTCCACACCCCAAAATCCCCAACCAAGATCTTCTTTTGTCATTTCAAACAAACTTTCCCCTACCAGAGTGGTGGGAGGAAAGTGGCAGGGTAGGACCAGAAGAAAATGCTATCTTGGCCAGGGATTTAGCCCCAAAAAGAGTCAATGGCATGCACAGAGCTAGAACTAGAAGGATTTGAAAGACTCCAATAACGAAAATAGCCATCAATCAGGGTTCAGCTTAAAAATTGTTAAAAATCCATATGATGAAATGTGAGGTAACCATTATGCTTGACATTGAGGCTTATATATTACTGTCACCATGTGCTATGTGTTAGCAAGTAGCAGGGCAGTATGGCCCCATTTTTGTAAAACAAGCATATAAATATAAATAGAATTTAGAATGTTGAGCTAATAGTAGCTTAACTTTGATTACCCCCATATTATAATAAGTAATTCATTTATATATATAGTATACTGGAGACCTTGTACTGAGAAAGAAAAGTTGTTCCAGTAAATCAAGTACTTCATCTGCACAGAGAAAACCATAGCCCTGAGAGTATTTAACCCAGGAGTTTCCAGAGTCCTCCAGAGTGGAAACCCAACCTTAATGGGCTCTGAGGAGGTCATTTGGCAGGAACCAAGGGGGCAGGGTGACAGCCTGGTAGTTGGAGGGAGGGGAGGTGCAGCAGACACAAACTCTACCTGTAAGTATGTTTCCTTCACACCACCACTTTAATGACAAGCTTCTGAGGTTGAGTCTTATTCTAAAAATTAAGAATAAAAGGACTAACAGAAGAAAAATACTTAGGTAAAATAATAAATATGAGGTAGGAAGATTTTTCAAATGTTAGAGAAAAACTTGTGAAAGACTAAAAATTTTTAATGGAATTATTATTTTTAAAAATTGAGTTGGGGGAGGAAAAGATGGTGGAGGAGTGGGGGACCCTATTCCAATCGGTCCCCAGAATTGAGCTGGATATCTACCAGACCACTCTGAACACCCAAGAAATCAGCCTGAGATGTAAGAAGATATATCTGGATCTCGACAAACAGAATATCACAGGAGATTGGTTTAGAGGTATGAAGCAGGGAACTGTGATTCCATAGGCACATATCCAAAGATAAACGGAAGGGGGAGGGAGCCGTGGGGATCCTACACCACCGGTGAGCGATAGCCTCCACACTGGGGACAGGGCACAGACTCACAGACTGGTAGCAGTGGGGAAAGGACTTTAGGGCAGCCCTGGTACTGAAACCTGGAGCAGCAGGGCCCCACATGCGAACTGGGGGTGGCTGGCAGTTTTAGAAGCACAAAGGGCAGAGACGTGCCCCCAAGCCCTGATCTGGAGGCAAGGACTGGGAGCCCTGCTGAGGGGCGCACAACCCAAGAAGCTGCAGTTTATAGCAACATAGACAGAAACAGAGATAGTGTGACCTGGAGAGCTCACTGAAGAACAGAATGCAATCTCTCTGTTCTGAGGCAGAGAGTTGGAAATGATCTCTTCTGCTCTGACTCTCGGAAGAGATGCAGAAAGCTGCCACGGAAAGCCGCCAGAGAACAAAAGCCCCAAAAAACCGGTTTTCACTGAGCCCATCCCCCCTCACAGGGGGCAGGGCAACTCTGCCCAAACAGGGTTGCCTGAGTAACAGCACGGCAGGCCCTCCCCCAGAAAACAGGCTGGGAGAACAAGAGGCGGACAACCCTAAGGTCCCTATAAAATGGGTGCATCTTCCTTGGGTTCTGGTCAATAATTTGGACTCTATACATTCCCTCAACCACCCTTCAACAGAATGACTAGGAGGAGGAACCCCCAAAATAGGAAAGACTCAGAGAATGTGAATTCTGCCACAGATTTACAAATGGATACAGATATAACCAAGATGTTGGAAATGGAATTCAGGGTAGCAGTTGTGAAGACAATAGCTAGAATGGAGAAATCGATTAATGGCAGCATAGAGTCTCTAAGGGCAGAAATGAAAGCTGAACTGGCAGAACTTAAAAATGCTATCAATGAGATCCAATCTAATCCAGATAATCTAACAGCTAGGGTAAGCGAGGCAGAAGAACAAATTAGTGATATAGAAGACCAATTGATAAAAAAGAAGGATAAAGAGGAGGCCAGGGAGAAACAACTCGAATCCATGAAAACAGAATCAGAGAAATAAGTGACACCATGAAATGTTCCAATGTCAGAATTATTGGGATTCCTGAGGTGGTGGAGAGAGAGGACTAGAAGATATATTTGAGCAAATGGTAGCTGAGAACTTCCCTAATCTGGGGAATGAAATGAACATTCGTGTCCTAGATGCAGAGAGGACCCCTCCCAAGATCAAGGAAAACAGGCCAACGTCCCAGCATGTAATAGTAAAACTCGCAAATCTTAGAACCAAGGAAACCATCTTAAGGGCTGTTACAGGGAAGAGAGTCCTTACATACAGAGGGAGGAACATCAGAATAACGTCAGACCTATCCACAGAGATCTGGCAAGCCAGAAAGGGCTGGCAAGACATATTGAGGGTACTAAACAAGAAGAACATGTAGCCAAGAATATTTTATCCAGCAAGGCTGTCATTTAGAATGGATGGAGAGATATCTATGCCCCCAACATGGGAGCAGCCATCTACATAAGCCACTGTTAACCAAAATAAAGAGTCTTATTGATAATAATACGTTAATTGTAGGAGACCTCAATACTCCACTCTCAGCAAAAGACAGATCATCTAAGCAGAAAATCAACAAAGAAACAAGAGCTTTGAATGACACACTGGACCTGATGGACCTCATAGGTATATACAGAACATTCCACCCTAAAACAATAGAATACTCATTCTTCTTGAACACACATGGAACTTTCTCCAGAATAGACCACATACTGGATCACAATCAGGTCTCAACCGATACCAAAAGATTGAGATTATTCCCTGCATATTCTCAGACCATAACGCTTTAAAACTGGAACTCAATCATAAGAAAAAATTTGGAAGAAATTCAAACACTTGAAAGCTAAAGACCACTCTGCTTAAGAATGTTTGGGTCAACCAGGAAATCAAAAAAGAACTTAAACAATTCATGGAAACCAATGAGAAGGAAAACACATCAGTCCAAAACCTATGGGCTACTGCAAAGGTAGTAAAGGGGAAATACATAGCCATCCAAGCCTCACTCAAAAAAATAGAAAAATCCCAAATTCACCAACTAACTTTACACCTTATAGAACTAGAAAAAAAGCAACAAACAATGTCTAAGCCATGCATAAGAAGAGAAATAATTAAGATTAAAGCAGAGATCAATGAATTAGAAACCAGACACACAGTAGATCATATCAACAAAACTAGAAGCTGGTTCTTTGAAATAATTAATAAGATCGATAAACCACTGGCCAGACTTATCCAAAAGAAAAGAGAAAGGACCCAAATTAATAAAATTATGAATGAAAGGGGAGAGATCACAACTAACACCAAGGAAATAGAAACAATTATTAGAAATTTTATCAACAACTATATGCCAATAAATTAAGCAACCTGGAAGAAATGGATGCCTTCCAGGAAGCCTACAAACTACCAAAACTGAAACAGGAAGACACTGACAACCTGAATAGGCCAATAACCAGTAACGACATTGAAGCAGTTATCAAAAACCTCCCAAAAAACAAGAGTCCAGGGCCTGATGGATTCCCTGGGGAATTCTACCAAACATTCAAAGAAGAAATAATACCTATTCTACTGAAGCTGTTTCAAAAAATAGAAACAGAAGGAAAACTTCCAGATTCATTCTATGAGGCCAGCATTACCTTAATCCCCAAACCAGGCAAAGACCCCATCAAAAAGGAGAATTTCAGACCGATATCCCTGATGAATATGGATTCCAAAATCCTCAACAAAATCCTAGCTAATAGAATCCAACAATACATTAAAAGGATCATCCACCACGACCAAGTGGGATTTATTCTGGGATGCAAGCGTGGTTCAATATTTGCATATCAATGAATGTAATAGAACACATCAATAAGAGGAGAGAGAAGAACCATATGATCCTCTCAATTGATGCAGAAAAAGCATTTGACAAAATACAGCATCCTTTCCTGATTAAAGCTCTTCAGAGTATAGCTATAGAGGGAACATTCTTCAATTTCATAAAACCCATCTATGA
The DNA here is from genome assembly GCF_004348235.1 of Phoca vitulina. Lineage (NCBI taxonomy): Eukaryota > Metazoa > Chordata > Mammalia > Carnivora > Phocidae > Phoca > Phoca vitulina. The sequence goes on from NW_022589734.1 coordinate 5,319,955, forward strand.
AAAACCCACAGCGAATATCATCCTCAATGGGGAAAAGCTGAGAGCCTTTCCCTTAAGATCAGGAACACGTCAAGGATGCCCACTCTCGTGACTATTGCTCAAAATAGTACTAGAAGTCCTAACAATAGCAATCAGACAACAAAAAGAAATAAAATGTATTCAAATTGGCAAAGAAGAAATCAAACTCTCTCTTCGCAGATGACATGATACTTTATGTGGAAAACCCAAAAGACTCCACCCCCAAATTACTAGAACTCATATAGCAATTCAGTAATGTGGCAGGATACAAAATCAATGCACAGAAATCAGTTGCTCTCTTATACACTAACAATGTAACTGTAGAAAGAGAAATTAGAGAAACGATTCCATTTACAATAGCAACAAAAACCATTAAGATACCTCGGAATAAACCTAACCAAAGAGGTAAAGGATCTATACTCTAGGAACTACAGAACATTCATGAAAGAAATTGAAGAAGGCACAAAAAGATGGAAAAACATTCCATGCTCATGGATCGGAAGAATAAAGATTGTTAAAATGTCTACGCTACCCAGAGCAATCTATACCTTCAATGCCACCCAAATCAAAATTCCAATGGCATTTTTTAAAGTGATGGAAAAAACAATCCTAAAATTTATATGGAATCAGAAAAGACTGTGAATCGCCAAGGAGATGTTGAAAAAGAAAGACTGTGAATCGCCAAAGAGATGTTGAAAAAGAAAAACAAAGCTGGGGGCATCACATTGCTTGATTTCAAGCTATATTACAAAGCAGTGATCACCAAGACAACATGGTACTGGCACAAAAACAGACATATAGACCAATGGAACAGAATAGTAAGTTCAGATATGGACCCTCAACTCTATGGTCAAATAATCTTCGACAAAGCAGGAAAAAATATGTAATGGAAAAAAGACAGTCTCTTCAATAAATGGTGCTGGGAAAATTGGACAGCCACATGCAGAAGAATGAAACTTGACCATTCTCTAACACCATACACAAAGATAAACTCAAAATGGATGAAAGACCTCAATGTGAGACAGGAATCCATCAAAATCCTAGAGGAGAACATAGGCAGTAACCTCTTCGACATCCGCCACAGCAACTTCTTTCAAGATACTTCTCCAAAGTCTAGTGAAACAAAAGCAAAAGTGAACTATTGGGACTTCATCAAGGTAAAAAGCTTCTGCACAGCAAAGGAAACAATCAACAAAACAAAGAGGCAACCCACAGAATGGGAGAAGATATTTGCAAATAACACTACAGACAAAGGGCTGGTATCCAAGATCTATAAAGAACTTCTCAAACTCAACACCCAAAAAACAAATAATCAAGTCAAAAAGTGGACAGAAGACATGAACAGACACTTCTCCAAAGAAGACATACAAGTGGCTAATAGACACATGAAAAAATGTTCATCATCGTTAGCGATCAGGGAAATTCAAATCAAAACCACATTGAGATACCACCTTACACCAGTTGGAATGGCAAAAATTGACAAGGCAAGAAACAACAAATGTTGGAGAGGTTGTGGAGAAAGGGGAACCTCTTACTGTTGGTGGGAATGCAAGTTAGTAGAGCCACTTTGGAAAACAGTGTGGAGGTGCCTCAAAAAATTAAAAATAGAGCCACCCTGTGACCCAGCAATTGCACTCCTGGGTATTTTCCCCAAAGACAGAGATGTAGTGAAAAGAAGGGCCATATGCACCCCAGTGTTCATAGCAGCAATGTCCGCAATAGCCAAACTGTGGAAAGAACCGAGATGCCCTTCCACAGATGAATGGATAAAGAAGATGTGGTCCATATATACAATGGAATATTACTCAGCCATCAGAAAGGATGAATACCCAACTTTTACATCAACATGGATGGAATGGGAGGAGATTATGCTAAGTGAAATAAGTCAAGCAGAGAAAGTCAATTATCATATGGCTTCACCTATTTGTGGAACATAAGGAATAGCATGGAGGACATTAGGAGAAGGAAGGGAAAAATGAAGGGGGGGAAATTGGAGGGAGAGATGAACCATGAGAGACTATGGACTCTGAGAAAAAAACTGAGAGTTTTAGAGAGGAGGGGTTGGGGGGTTGGGTTAGCCTGGTGATGGGTATTAAGGAAGGCACATACTGCATGGAGCAGTGGATATGAAAACAATGAGTTGTGGATCCCTACATCAAAAACTAATGATGTATTGTATGGTGACTAACATAACATAATAAAATTAAATTAAAAAATAAAAATAAAATAAAAATTGAGTTTGGGATAATGAGGTAAAATAGAGGGGAAAACTAGAAGTCAATGAGATTTAATTGTTAAAAACACAAAATTAAGCACTGAAACCTAAAAGTCATTGAGACAATATGTTTATAATGTAAAAGCAGACACTATTGAGGATAAAGAACAATAATAAAAAGATAAAATCTATGAAAGTAAAAAAGATTTCTGGAAAATGTCTTTACAGCAAAATAAAAGCAAAAGGCTTGAAAATTAGAGATGGTGGAAGGGGGAGAAGGAAAATATAGGAGGAATTATTTAACCATAAATTGAGATACTAAAACAAGCTGCTACTTTAGCAAGGTTACAAGCTAACTGGAATAAGTTGAAATCCTCAAGGGTTCCCTTGGTAATTTCTATTGTGATTTCCTCTTTTATAGTTTACAAATACATGAGTTTATCTCTTGTCATATATTTTTTTATTGTGTATTTCTAAATGAATTGCATTATAGTCAAAGAATATGATTGTGTTAACAGAGTCAATATTTATAAATGTTTAAAGTGTGCTCAAAAATAATGTATGATCTAATTAAACCAATTGTTTAATTGTGCTGCTGAAATCCTTTATATCTTTATTTTCTATCAAGATAATCTTTCATTTTCCTTATACATTTTCCTTGTAATTCTCTTGGTTTTTGCTTTATATATTGACGTGTATTGTTAAGAACATACAAATTTATGATTATTACCTCTTGCACAATTGTTCTTTTCTTTTTATGAATGTTCCTTTTTATCCTTTTTATATATTCATTTATAATGAATCTCTGTCCTAAAATTCATCTGCCAGTTTAATTTTTCCAATTAAATTTTTCAGTTTAATTTTTTACTATTCTGTGTCATTTATGAAGTATGTCTCTTGTTAATAACACAAAGCTGAATTTAACTTTTAAAAATCAGATTTGAAAGTCTATGTCTTTTAAAAGGTCTACAACTTTTTTAAATTTTTTATTGTTATGTTAATCACCATACATTACATCATTAGTTTTTGATGTAGTGTTCCATGATTCATTGTTTGTGCATAACACCCAGTGCTCCATGCAGAACGTGCCCTCTTTAATACCCATCACCAGGGTAACCCATCCTCCCACCCTCTTTCCCTCTAGTACCCTCAGTTTGTTTTTCAGAGTCCATCATCTCTCATGTTCGTCTCCCCCTCCGATTTCCCCCCCTTCATTCTTCCCCTCCTGCTATCTTCTTCTTTTTTTTTTTTTTTTAACATATATTTCATTATTTGTTTCAGAGGTACGGATCTGTGATTCAACAGTCTTGTACAATTCACAGAGCTCATCATAGCACATACCCTCCCCAATGTCTTTCATCCAGCCACCTCATCCCTCCCACCCACCCCCACTCCAGCAACCCTCAGTTTGTTTCCTGAGATTAAGAATTCCTCATATCAGTGAGGTCATATGATACATGTCTTTCTCTGTTTGACTTATTTCGCTCAGCATAACACCCTCCAGTTCCATCCACATCTTTGCAAATGGCAAGATTTCATTCCTTTTGATGGCTGCATAATATTCCATTGTATATATATACACCACATCTTCTTTATCCATTCATCTGTCGATGGACATCTTGGCTCTTTCCACAGTTTGGCTATTGTGGACATTGCTGCTATAAACATCAGGGTGCACGTACCCCTTCGGATCCCTACATTTGTATCTTTGGTATAAATACCCAGTAGTGCAATTGCTGGATCGTATGGTAGCTCTATTTTCAACTTTTTGAAGAACCTCCGTACTGTTTTCCAGAGTGGCCGCACCAGCTTGCATTCCCACCAACAGTGTAGGAAGGTTCCCCTTTCTCCACATCCCTGCCAACATCTGTCATTTCCTGACTTGTTAATTTTAGCCATTCTGACTGGTATGAGGTGGTATCACATTGAGGTTTTGATTTGGATTTCCCTGATGCCAAGCGATGTTGAGCACTTTTTCATGTGTCTGTTGGCCATTTGAATGTCTTCTTTGGAGAAATGTCTGTTCATGTCTTCTGCCCATTTCTTGATTGGATTCTTTGTTCTTTGGGTGTTGAGTTTGATGAGTTCTTTATAGATTTTGGATACTAGCCCTTTATCTGATATGTCATTTGCAAATATCTTCTCCCATTCTGTCGGTTGTCTTTTGGTTTTGTTGACTGTTTCTTTTGCTGTACAAAAGCTTTTTATCTTGATGAAGTCCCAATAGTTTTTGCCCTTGCTTCCCTTGCCTTTGGTGATGTTTCTAGGAAGAAGTTGTTGTGGCTGAGGTCGAAGAGGTTGCTGCCTGTGTTCTCCTTTAGGATTTTGATGGACTCCTGTCTCACATTTAGATCTTTCAACCACTTGGAGTCTATTTTTGTGTGTGGTGTAAGGAAATGGTCCAGTTTCATTTTTCTGCATGTGGCTGTTGAATTTTCCCAACACCATTTGTTGAAGAGACTGTCTTTTTTCCATTGGACATTCTTTCCTGCTTTGTCAAAGATTAGTTGACCATAGAGTTGAGGGTCCATTTCTGGGCTCTCTATTCTGTTCCACTGATCTATGTGTCTGTTTTTATGCCAGTACCATACTGTCTTGATGATGACAGCTTTGTAATAGACCTGGAAGTCCGGAATTGTGATGCCGCCAGCTTTGCTTTTCTTTTTCAACATTCCTCTGGCTATGCGGGGTCTTTTCTTGTTCCATACAAATTTTAGGATTATTTCTTCCATTTCTTTAAAAAAGTTGATGGTATTTTGATGGGGATTGCATTGAATGTGTAGATTGCTCTAGGTAGCACTGACATCTTCACAATATTTGTTCTTCCAATCCATGAGCATGGAACGTTTTTCCATTTCTTTGTGTCTTCCTCAATTTCTTTCATGAGTATTTTATAGTTTTCTGGGTACAGATTCTTTGCCTCTTTGGTTAGATTTATTCCTAGGTATCTTATGGTTTTGGGTGCAATTGTAAATGGGATCGACTCCTTAGTTTCTCTTTCTTCTGTCTTGTTGTTGGTGTATAGGAATGCCACTGACTTCTGTGCATTGATTTTATATCCTGCCACTTTACTGAATTCCTGTATGAGTTCTAGCAGTTTTGGAGTGGAGTCTTTTGGGTTTCCCACATAAAGTATCATATCATCTGCAAACAGTGAGAGTTTGACTTCTTCTTTGCCAATTTGGAGGCCTTTTATTTCTTTTTGTTGTCTGATTGCTGTGGCTAGGACTTCTAATACTATGTTGAATAGCAGTGGTGATAGTGGACATCCCTGCTGCATTCCTGACCTTAGAGGGAAAGCTCTCAGTTTTTCCCCATTGAGAATGATATTCACTGTAAGTTTTTCATAGATGGCTTTTATGATATTGAGGTATGTACCCTCTCTCCCTATACTCTGAAGAGTTTTGATCAAGAAAGGATGCTGTACTTTGTCAAATGCTTTTTCTGCATCTATTGAGAGGATCATATGGTTCTTGTTCTTTCTTTTGTTAATGTATTGTATCACGTTGATTGATTTGCAGATGTTGAACCAACCTTGCATCCCAGGGATAAATCCCACTTGGTCGTGGTGAATAATCCTTTTAATGTACTGTTGGATCCTATTGGCTAGTATTTTGGTGAGAATTTTTGCATCCATGTTCACCAAGAATAGTGGTCTGTAATTCTCCTTTTTGATGGGATCTTTGTCTGGTTTGGGGATCAAGGTAATGGTGGCCTCATAAAATGAGTTTGGAAGTTTTCCTTCCATTTCTATTTTTTGGAACAGTTTCAGAAGAATAGGTATTAATTGTTCTTTAAATGTTTGGTAGAATTCCCTTGGGAAGCCATCTGGCCCTGGGCTTTTTTTCTTGGGAGATTTTTGATGACTGCTTCAATTTCCTTAGTGGTTATAGGTCTGTTCAGGTTTTCTATTTCTTCCTGGTTCAGTTTTGGCGGTTGATACATCTCTAGGAATGCATCCATTTCTTCCAGGTTATCTAATTTGCTGGCATATAGTTGCTCATATTATGTTCTTATAATTGTTTGTATTTCTTTGGTGTTGGTTGTAATCTCTCCTCTTTCATTCATGATTTTGTTGATTTGGGTCATTTCTCTTTTCTTTTTGATAAGTCTGGCCAGGGGTTTATCAATCTTGTTAATTCTTTCAAAGAACCAGCTCCTAGTTTCATTGATCTGTTCTACTGTTCTTTTGGTTTCTATTTCATTGATTTCTGCTCTGATCTTTATTATTTCTCTTCTTCTGCTGGGTTTAGGCTTTATTTGCTATTTTTTCTCTAGCTCCTTTAGGTGTAGGGTTAGGTTGTGTATTTGAGACCTTTCTTGTTTCTTGAGAAAGGCTTGTATTGCTGTATACTTTCCTCTTAGGACTGCCTTTGCTGCATCCCAAAGATTTTGAACAATTGTGTTTTCATTTTCATTGGTTTCTATGAATTTTTTTAATTCTTCTTTAATTTCCTGGTTGACCCATTCATTCTTTAGTAGGATGCTCTTTAGCCTCCATGTATTTGAGTTCTTTCTGACTTTCCTCTTGTGATTGAGTTCTAGTTTCAAAGCACTGTGGTCTGAAAATATGCAGGGAATAATCCCAATCTTTTGCTACCAGTTGAGACCTGATTTGTGACCTAGGATGTGATCTTTTCTGGAGAATGTTCCATGGGCACTAGAGAAGAATGTGTATTCTGTTGCTTTGGGATGGAATGTTCTGAATATGTCTGTGAAGTCCATTTGGTCCCGTGTGTCATTTAAACTCTTTATTTCCTTGTTGATCTTTTGCTTAGATGATCTGTCCATTTCAGTGAGGGGGGTATTAAAGTCCCCCACTATTATTGTATTGTTTTCAATGTGTTTCTTTGCTTTTGTTATTAATTGCCTTATATAATTGGCTGCTCCCATGTTAGGGACATAGATATTTACAATTGTTAGGTCATCTTGTTGGATAGACCCTTTAAGTAGGGTATAGTGTCCTTCCTCATCTCTTATTACAGTCTTTGGTTTAAAATCTAATTTGTCTGCTATAAGAATTGCTACCTTAGCTTTCTTTTACCTTACCATTAGCATGGTAAATGGTTTTCTACCCCCTCACTTTCAATCTGGGGGTGTCTTTGGGTCTAAAATGAGTCTCTTGCAGACAGCAAATTGATGGGTCTTGCTTTTTAATCCAATCTGATAGCCTGTGTCTTTTGATTGGGGCATTTAGTCTATTTACATTCAGGGTAACTATTGAAAGATATGAATTTAGTGCCATTGTATTGCCTGTAAGGAGACTGTTACTGTATATTGTCTGTGTTCTTTTCTGGTCTATGTTTCATTTAGGCTCTCTCTTTGCTTAGAGGACCCCCTTCGATGTTTCTTGTAGGGCTGGTTTCATGTTTGCAAATTCCTTTAGTTTTTGTTTGTCCTGGAAGCTTTTTATCTCTCCTTCTATTTTCAATAACAGCCTAGCTGTATATAGTATTCTTGGCTGCATATTTTTCTCGTTTAGTGCTTTGAATATATCATGCCAGTCCTCTCTGGCCTGCCAGGTCTCTGTGGATAGGTCTGTTGCCAATCTAATGTTTCTACCATTGTAGGTTACATATCTCTTCTCCCCAGCTGCTTTCAGGATTTTCTCTTTGTCTCGGAGACTCATAAGTTTTACTATTAGATGTCGCGGTATTGACCTATTTTTATTGATTTTGAGGGGGGTTCTCTGTGCCTCCTGGATTTTGATGACTGTTTCCTTCCCCAAATTAGGGAAGTTCTCTGCTATAATTTGCTCCAATATACCTTCTGCCCCTCTCTCTCTTTCTTCTTCTTCTGGGATCCCAATTATTCTAATGTTGTTTCATCTTATGGTATCATTTATCTCTCGAATTCTGCCCTCATGATCCAGTAGTTGTTTATCTCTCTTTTTCTCAGCTTCTTTATTTTCCATCATTTGGTCTTCTATATCACTGATTCTCTCTTCTGCCTCATTTATCCTAGCAGTTAGCACCCCCATTTTTGATTGCACCTCATTAATAGCCTTTTTGATTTCGACTTGGTTAGATTTTAATTCTTTTACTTCTCCAGAAAGGTTTCTCTAATAACTTCCATGCTTTTTTCAAGCCCAGCTAGTATCTTTAAAATCATGATTCTGAACTCTGGGTCCAACATCATACTAATGTCCATATTGAGTAGGTCCCTGGCAGTTGGTACTACCTCTTGTTCTTTTTGTTAAGGTCATTTTTTCCATCTTGTCATTTTGTCCAGAGGAGAATAGATGAATGAGATAACAAAATGCTAACAAGGTAACAATGTCCCCAGAAAATATACTCTAAACAAATCAGAAAAGACCTGAAACTGGGAGAAAAGAAAGGGAAAGAAAGAAAAAAGAAAAAGATAAAAACAAACAAAAACAGAACAAAACAAAACAAAACAAACAGAATATGATCAAATATGATCAGTCTTGTGCATAGATCAGTGCCACACACTAGATTTTGGGTATATTTTGGTCTGTTAGAAGAAAGTGCCTCCCAAAATTTTAAAGAAAGAAAAACTTATATATGTACAAAAATAAGGGTTGATACAATGAAGGGATGGAATATGACTGTAAAGATGAAAATTATTAAAAATTTTATAAAAGGAATTGATAAGATAAGAAGTTGGTTGAAAAAAGAAAGAAGAGGATTTAAAAAAAAAAAAGAAAAAAAAGGGAGAGAATGTGAGTAGGCAGGAGACTAGAACAAAACCATACACTAGAGATTTAGGGTATATTTTGATCTGTTAGAAGAAACTGTATCTCAAAATTTTAAAGAGAGAACAACTTATATATATATATGCCAAAAATAAGGGTAACTACTATGAAGGGATAGAATATGACTCTAAAAATGAAAAATAAAAATGTTTTTTAAAAAAAGGATTGATAAGATGTTGGTTGAAAAGGGGAAAAAGAAAAATTCAAAAAAAAATTAACTTTGAAAGACTAAAGAATCATGGTAAAAAAAAGCCATGGATTCTATGTGCAGTATTCCCCTAGCTCTGGAGTTCTGCCGTTCTCATTGATCGGTAAACTTGGTCTTGGCTGGCTGTTCTTGCTGATCTTCTGGGGGAGGGGCCTGTTGCCATGGTTCCCAAATGTCTTTGCCAGAGGTGGAATTACCTCGCCTTTGTCGTCCCGGCTAAGTAATCTGCTCGGTTTGCTCTTGGGAGCTTTTGTTCCCTGCAACCTTTTGGCACAGCTTTGGAGGATGAGAGTGAAAATGGTGGCCTCCCAATCTCCGCCCTGGAGAAGCTGAGAACTCGGGGCCCACTCCTCAGTGCGCCCCCAGAGAAAAGCAGTCACTCCTGTCTCCCTGGTCTCCGGCTGCAGTCTGTGCTCACCCAGCCTGTGACGGAGCATTTCTATCTCTGGCGGATGACCCCGTGTGGAGTCTCCAAACCCAGCAGATCCCTGCAGTGCGCTCCCACGCTGCTCCTCCCAGGGGAGGAAGGGGAGTCTCCCCGGATACGCCCCTTGTTGGGTCCCTGCTGGAGGAGCAGTGGCCCGACTGCACCGCGGATCATGGTTTATGGCAACCCCAAAGCTGAGAGCCCGTGCCTCGGCTCCGTCTCTGCAGCCGGCTTCCCTTCTCCCATACCTGGGAGCTCTGCTGCACTTAGGCACCCCCGGTCTTCTTGTGACCCCGAGGGTCCTGAGACCACACTGTCCCAGTGAGGGTTCCACCCCCTGCTTAGCCACCGAAGCGACGTCCCTCAGCGGAGCAGACTTCTATAAGTTCCGATTTTGTGCTCCCCAGCTCTATCACCTACCAGAAGCGGCCTACAGAGGCCCCCTCCCCTGCTGTCTATCCTCCCGAATATCACCTCGGATGCACTTCTCCGCACGTCCTACCTTCCAGAAAGTGGTCGCTTTTCTGTTCAGAGAGTTGTTGCTTTTCTTTTCTTCAATCTCCTGTTGAGTTTGTAGGTGTTCAGAATGGTTTGATTCCCATCCAGCTGAATTCCTGAGACCAGACGAAATCCAGGTCTCCTACTCCTCCGCCATCTTGCTCCGCCCCCAAGGCCCACAACTTTTTACATTTATTGTAATTACTGATCCCTTTGGACATATTTCTGCCATCTTATTCCATGTTTTTTCCTTTGCTTCCTCTTTTCTCCTTTCCTAACTTCCCTTAAATTTTGTTAATGTTTACTTTATTCCTTCTTATTTTTTTTGCTGCTTTGGAAGGATATATTGTGTTCTGTTCTTTTACTTGCATTTTTCAATTTTTAACAATCATAATTAATCATAAATAAGATTGTTAAATATTCAGTGTCTTTCGTCTTTCAAACATGATAAGAAATGCTTCAACTACCCACTGAAAATATTCTTCCATGTGATTATTGTCTAGAATTTGAGTTGCACTGCTTTTTTAAACATACACACAAAAATTAGATTTTCTTCTCATTGATTTCCTTTGGTGAAATATATTTTATTAATGGCTTATGTTCACCATTGTTTCTTAGATCCTGCCCTTCCCTCTTGCTTCACATTTCCTCTGTTGAAATACATCTTTATTAGGTCTTACAGTGAGAATCTATAGGTGAATTCATTTAATCTTTGTCTAAAAACTTATTTACTTTGCCTTCATGTGTAAGTAAGTTTCTAGGTATAGAATTCTAGGTTGTCTATTTTCCATTAACCCTTTGAAAATATTACTCCAGTGTCTCCTATCATCCACTGTGGTTAAGTAGATGTCTTATGTCATTCTAGTTATTGTTTTTATAGGTTTAATGTTTATTTTTTCTATTAGCCTTTAATATTTTATCCTTATTCTTGATATTCAGTGTTTCACTACAGTGTATCTAGGTGTGCAATTACTTTTATTGATTCAGTATACACTTTTAATCTGAAAACCAATGGCTTTCTTCAATTATGAAAAATTATCATCAATGTATCTTCAAATTTTGATGTTCACCATTGAGCCAATTCTTGCCTTCTTCTAGAACTCCTATTATATGATTATTGAAGCCCCTTGATTTCCCTTCTGTGACTCTTAACTTGTTTTTCATACTTTTTGTTTCTTTTTCTCTTTATACTGCATTCTAGTGATATTTCCAGTTAATCAATTTTCTCTTCAACTGAGTGGTATAGAGTTTATTTCATTTATTGTGTTTTTAAATTTCATTTATTATTGTTTTAATCTAGGATTTCTAGTTGGTTCTTCTCCTATTTCTGCCTGCTTTTCATTATTTATTCATCTTTTATATTAGTTTTCTTTCCTTGATTCTCTTTGTGTATCCAAAGATGTAATGGCTCAACACAATAACAGCTATTTTTTAGTCAGATAGCAGTCCTGGGTGGGTGAATGGGTTGGTAAGCCAACTTTCCTCCAAAGAGGAAAAGGACCCAGCTCTGCCTTTCTATATATGCTTCCGAGGGTACAATGGATGTCTCTATCCCAATCAGTTTGTACATGGAAAAAAAATTTTAGGAGAGTGCTTGTAGGAAGTTTTTGTGGGCCAGATATGCAAATAGCACAGCTCATTTCTACTGACACTTCTTTGGATGATATGGTCACAATTAACTGCAAGGAAGGCTAAGAAATGTAGTCTAGCTATCTGCTTAATAAGAATAGGAAGTGGAATCAGGAAGAAATAGAAAATTTGAACAGACAGATTACCAGTAATGAAATTGAATCAGTTAAAAAAAAAAACTCCCAGAAAACAAAAGTTCAGGGCCAGAGGGCTTCCCAGGTGAATTCTACTAAACATTTAAAGAAGGGTTAATACATATTCTTCTCAAACTATTCAAAAAAAAATAGAAGAGAAAGAAAAACCCAGATTCATTCTACAAGGCCAGCATTATCCTGATACCAAAAACCAGAAAAAGATACTACAAAGAAAGAGAACCAGAGGCCAATATCTCTGATGGACATAGATGTAAAAATCCTCCATAAAATATTAGCAAACCAAATCCAACAATGCATTTAAAAAATCATTCACCACAATCAGGTGGGATTTATTCCTGGAATGCAAGGGTAGTTCAATATTTGCAAATCAATCAACATGATACATCATATCAATAAAAGAAAGGATAAAAACCATATGATCATTTCAATAGACACAGAAAAGCATTTGACAAAGTACAACATCCATTCCTGATAAAAACTCTCAACAAAGTAGGTTTAGAGTAACATGCCTCAACATAATAAAGGCCATAATATGAAAAACGCACAGCTAACATCATACTCAATGGGGAAATACTGAGAGCTTTTCTTCTAAGATCAGGAACAAGACAAGGATGTCCACTCACACCACTTTTATTCTACATAGTACTAGAAGGCCTCGCCACAGGAATCAGACAACAAAATAACATAAAAGGCATCCAAATCGGTAAGAAAGAAGTAAAACTTTCACTATTTATGGTTGACATGATACTATATAGAGAAAACCATAAAGACTCCACCAAAAAACTACTAGAACTGATAAATGAACTCAGTAAGGTCACAGGGTTCAAAATCAATATACAGAAATCTGTTGCATCTCTATGCACAAATAATGAAGTAGCAGAATGAGAAATTAAAAAAACAATCCCATTGACAATTGCACCAGAAATAACAAAAACCTAGGAATAAATTTAACCAAGGAGGTGAAAGACCTATACTCTGAAAACTATAAAACATTGATGAAAGAAATTGAAGATGATATAACAAATGGAAAGATATTCCATGCTAATGGATTGGGAAAACGAATACTGTTAAAATGTACATACTACCCAAAGCAATCTACAGATTTAATGCAATCCATATCAAAATACAAACAGCATTTTTCATAGAACTAAAACAAATAATCCTAAACTTTGTATGGAACCACAAAAGCCCTAAATAACTAAGGCAATCTTGAAAAAGAACAAAACTGAAGATATCACAGTCCCAGACTTCAAGATATACTACAAAGTTGTTGTAATCAAAATAGTATGGTACTGACACAAAAATAGACACAGATCAATGGAACAGAATAGAGAGCCCAGAAATAAACCTGTGATTATATGGTCATTAATCTTTGACAAAGGAGGCAAGAATATGCCATGAGAAAAAGACAGTCTCATCAACAAATGGTGTTGGGAAAACTGGACAGTTACATGCAAAAGAATGAAACTGGACAACTTTCTTTCCTACACCATACACCAAAATAAGCTCAAAATGGATTAAGGACCTAAATGTGAGAACTTAAACCATAAAAATCCTTGAAGAAAGTACAGGCAGTAATTTCTCTGACATTGACCATAACATTTTTCTAGCTATGTCTCCTGAGGCAAAGTAAGCAAAAGCCAAAATAAACTATTGGGACTACATCAAAATAAAAAGTTTCTGCATAGAAAAAGAAACAATCAACAAAACTAGAAGACAATCTACCGAATGAAGGAAGATATTTGCAAATGACATACAATCTACTGAATGAAGGAAGATATTTGCAAATCACATATCTGATAAAAGGTCCGTACCCAAAATATATAAAGAACTTGTGCAACTTGGGGCCCCTGGGTAGCTCAGTTGGTTGAGTGTCCTACTCTTGATTTCAGCTCAGGGTCATGAGACTGAGCCCTGTGTCGGGGGGTCTGCTTGATATTCTCTCTCTCCCTCTCCCGCTGCCCCTCCCCCCCACTCTCTCTCTCTCTTTCTCTCTAAAATAAATAAATAAATCTTTTTAAAAAAAGAACTTATGCAACTTAACACAAAAAAAAGTAACCCAATTAAAAAAAGGGGAGAAGACACGAACAGACATTTCTCCAAAGATATCCAGATGGCCAACACATGAAAAGATGCTCAACATCACTCATCATCAGGGAAATGTAAATCACAATGAGCTATCACCTCACACCTGTTAGAATGGCTAAAATCAAAAAAACAAGAAACAAGAGTTGGCAAGGATGTGGAGAAAAAAGAACCTTTATCCACTGTTGATGGGAATGCAAACTGGTATAGCCACTGAAAGTACGGAGGTTCCTAAAAAAATTAAAAATAGAATTATCATATGATCCCATAATTGCAATACTGGGTATTTACCCAAAGAATATGAAAACACTAATTCAAAAAGATATACGTGCCCCTACGTTTATTGCAGCATTATTTACAATAGCCAAATTATGGAAGCAACCCAAGTGTCCATTGATAGATGAATGTATACACACACACACACACACACACACACACACACACACACACACGAATAGTACTCAGCCATAAAAAAGAATGAAATCTTGCCATCTGAAACAACACGGATGGATCTAGAGAGTATAATGCTCAGTGAAATACGTCAGTCAGAGAAAGACAAATACCATATGATTTCACTTATGTGGAATTTAAGAAACAAAACAAATGAACAAAGAAAAAAAAAGAGAGAAACCAAAAAACACTCTTAACCATAGAGAACAAACTGATGGTTCCCAGAGGGGAGGTTGGTGGGGGGATGGGTGAAATAGGTGATGGGGATTAAAGAGTATACTTAGCATGATCAGCACTGAGTAATGTATGGAATTGTACATTGTACCCCTGAAACTAATATAATACACTATGTTAACTCTACTGGAATTTTAAAAATGGGATGGGGTGTACTTTCACTAGCTAACTAGTCTTCTATTATTATTGTTTTGCCCAGAATGATTAATCTCCCACTAGCTTCTTTTGTTGGTAGTCTTCCTTAGTGTTCATTTTCAATCTGTTTAGAAACTTTAGTTTGTATGCTCACTTGAATGGAAGTGTCTCTCTCCTCTCCTCTCTTCTCTTCCTTCACCTACAATCCTTGCCTAGCAGTTTGGTGACACCTTTATGTGCCCCTCTCTCAGGTGTCCCAAACTTGAACCAGATATTATATTGGTGGCTCAAGACTTCCATGTTACTGAGAATGAAATATCTCAGATTAAGTCATTGGGGCAGCAGGTTGTTTGATCCAGGTCCTGGTTATAAGATTGGGTCTGCTTCCTCTTACCTCTCTGCTCTTTGTATAAGCCAGGGGCTCCAAAGCAGAATAAGCAATCAGTAGTAAGTTCTTCAAACCGCTATCAATATAGGAGGAACCCCATTCCAACACCTAGTTTCATGCAATGAGCTTAGCCCAGATCCCCTGCCCCAAGTGAAATGCTTTTAGTGCCCATAACTTTGCAAAATATAAACTCTCATCCATTTTACCTACTTCAGGACTTAAGCACAGAAGGCCCATGACTTTAGCACATCCCTCAGAGTTGTGTTTCTGTTACATTTCTGGACCATGAAAATTTTGTGTTGTTTCCTAATGACTCTATAATTTGTTAATGTCTTCTTTTGGTATGGTATCTATCACTGATATGTGATGTCTTTGAAGAAGATTTATTGTGAGAATAGTAAATTTACAATATCATTTGGACCTTGATAAAAGAAAAAAACAAAAGGGGGCAGGAGTAGAAAAAGGTGGGTGGAAATTAACTAAAAGTAGACAAGTAGTGTGATTAAGCCCATGGTTTCACTGTAGGTCACTTTTCACGCAGATGTCCTGCATTCATGGAGAAGTAAGAGACACAGATAACACAGTGCTTCTACTCATAAGACCAGAGGATGCTCTTCAACTCCCAGATGTCTCAGCTTTTACCTCTAAGGACAGGGGATTGTCTATATACAAACAGCCCCAGGGCCCCAGAAGAGAATAAGTGGTAATTATTCTTGATCCCATAAGCTTCCTGATAAACATACTGATGACCAATGTCCATTGTAAAGTGCCAGTGTAGCATGGTGGGTGAGTGAGAGCATGGAATTTGGGCCAGATAGCATGGGTTCAAACCCTGTCTGTGCCACTGTGACCTGTGAGATCTTGGGCAGGTTGGGAAACTTCTCTGAGCCTCCACTCTCTCATCTGCAAAATAAGGATAATAATAGTATCTTCCTCAAAGTTTTATTTGCATTAAATGAGTAAATATTTGCAAAGTGCCTAACCCATAGCAAGGGCTATATAAGTACTTGCCAAATTAAAATATATACATAAGATTCAGGACTTCTTTCATTACCTGTTTATCTCATCCACTGTCAACCATAACCATTGACTGGTAGAAATCTGTTATCTTCAATTTAGACCTTCTCCAGAACCCCAGCTGTTTATTTCCAACTGCCCGTTGACTGTCTCTACTTGGTTGTCCCACCAACACAGCAAACACAGTAAGTCCAAAACTAAATTACCTTGCCCTGCTGATCTGCCTCTCTTCTCACATTCCCTTCTTGGTCATCAGTATCATCATTCACACTAAAAGAAACCTGGAAGTCCTCCCAGATGGCACTCTTCACTTCACTTCCCCATTCCTCCAGCTTCCTTGCTCCCCTAACACACACCACCCCCCACTTCCAATAAGACCAAACCTTAACCACTGTTCCCCTTCCATACCCAGCCTCTGTTTCCATCCCCTCTACTACTTACTGCTTTGGTCCCAGTCCTTTTCAAGTTTCTTAGGAAAGAAGAGAGGAGAATGGATGCTGACTTCACAATAGTGGTGCCCACTAAAGAGCAGAACAAACACATTCCCGTTACTGATAACAAACAACTCTCATCCCAGCAACCATGTCACACTGAAGGCAGGTCTCTCACATCATCTTTCCAATTATGGGAAGCACAGTTCTTTGGTGCTGGAGCCAAGGGACAATGTTGTCTGACTGCTGAGAAAAGACCAATAATGTAAACAGCCACCATGAACAAGAAACTATGTGAACAAGGATTTTGGAGTAGAGCCCAGTCAGGGCAGAATAAATATATTCTGAAATCACAGCCTATCTCAGACCCCTCCCTTTCCCTTTCCCAGTATAATTATTTGAATTAAAGAGTATGTGAATTTAAAATGTTAAAGATGTAGACAAATTTCACTATCAAAGTGTTGGATAAATTATCACTCCCACCAAAGTGGTGATAGATGCAAGTTTCTCCAAACCTGGGGCCCCCGGGCCAACGTTGGCTATTATTGGACTTAAATTTTTGCCAATCTGGTGGGTAAAATCTACACACTATGTTGTTTTGATTTGCATTTCTTCAATTATGAATAAAGTTGAATGTCTTTTCATATGGTTAAAAGTCATTTTCATTTTTTCTTTGCATGCCTACTTACACCGTCTGTCCATTTTTGGTTATTGAATGGATGATTCTTTTTTTCACTGATTTGTAAGAGCTCTTTCTATATTAAGACAATTAACTCTTTGTGATATGAATTGCAAATACTTTTCCCATTTTGTCTTTTCCCCCCATTTTTGTGGTAGATTTTTCAACACAGTATTTTTTTTGTTTCTATGTTATAAAATATATTAATCTTTTTCTTTATGATGCATTGATTTTGTGTTTTGCTTGCTTAGAGCTTTGATGACTTGAAGGATTAAAGTCTGTATAAAGAGTGTTACTGGAAACTGCTACCTCTCCTCTTCCTCAGCCCATCCAAGCAGTCTGGCTTCTCTCCCCATGAGCTGAGCACCTCCTTCAGCAGGGCTGACACTCAGTTGAGGACTTTCATGACCATCCCTTTGTCATAAACTTAGAGTTCATCATATACCAGGTACTTTTGGGGCTCTGAAGATCATAAGATTCAGAGGTGAAGAAGATCTAGTCCCTGCCCTCCAGGAGCTTAGTTGAGTCATGTGAACAAACACATAATATAAAGTACATGATAAAAGTCTGCAAAGGGTAGAATAGGGCCAAAATAAAACATAACAAAACCAGCTCAGGAAATTTTATAAAGGTGGTGCCATTTGATTTGAGTCTTGAAAGTGGAACAGGTTTCCACCAGGTAAAGGAAGTAAAATGAGAAAGGGAATTGCAGACAGATGGACTGTCTGTCTGCAGCAGGTAACTACAGTAATGGGAAATTGATTACATATGGGGGATTAGTCAAATAAACTAATATAATGAGAATTATGGGGGGCATGTTTCTTACTGATGGAGTAAGACGTTACAAATATGGAAAAGGAGAAACTAGTTTGAACCCTGTGGTCTTATTTTGGAATTGAAGACATTAGTGTGAACTGGAAAGATACATAGAAATAGAGATAGAGAGCTATATAGGGATACATACCTATATAAAGGGCTACATATCTAGATACAGAAATATACATCTCAAGGTTGAAGTAAATACAGTTGTAAATGTAAGTATATATACCAGGTACATTCCCTTGTCCTGTCTGCTAAGAAATTCTAGAAGCCATGACACCTAGTAGCAATAAGAACACTTAGTATCTAAACTTTGGCTTCTAAATATCATCCTGCACTGAATGGAGCCAGGGTTTCTTGGAGAAATGACTGATTTGATGACTCAAGCCAGGAAAGGACAAGATGAGCCTGGAATATCTTTTTCTATCAGAAGGAAAAGAAGTGCCCCCAAAATTAGAGAACATTTCAAAAGGACACAGAAGCTAGCTTAACGAGGCAACCAAATCAGGAATAATCTGATCATCAAAATAAATAATGATAGTTACAGATCACAGACCATTAGATAAAATAGAATCTCATGAATCCATACTGACATTATATACATAAATATGTTGAAATTTTGATGTGGAAGTATATATTCACGTTGTCTCAAAGTACATCCCTATAAAATGCTTATTAATTCCAACAGAAAATGGAGTAACTCTGCAGTAGAAAAGTCTGGCAGATAATGACTTTAATCAAGTGATCAAAATAAGCTTTTCCAATGATTAAACAAATTGAAATCATGTGCCAGATGATAGGATGCAAGGAGACAAATACAGTATCATTTTCGTGCTATTTCTGCCAAAGATGCAAAGCCTGAATCCAGTCATGAGGAAACATCACATAAACTCAAGCTGAGGGACATTCTACAAAATCACTGGGCTAACCTCTTCTAAAGTGTCTAAGTCACAAAAGTCAAGGATTCTATAAAGGACATCATTGGGATGAGTAGCAAAACTTGAATGGAGTCTGTGGGCGAGAATTCTTTGTTCATAAGAAATATGCACTAAATTATTCTGGTGGATGGAACTTCAGGTTGACCAATTACTCTCAAATAGTTCAGAGGAAAAAAAAGCTTCATACTGTTTTGCAGCTTTTCTGTAGATTTAAGATTGTTTCAAAAACAAAAAATATAAATAAAAAAATGTGAAAAATGTTGTCTTAAGATACAAGGAGATCATTGCAGGTGACTTCTAGAAAAGTTGTTCTTCCTCCTGAATAGATTCTTTCACTCTGGATAATGTTGGGCATTGAGGTGAAATCCAGAGTGGTGTCACTACAAGTCTGAAAGGAAAGCAGAGCCAAGAGGAGCCAGGCACATGGGTCCAGAGCCACTAGATTAAATCAGCCCAGTACCCAGCCTTCCTCTGAACCATTCCAGTTACAAGCATCATTAAAATTCCTTACCATTCAAGCTAGTTGTGTTGGGTTTTCAATGATCCGCACCAAAAGCTTCCTGACTTATTCATAGTCATTGAAAAAGGATTCCAGTGTCCTCCAACAATGAATCCCACTCCCATCCTAACAAATACTTTCCATTTATAAGATACTTAAGTGGAAATCTTCCTCATGGGTAAATAAAGTGGATCCTGTTTACTAATAGGAAATGTGTGCATTGAGTATCTTCTAGAGCCTGTGACTTTCAGATTCCAAGTAAAAAGTAGACTAAAGAATAAAGGAATATGCTTAGTTTATCATAGTGGGGCACCTCAGTAGGACAAGAATGAATACTGAGTAGTCATGTAAGTAAGCTGAAAACAGTCCAAGACAATTTTTACAAATCTGCAAGAACTTTCTCCAGTCTTTCCTTTTCTACCTAATCACCTTAATTCTATTGAAATTTCTATTAATTTTATTCTTCTGGTAATATCTTATTTTTTCCTCAGAAATCTTGAATAACCCCCCTCAAACACCTAAAAGATAAAGTCATGACACTCGAGGTCCTTCCTGAGCAGATCCTCTCACATCTGTCCTCTCTTTCACAATATACTTTATTCTTCAGCCATGCTGTTCACATGGGGCTATGCTATATACTGGATGTTTGTGTCCCCTGCCCCCCGAAATTCACATGTTGAAATCCTAGTCCCCAGTGTGATGGTATGAGGAGGTGGGGCTTTTGAGAGATGATTAGGTTATAAGGGTGGAGCCCTCATGAATGGGATTAGTGCGCTTATAGAGAACCTTTGCCTCATTCTGACATGTGAGGGCGCAGCAAGAAGACAGCTGTCTATGAACCAGGAAGCAAGCTTTCACCAGACACTGAATGTGCTGTCACCTTGATCTTGGACTTCCCAGTCTCTGTAACTATGAGAAACAAACTTTGGTCCTTTATAAGCCACCCAATCTATGATATTTTTGTAATAGACTGAACAGACTAAGGCAGGCTACATTCCACTGCTGAAGAAGAAATTTACAAGTATGGAAAGGGGAAAAAACTAGACCTAACCCTGAGGTGTTGTTAGGAATTGAAGACATTGATGTGAACGCTTAGATTTCAATATGTATAGATGGATACAGAAATAACTACAGACATAAGTGCAAGTATGTATCAGGATCTATTCCCTGTATACTGAGAGGACCTAGAAGCAATAGTACTCTAGTAATCAATGAGAGCACCTGCCCACAGGAATCATCATGAACTTTTACTTCTTTCTGGTCATTTATGCCCAACCCTACCATTTCCTGCATTAAAACACCTTTGTTATGCTCAGCCTATCAAAATTCCACTGAAATGAAATTATAAAATATAAAGTACCAAATATATGCCATCAATTATTATTTATCCCTGCCTCTCCATCAAAGACTGGCTTAAATGTCATCTCTTTTGTGAAGTTTTATCTGGGATATGCAGGCAGAATTTATATTTACTACCTCTGCACATGGAAGTTTTCCTATACCTTCATGTAACATCAGTTTACCCTTCTTTGTAACTGTGATAGTTGTTTAAGGCTCATCTCCCCACTATATGTGAATTTATGTGGGTGGGAACTGACTCTTTTTCTTTGTCCCCCGAACCCCTAGCACAGGGCCTGGCAAATATTAGGTACTCAGTGAAGGCATTTTGAATGAGATAGAGTCTTTCTCTGTGGAACAGACTGAAGTTAATTGGCCTGCCTGCAGAGCCAATCTACCTGGAGCTGGCCTAATTAGCACTGGGCTCTACCTAAGGAAACCATTCACAGGGACAAAGCCACCAGAGCTCTTTGTTCCAGCTCTATTTCTGTAGAAGACTATTTCACTTTGCTGAATAGGAGGCAGTCTTCAGAGAGGTGACTCACCTACTTAACAGGTCTTTCTCAGAAATGTTTGATTGGATTCTCTGCTTTTGCTGCAAAATAAGCCATACTCTACTTTACAGCTGGAGATGGTAAAAGCACGAAGTGAATGTTCACCTTTTTTATGACAGCTTCCTTGGAGTCTGGCTGGGCTGGGCAGGATCTCCAGAATGGTGATGAAATAACCAAATTCTTGCTCCATAGGAAGGCTGTGGGGTTCCAAATATGTTGTACTAAGGAAAGCTCCTAACCAGCTCCTGGGGTTTTCTTCACTCACTAGGCAGACAAGGACTAGCTTCAGAGAAGTGCTTTGCAGCCCAAGAATCTTGGACGGTAGGAGGAAATGGTGAATCTTCCCACAGACTCTGACCTTTGCAAAGGTCTCTATTAGTTTTCTATTGTTGCCAGAGCAAATCACATGAATTTGGTAGCTCACATTTATTATCTCACAATTCTGTAACTCAGAAGTCTAGGTACAGTGTAGTTTGGCTGGGTCCTCTTTTTAGAGTGTCACAGGGGTGAAATCAAGCTATCAGCAGAACTCCATCGCTTAGGGAAGGTTCTGGAGAAGAATCTGCTTCCAAGCACACTCAGATTGTTGGCAAACTCAGTTCCTTAGGGTTGCAAAAATGAGGTCCCTGTTCCCTTGCTGGCTGTCAACAGGGGGCCACACTTGGCTCCTCAAGGCCTTGCTTGAGTCCTTGTACATGGCTCCTACACCTCAAAACCAACAAAGACACACTGAATCCCTCTCACAACTGGAATCTGCCTGACTTCCCCCTTCTACTGTATCTCTCTGACTCCATCCAGAGAGAGATGTCTGCTTTTTAAGGGCCCAGATGATTAGATTGGGCCCACCTGGGTAATCATCCTATCTTAAGGTCAGTAAGTTGAAGTACATCGGCAAAGCTCCTTTTGCCATGTAAGTTATGCCCAGGTTCCAAGTATTAGAATGTGGACATCTTTGAGGCACCATATTGGATCTAATGTTTGACAGAGCCCTACATTTACATCACAGGAGTAGGACCCCACCTGGCATAAATACAACTGGGCTTTTTCTTGGTAGAGCACAGCTGGTCTTTGATTTGCAATATGTGGGAAAAAACTTAAATCTCCAAATATAAAAAAATCTAGGCCTTTGAGCATTTGTATGAGACACATTACTGTTCATCTTTAGGCTTATGGAATTGTACCTACAGCCCATCCTCAACATTTAGGAGCTGCTGAGAAGCACAGGTAGATCCAGGAAAGCCAGGATCTGGAGTCCATGAGGTGCCAAGGACCATGGGAAACCCAGTATTAGAACACATGGCAAGACTAGGGGTCAGTTAATACAAGACTTGAGATTAGAGTTAGGTCTAAAACAGGCTGAGGAGGGGATGCAAGGCAAAATTCCCATTTGGTGATAGCTCAGATGAAGCCTAGGATCTAAGGTCATATCTAACAAGTGCTATAAGCAGATGATAGACACAATTTCTAATGGAGGCAACCAACTTTCATTAGCATCAGAAATGGGGAGATATAGCTGTGGGTATCTGATACAATCAAGGGAAATTGAGGTCCAAAGAAAGGAAATGCATTCTTGGGAAGAACATGGGTAGCAGGCAAGGACTATATAATAAGGAATACATGTAGGAAGTGGGTTTCTAGGATCAAAGCAGGTCCAAAACAGAATCAGTGGGCTAAGAACAGATAAGCTCTGTAGTGCCTGTGCTTTGAGATTAAATCTGATCCAAAGGCAAGGTCTGGGGCAAGGTCAAAACTAGGGAGAAAAAAAGGGAGCCAGTTGCACTGTAGCAGGCCCTGTTCCAGGCACTGGAGATATAACTACATATGTCACATTTCTTTTGTCAAGGATCAAATGGTCTAGGAGACAATAATTCAATTACATGAGAAGAGCCAAGAGAAGTAAGCAGCAAGGCTGTGGTGGCATATAGGAGGAACAAGAAAGGATTCTAGAAGTACTGGTTCCATGTTGAGACCTAATGGTCAAAGAGGAGTTAGGTAGTCTCCAGATGCCTCCAAAGCTAGGACAAGACTCAGAATGTGGAGAGATTATGGCCTTTTAAGTTTAGCAAGTAATTTAGTAAAACCTGGGTATATGGCATATGAGGTCTACTTTTCTGTCACTAAAACCTCACTGACCAAGGTTTCATTTTCACTCCTAGCATTTGAAGAGTATTTTAAGGATGTGTTACTTCAGTGAAAAGGTCTGAAATTGTCTTCTCTATTTTGGCTAGAAATTTCTCTCTGCCCCCTCTCTCCACCATGGAACAATGTCAGAATTCAAGACTAAACCTATTAACCTGACATTTTCTTTCAGCACTGAAAGAGTTAGAGCCAAGACTGGTTCTTCAGACCCTTCTTCTATCTGCTGGGTTCACTCACCTCTTAGCGTCCTGGTGGCTCCAGGTGCAGTCATGACTGGTACTGTTCTTGGGCTCATGTCACCTGCTTAGAAATGATTCTCAGACCATCTGGCACAGCCTTCTGTTTCTCAGAAATGACTTCTGGCCAGAAAGACACATACTTTATTCTCTCTACTGAACTTCAGCAGTCTATTACCGCCCACCACCACCACCAATTTGTCCAGCTATGGTCCCTGCTCAACTTGAACTGTCAGGACAACCATTCAACCAACATGGTCCAAAGCATAAAGTTATGCATTGCACTGCACCAAGTCAGGGATGCTAATTGGCTGAAACTTTGTTGAACCAGAATGCTAAGATAAGCTAGAATATTGGGATTTAACTATCTACTACAGAGTAATGTTAATTATTGAAGAAAAATGTTGTTCTAATGTTGTACCCACTGTTCCATATGTGTTTTCTAATGTTGAGTGAAAAAAATCCTATTTGGCAAGTAATCAGCATTCCTTCTTTTATCTAAATAATGTTCAAAGATCCCCTAATAAAGGTAGCAAAGACTTCTTTGAAGTTTCAGTGTACTTAAAATTATATATGGCTTGAGTTCATCCAAGCTTTGCTGATAGCACAGATGACCAAAATAAGCAAGAGTGATGAACAGAGTTAGTTAAGGATGAGGAGTTAGTATCTGCTAGTTTATCCATCCTCCTATCTTGGTGCAATCATGGGAATGGAAGTACGGGCAAGCTATAGAACTGCCATAATTTAGGCTCTGTACTACTTAGGGTTCTTCAGGGAAACAGAACCAACTGGATGTGGTTGGTATATATTTATTTATACACATATTTATTATATGCTTGTATTTATATAAATGTATACATATAATGTATATTTATACATACATACATGTATTTATGTATAGATAGACTTATTTTGAGGAATTGGCTTACATGATCATGGAGACTGGCAAGTCCAAAATTTGCAGAGTAGGCTGGCAGTCTGGAGACCCAGAGAAAATCCCATGTTTGAAGGTGTGGAAACTCAGGGAAGAGCCAATGTTGCAAAGGCCATCTGTTGACCGAATTCCCTCTTGGTTGGGGGAGGTCAGTCTTTTGTTTTATTCAGGCCTTCATCTGATTGAATAAGGCTCACTCACATTATGGAGATCAATCTGCTTTACTCAAAGTCCACCAATTTTTATGTTAATTTCATCCAAAAATACCCTCACAAAAACATCCAGAATAATCTTTGACCACATATTTGGGCACAATGCCCCAGCCAAGATAACACATCAAATTAACCATTACAGCTTCTAATTAGGATGTTCTCCTTTTCCTTTATTGACAAAGGCCTCAGGACCAGTAGGTTTTCCTCTCCTATTTATGGCTGTCCCACCTCATGATCCCCTCTGGTTCTTCTGCCACCAAGCCTGGCCAAAGAAGGGCCAGCCTCCCCAACTATATTAAAAACAGGCATATAGGCCTATTTTGTTTGCAAGGTTTTTCTACTGATCATGACCAGGAACAAACAAGATACAATAAAAAATACAAATGTGGAGATTCCAGGCTGTGTTCTTCCCATCCTCAACCTAGTTCTTGATCCCCTTTCTGAGGTGGTAACTGAAAATGCAGGGCTTCTCTTGTCTACGTATATCCTTGAAGGTTGATCTTAACTAACCACTGGTCTTTGAACACCTGAAGTTCCAACAAGGTAAAACATAACCCAATGCAAAGCCCTTTAATCTTAAAAAAAAAAGGATTGTTTGCATTTCTAAGGAAATTTTCAACTCCCTGCTCTTCAAGCCCTGTTCTTCAATCAAGAATACTCCTGTTGGGTATATTCTCCCTGGAGTCTTGTCCCTAGAGAGGAGTTTATAAAATCCTTAGAACACTGGGTATAACCATTTCAAAAAGCCTAAGTAGTCCAGGTTTCTAACTGGGCAGAAAATAAGAAGCTATTCCCCCTCTCTTCTCTTCTGCCTCTCACTGCATACCAGTAAAGTCAGGAATTTCCACCTTTTCCAAAGAAGAGAATGCTGTGGCAACTGTGTGAGGCCCTGAGCACTGCCCTCTGGCCCAGCCTGGCCACTGGCCCAGACCCAGTGCCCAGGGCTCCCCATTATCCTGGTCCATTCCCCTTTCCAAAGCCAAGCCAGATGGGCAAAACAGTGGGAAGCTGTGATTTTTTTCTCTCCTCTTCTTAACTGTTTGGAATCTTTTACAGTTATTCAGGAGAGGGAAAAAATAGATAGAGTCTTAAGAATGGCAGAAACCATCAGAAGTGACCATAGTGTTAAGATGTTTGTGGAGCCCTTCCTTGTTTCATTCACTTTTTGACTCTGCCTTCTTTTCCATCTCATCTCCACTGATAACAGATGAGTCTATGGTCTCACCATTTGATGCCTCCATGATCCCAGCTACCTCCTCACTGACCTCCATTTCACTGCTCTCTCTCTACAAATCCTCTGCCCTTCAACCCATCTTCCATATGGCATTCAGGCTACTCTTTCCTAAAACATCCCCTTCAGAGAGATATATCCCCATTCAAAACTTTCAGTGGGTCCCCAGTTCCTACCCCAGACCTTCCACAACCTGATCATTTCCAATATGTCCACCCACTCTCTCATTGATTCATTGACTCATCCATTCAATATATATATTGAGCACCTACTATGTGTCAGACCCTAGTGATATGAGTCTCTGCTCTGTGTGGGCTTACAGCCTGGTTGGGAAAATGGAAACTCCAATAAGTCATTTCAATGAAGTGTGATGAGGATGACAAGGAGGAAAGACAAGGCACCAGAATCCTCTCCCACATTTGTGTGGGCAAACCCTCTGTTCCCACTTGGCTGATTTCCTCATTGAACACCAAAAAGGCAGCACATTCCTTCCTCTGAGAATTGGCTCAACCATTTCCCTCCTCTATGCTGCCCTCCCACCCCAAACCCTATGTGTCTTTAAAGGCCCAGATCATATCCTGCCTGCTCTGTTGAGTTTTTTCTGACCCATGAAGCCCACAAGGAACTTTCATTTCTGTGTAGCCACAAATACTCATAATGAGTCCAAAGCATGGTTCTAAGCATCATCTCTGATGCCTTATAACCTGTATTCTGCATTCCAATTTGTCATAAGGGAATAGTCATCCCCAGCCCTCTTAGCCAGGATAGCTCATGTTGGGGGGCAGCAAGAAATACATCCCTACCCACCCCTTTTCCAATCCTCAATGAATGCTCTAGGCACTACACACATGCTGCATTGTTTCTATAACCACTCTGCAAATCTTTGTTACCTCTGTTTTACAGAGGGGAAAAAACTAAGGCTATAAAAGGTAAAGTAACTTGCCCATATTCACCCAGGTAGTCTGGTTGGCTGCAGAATATGGCCACAGGTCTGTCTCCTGCAGCACTCACCCGCTTTCCCTGCCACTACTGCCTCCCTGGTTAGCACCCTTGAGGGTCAGGAGCTGCTTCCTCTCAAGGGGGAGAAGCATGGTGGGAATCCCAGAGCCCCAGACTTGCTGACTTTCTAATTAGAGTCAATTATCCCTCCAGCTTCTGGATTGCAAAATACAGGCAAAGTTCCCGTGCCTGAGCATGTGAAGCCTCAGGACCCTTACTCAGGCTCCCCCAGCCCAGCCTCCCAAGCCTGTGATCTGACCTGTGTTGTTACTCATCTTCATTCAAAGGCAGGCAGGGTGGCGTGAAGGCATCTTGGCTCACAGATGCAGGGAGCCCAGAAGGATGAAAAGGAGTAGCAGCCATGGGCGTGTGCCAGGTGGGGAAGGCAGACGATGACACTGAGCTAGAGTCAGAGATTCAGATTCCAGCCCTGCCTCTGCTGCAATATTAAGAGCTGTCTGTCATTTACTGCATGCTTATATGTGGGGCACTGACCTAAACTCTTCACATGCTCTGTCTCATTTAATACTCTAGTCACTAAAGGCTAGCGTGGAAGTAACCGAGGTAGCTCTTCCAGTGACATCTTATTTCACTGGGTGCCGGGTACAAGCTTTCTTGGCTTCTCTGCAGAGACCTTGGGACAGGCTGTCGGGATTCCCTGGGCCCCAAGTAAAGCATGAAAAAAAGACCCGCCACTGAAGGTGGAGACCTGTCCAGATGAAGAGGGATTCCAAGCCAGGACAAAGAAGTTCTTTCTCCACTTCCTAAAAATATACACATACCACCATCGCTGCCACTCCCTTCATTCTCTTTTAACTCTTACAGCTTCTTAGCTGTTTCCACAGTGTCTCTATTATTCTACTGAGCCATGGAGAATGTGCTGATTTCACCCCGTATCTACACATACACATGGATGAACACACATGCACACACACACAGTCTTACTCTGAAAAGTGCAGAATGGGAGTGCTGGAGGGATCTCCAGATTCTCTAATGGGGCAATAACAAAAACATCCTTCTATATCAATAAGTGTTTCTCCACACTAATCCACTCATAAAAATAAACCTGGGAGTTTGGACTGGCCTGTCGTTTCTAAGGTTGTGTCTCTCCCTACCCTTCTGATCCCTGTCTCCCCAAGATTCCCGAAGGCAGGACAATGACATGCTTCTTGGTAATGCTTCACAATTTACTTTTCACATTGATCAATCTAACAGAATGCTAGCCCACCCCAGGAGGCCAACTTGCAAGTTGAAGGTAGGGTGGAAGGAGGCCACTCCAGCAACCACTTTGCCTCCCATTATCTTTGGATTCAAGATAGGGTTTTTTTCCCAGCTTTATTCACAAATAAAATTGTATATATTTAAAGTGCACAACGTCATGACTGATACACATATACACTTTGAAATGATGACCATAATTTAGTTAATGAATACATCCATCATCTCACATAGTTACCATTTGTGTGTGTGTGTGTGTGTGTGGTGAAAACACTTAATATCGACTCTCTTAGTAACTTTCAAGTACACAGTAGTGTTGTTAACTATAGTTATCATACTGTACATTATATCCCCAGAACTCATTTATCTTATAACTAATAGTTTCTGCCCTTTGACCAACCTCTCCCTATTTCCACCCTCAGCCCTGGGCAACCCCCATTCTACTCTGTTTCTAGGAGTTCAATTTTTTTTTTTTTTTAGAGATTCCACATATAGGTGAGATCATACAGTATTTGTTTTCTGTGTCTGGCTTATCTCACTTAATGCCCTCAAGGTTCATCTGTATTGTGTCGTGAAAGGCAGGAGTTCCTTTTTTATGGCTGAAAAATATTCCAGTCTATGTATGTGTGTGTGTATGTGTGTGTATAGATGTGTGTGTGTGTGTGACATTTTCTTTATCCTTTCATTGTTGGACACTTGGGTTGTTTCCATATCTTGGTTATTGTGAATAATGCCGCAATAAACAGGAAAATACAGATATCTCTTGGAGATACTAATTTCATTTCCTTCAGGTATATATTCAGAAGTGGAATTGCTGGATCATACGGCAGTTCTACTTTTAGTCTTTTGAGAAACCTCCATTCTGTTTCCCATAGTGGCTGCACCCACCAACCTATATTCCCCCCAGCAGTACACAAGTGTTCCTTTTTCTCCACATCCTTGCCAACACTTGTTATCCTTTGTCTTTTTGAAAACTTTAGTCTTTTGAAATAATGGGTGTGAGGTGATATCTCATTATGGTTTTGATTTGCATTTCCCTAACGATTAGTGATGTTGAGCACCTTTTCATGTCTCTGTTGGCTATTTGTATGTCTTCTTTGGAAAAATGTTTACTGAAGTCCTTTGTTCATTTTTAATTGGTTCTCTGCTTTTTTTGCAGTTGAGTGATTGGAGTTCCTTATATGTTTTAGAGATATCAGATCTATGATTTGCAAATGTTTTCTCCCATCCCATAGCTTGCCTTTTCATTCTGTTGATAGTTGTCCTTGCTCTGAAGATTTTAGTTTCATGTAGTCCCTCTTCTTTATTTTTGCTCCTCTTTCTTGTGTTTTCAGTGTCATATCCAAAAAAAAATCACTGCCAAGACCAATGCCAAGGAGCTTTTTTTCTGTTTTCCTCTAGGAGTTTTATGGTTTCAGGTCTTACATTTAAGTCCTCATTGAATTTTGAGTCAATTTTGTGAGCAATATAAGATAGGGGCCCAGCTTTTTTCTTCTACATGAAGACATTAGTTTTTCCAACACCACTTACTGATTACCCTTTCCCCATTGTGTATTCTTGGTACCTTCTTCAAAGATCTGTTGACGTATATGTATGGGCTTATTTCTGTGCTCTCTATTCTGTTCCATTGGTTGATGTGCCTATTTTTTATTTCCCCTACCATATTGTTTTGATTTCCATAGCATTGTAATGTGCTTGAAATCAGGAAGGGTGATATCTCCAGTTCTGTTTTTTCTCAAGATTGCTCTGGTCATTCAGAGTATTTTGTGGGTCCCTATGAAGTTAGGTTTACTTTTTCTATTCCTGTAAAAATACCATCAAAATTTTGATAGGGATTGCATTAAATCTGTAGATTGCTTTGGGTAGTATGGGCATTTTAACAATATTAATTCCCCAATTTTGGAACATGGAATATCTTTCCATTTATTTGTGTCTTCTCCAATTTGTTGTATCAAAGTCTTACAATTTCAGTACAGGTCTTTTACTTCCTTGGTTAAACATATTCCTATGTATTGTAAATAGAATTGTTTTCTTAGTTTCTTTTTTGGATATTTTTTTATAGTACATATAAATGCAACTGACTTTTGTATGTTGATTCTATATATTGTAACTTTACTAAATTCATTGATTAGTTCTAACAGTTTTGGGTTTGGTTTTTTGTGGGTTTTTTTGGCGGATTCCTTAGGGTTTTCTATATATAATATTACATCATCTGCAAACAGAGGCTTTTAATTCCTACTTCCTGTTGTGGATGCCTTTTAGTTTTCTTCTTGCCTAATTGCTCTTGTTAGGATTTCCAGTATTATGTTGAATAAAAGTGGCAAGAGTGGGCATCTTTGTCTTATTTCTGATCTTAGAATAAAAGGCTTTCAGCTTTTCATAACTATGTTACCTGTGGGCTTCTTATATGTGGTCTTTACTATTTTGAAGTACATTCCTTTTACACCTAATTTGTTGAATGCTTTCACAATGAAAGAATGTTGAATTTCATCGATGTTTTTCTGCATCTATTGAGATGATCATATGATTTTTATCCTTCCTTCTATTAATGATTTAAAATTGATTTGCGTATGTCAAAACATCCTTGCATTCCAGCAATAAATTCCACTTGATTATGGTGTATGATCCTTTTAATGTGCTGCTGAATTCAGTGTGCTAATATTTTGTTGTGGATTTTTGCATCTATATGCATCATGGATAATAGCCTGTAATTTTCTTTTCTTGTAATGTGCTTCTCTGGCTTTGATTCACTTGGTAGTTTGTATGTTTCTAAGAATTTTTCCACTTCTTCTAGGTTGTCCAATTAGTTGGCATATAATAATTCATAGTGGTCTCTTATTATCCTTTGTACTTCTGTGATATCAACTGTAATATCTTCTCTTTCATTTCTGATTTTATTCGAATCTTCTCTTTTTTCCTTAGTTAGACTACCTTAAGGTTTGTCAATTTTATCTTTTCCAAGAAACAGATTTTAATTTCATTGATCTTGTCTATTTTTTAGCATCTATTTTATTTATTTCTGCTCTGATCTTTGTTATTTCTTACTTCTTTTTTTTTTTTTTAAAGATTTTGTTTATTTATTTGACAGAGAGAGATACACAGCGAGAGAGAGAACACAAGCAGGGGGAGTGGGAGAGGGAGAAGCAGACTTCCTGCAGAGCAGGGAGCCTGATGTGGGGCTCGATCCCAGGACCCTGGGATCATGACCTGAGCCGAAGGCAGACGCTTAACGACTGAGCCACCCAGGTGCCACCATGTTATTTCTTACTTCTTTTAACAGTGAACATAGTTTGTTCTTTCTTTAGCTACTTGAACCACAAAGTTTGGTTATTTGAGATATTTGTTTTTTCTCAATGTAGGCTTTATCTCTATAAACCCTCTTAGAACTGCTTTTGCTGCCTCCCTTAAGTTTTGGTATGCTGTTTTTCCATGTTTGCTTGTTTCAGTATGTGTTTTAGTTTCCCTTTTGATTTCATCTTTGACCCATTTGTTGTTCAGGATTATATTAATTTCCCATATTTGTGAATTTTCCAGCTTTCTTTCTGTTATTGATTTTTTTGTCCCATACGAAAAGATACTTTACATGATTTCAATCTTCTTAAACTTGTGAAGACTTGTTTTGTGACCTAACATATGATTTATCCTGGAGGGTGTTTTGTGTGCACTTGAGAAGAATGTGTATCATGCTTCCATTCGATGAATGTTCTGTTGGATCCATTTGGTCTAAAGTATACCTCAAGTCCAATGTTACCTCATTGATTTTCTGTCTGGATGATCTATCCTCTGTTGAAAGTGGGATTTTGAAGTCCTCTGTTATTATTTCATTACTGTCTATTTCTCTCTAGATTGTTAATATTTGCTTAGTTATATTTAGGTGCTTCAATCTTAAGTGCATATATATATTTACTGTTATTATATCCTCTTGATTAATTGACACCTTTATCATTATATAATGACCTTTTTTGTCTCTTGTTACAGTTTATTTTACTCAAAATCTATTTTGTCTGATATAAGTATAGCTACTCCTGCCCTTTTTTGTTTTCCATTTGCATGAAATATCTTTTTATATTCCCTCACTTTCAGCTTATGTGTGTCCTATTATAGGCAGCATATAGTCGGGTCTGGTTTTTTATCCATTCAGCCACTCTGCTAATTGATTGGAGAATTTGATCTATATTTACATTTATACTAATTATTGATAGGTAAGGACTTATCATTGTGGTCTTATAAATTGTTTTCTGGCTGTTTTGTAGTTCTTTTGTTTCTTTTTCCCCTCTTGCTGTCTAACTTTGTGACTTGATAATTTTCCATAGTGGTATACTCAGATTGCTTTCTCCTTATCTTTTGTGCATCTACCATAGGTTTTTACTTTGTCATTACCACAATACCTATGTAAAAAAAATCTCATAGTTATAACAGTCTATTTTAAGCTGATAACAACTTAACTTTCATCACATACAAAAATTCTACCCTTTTACCAGCCCTTCCACATTTTATGTTTTCAATGTCACAATTTACATCTTTAATACTGTATATCCATTAACAAATTATTATATCTATAACTTTTTGATATTTTTGTCTTTTAACCTTTATGCCAGAGTTAAGTGATTTACATACCACTATTACAGTATTAGAATATTCTGAATTTGAATTTGACTACTTAGTTTTACCAGTGGGTTTTATACTTTCATATGTTTTCATGTTACAATTTAGTGTCCTCTTATTTCTCCTTGAAGGACTTCCTTTAGCATTTTTTGCAAGGCAGGTCTAGAGGTGATGAACTCTCTTAGCTTTTGTTTTGTTTGGGAATCTTTCTCTTTCTCATTTTTGAAGGATTGCTTTGCCAGTTAAAGTATTCTTGGTTGGCAAGATTTTTTTTCCTTTAGCACTTTGAATATATCACCTCACTCTCTTCTGACCTGTAAGGTTTCATCTGAGAAATCCACTGATAGCCTTGTGGGGATGCTTTTGTATGCGATGAGTTTCTTTTACTCTTGTTGCTTTCAAAACTTTCTTTTTGATTTTTGAGTTTTATTATCATATATCTCAGGGAAATCCTCTTCGGGTTGAATCTTTGCGGACCTATGAGCTTCATGTACCTGAATGTCCATCTCTCTACCCTTAGAAAGTTTTCAGCCATTATTCCTTTAAATAAGTTCTCTTCCTCTCTCTCTCTCTCTCTTTGTGTTTCTTTCTCTCTCTCTCTATCTCCCCCCCTCCTTCCCTGTCCACCTTCTGAGATGCTCATAATACATATATTGTTTCACCTACTGATATCCTATAATTCATGTAGGCATTCTTCACTTTTTCATTCTGTTTTTCTTTTGTTTTCTGACTGGATAATTCCCAAAGATCTGTCTTTGAGTTCACAGATTCTTTCCTCTGCTTCATCAAGTCTGATATTGATGCTTTCTTCTGCATTTTTCATTCATTCAATGTATCCTTAACTTCTAAATTTTCCATTTGGTTCTTTTTTTATGATTTTTATCTCTTTTTTGAACCTCACATTTTGTTCATGTATTGTTTTCCTGGTTTCATTAACTTGTCTATCTGTTCTCTTGTAGCTCATTGAACTTCCTTAAACAATTAATTTGAATTCTTTGTTGGACGATTCATTGATCTCCCTTTCTTTGGGCTGGTTTACTAGAAAATTATTGTGTTCTTTGGCTGGAACACATTTTCTTTGATTTTTTTGTGTTCCCTGAAGTCTCGCAGTGGTCTTTGCATTGAAGAAGGTGTCACCTCTCCCAGTCTTTACTGACTGGCTTGGGAAAGAAATAAACTTCACCAGTCTGTCTGGTTAGAGAATCGAGGCTTTCATGGAACTTTTCTATGCTTGTACCCACTTCACAACTTTTGTTGAAATGCACAGAATGTTGGAGGTGCCCATGGGCTAGTTAGGTGAACCACAGGTAAGGCATCCCCAGTGGCTTGTGGGTGGACTTCCTGATGGAGTCTGTGAAGTATTTAGTAGGATGGATGGCAAAATAGTTAGTAGCATCCTTTTAATTGGTGCTGAGCCCCAGTTCTTGTGCTCCCAGCCTCACCCAACCCCTCAGTTATGCAAATCACCTCATCTGGGTGGGGTTAAAAAGAACGGGGCCTCTTAGGAAGTGTCCTACACAGCTTGGGAAGTTGGTGCCTACTCATACACTGTTGCCTTCCCCCGTGGGAGAAATGCAGCCAAAGGAGTCTTTTTTGGCACTGAGCAGTGCCAGCTTGGGAGAAGGGTAATGCAGGAAAGTGAAACTGTTTTTCTTACCTTCTTCAATGCATCCAGTCTTTGACTTCTTTTAATCCAATAGTATGCTGGAACTTCCTTGCTGGACTCCTAGACTCCCACAAAAGTACTTTCATCTGTGGGTGATTGTCAAATCAATGTTCTATGAGGGGATGAGAGTAGAAAACTCCTATTCTGCCATCTTGCTGGCATTACTCTCCTCACAATTTGTTTTAGATTTCATGATTCTCAAGTACCTTGTAAGCCTTCTTCTCAGAGATGGCTTCTGCCTATCTTAGGGGAGATTGGATCAAAGCATCATTAATTCTAGGGGATCTTAAATTCTCCTTTACACTTTAGGATGTAAAAACCTTCTAATGACTTTATAGATTTGGAGACTTCTCTTCCTGTCAGTTCAAGGCACCTTTGATAATTAACATTTTCAACTAATTTTCTTGAAAGTTCCCTCCCTCTCGTCTTTCTTACATTTTTTTTTAAGATTTTATTTGTTTATTTGAGAGAGAGAGAGAGCACAAGCTGGGGGTGGGGGAGGCAGAAGGAGAGGGAGAAGCAGACAGTCCCTGAGCAGGGAGCCCAACACGGGGCTCCATCCCAGGACCCTGAGATCATGACCTGAGCCGAGGGCAGCCACTTAACTGACTGAGGCACCAAAGTGCCCCTCTTTCTTACATATGTACTTTTGTTCCTGCTTCCTTTGTTTTTCTCTCAGGATAATGTAACAGTTAAAACCAAGGGCTTTGGGATTGAGTTGCTTGGACTCCAACCCTGTTAACTAGCTTTGTGAGCTTACTTGCACTGAGAATCCATTTCCTTTTTGTTAGATGGGAAGATGTTAGTATCTACTCAGGTGGATTAAAGATTAAGTGGGATAATGCTTGCAAAATGCTTAGCAGAGTTACTTACACATACTAAGAGCTTTGTATTTGTTATTTATTGTTCTTTTTCATGCAGAATTATAGGCATTCATTATTCACAAAGGTTACCACCCTCTTCCTCCACCCTTCGACTGCCCACCCCCACCCGTCTGTTACAGGTTTTAACCTGCAACAAAGACAAATAGTGTAGCAGAAGTCTATTCAATAAACAAGTTACCTTCTTGGAACCACTTAAAGCTAGAAATGATGGGTTTCCTTACGGAACCCAGGGCTGACCCAAACCTGATTGGAGCATAAATAGCTCTGGCTATGGGAATCTCAGGGCTAAGTGAACACAGCTAAAAATAAAATAATTTCTTCATCTACAAAATGACAATAATTTATATTATCCTTTGATTCTGGCTCATGATGTCTTCTTTTTCCTTCTTCCTAAACATGCACCTTTGCCAAACTTTGTCTTCTCTTGCTCCACACTCTTCCCTCTGGGGCCAATCTACATCCAGGGCTCACTGCCAGGTCTTTGTCTCCTGAAACTGTTGCTTCAGCCCCAACCTCCTTCCAGACTTTCAGTTCCAAATTTCCAGCTGTGGGATGCTTCCACCTCTATGTCCCACCAGCAGCACCTCAGACCTAGCAAGTAGAAAATAGCTCATTATCTGCCCACACACACCAGATTCTTTTTCCATTTGTGGCATCCTCTTATCCCTTGTCACTGGGTCTTAAAAACCTCAGCCATCTCTGTTTCCACCTGCACCCCTCAATCCATTCTGTAGCTAATACCTTTTTTTTTTTTTCTTTCTTTGAACATCAGTTGCCCCTTGCTTTCTGTGTTTTACCAGCCTTGTCTGTCTGGCCCTTCTTACTCCAGCCTAGATCTCCTGTCCCAGCCCCCTAACTCATTCCCTGGGCCACAGCCAATCATTTGTCCAATCCAGCCTATACACTGCCACCAGACTGACCTTTGACCCAGGCACACCTCTGTACCAAATCATTCACCTTCCTCATTGCCTGTGAAGCAAAGTGCACTGTTTCTGGTTCTAGCATGAACCTCCTCAATTCCACTTCAATTTAACTCTCTCCCTCTGATTTTCCACAGACTCAGCCGAACAAACATCACCTCAATCTCCAAACATGTTTTGTCCTTGTTGCCTCGTGCCTTTGCAGCCTTGCCTCTCAAATCCAACTTCATCCCCCATCTCTATTTATTCTTCAAGGTCTAGCTCAGCTTCTTTCCCTTTCATGAAGTCTTCCTCCACCTCCCAGTCAGAAATACTTGCTTAGAAAGTCTCATTCCTCTGAATCTCCAGAGCTCTTTGAACTCCTTTGGATGCTTTCAAGAATTTAATTCAACAAACACATATTGAACACAAATGAAATGAAAGAGAGTTGTCCTTGGGAGCTGGGGGAAGGGAGTGGAGGAGCAGTTCCTCTTCTCTCAGTATCTCAGTCATCAGACCTATGAGTCAACAGCTCCAAGATATAACAAAGCTATTATAGAGTTGTGAAGAATGTGTTATTAGAGTAAGGAATTACTCAGCATCCCTTTCTCTCCCACACTCCCAGTCCTGGGTCCCTCCATTTTATAATGAGGTTATAAAACTCCATTGCAAGAAGCCCAGGTTTCTGTGGGAGCATGCCAGATTCTATGGTTTGTTTTGGAAGAAGAGGTAGGCTTTGGATATTTCTGTCTTTGTTGATATTTTGTGAGATTTTATGCGATTGCCTCCCTTTATTATGCTTTATATATTGTGATAATATCATTTCTGAAAACAATTCCTTTCTCTGCCTTTATCCAAATTATACCTACAAATACCCAGAAAATGTTCATTTTCTCCAAATACAAAGACTGTGCTAAAGAAGGAACTCAATGGAATTATCACCAATCAGGGGGAAATGCATTAGATTTGTCATATTGTGGCTTAGGTAATAAACAATGTAAAATGAATAATAAAATGTTATTATAACTCCTCAGAACCTCTATTCTCAACCTGAATATATCAATATTTCATTTTTATCATCTTTTCTCAGATGCCCCTCTCATCTCCTCACCCCAGCTTTACCTGACTGTGTTGCCAGATCAACCACTGCTCCCTGCTCCTGCATAAGACATGCCACAATGCCCGTGAAACTGGGCGACGAGGAAGCTACTCACTGGCACACCCACATATACTTCTTCTTTTTTTATTTTTAGTGTGAATTATTGCATTGAGATTTATGTACATTTGTATGAATAAAACATACACATAGAGCTTAATGAATAATAAGAAAGTGAACTCCTGTGTAAACCTCCTTGAGGTCTCTCTGTCAGTACCCAGAAGTCCCCCTTGGGCCCCTCCCCAGTGCATACACACCCAACCCCCACTCCTAGTATCAGCAGTCTGTCTTGGCTGCTAAAACAAAACACTGTAGACTGAGTGGCTCAACCAACATATATTTATTTTTCACAGCTCTAGAACCTGGAAGTCTGAGATTAGGTCACCATCACGTTTGGGTTCTCATGAGAGCCCCTTTCCTGGCTTGCAGATGACCATCTCCTTACTGTGTCTTCAAATAGCAGAGAGAGGAAGAGGAAGCAAACTCTCTGGTGTCTCTTCTTACAAACCCATCATGAAGGCTCTGCCCTCACCACCTCACCTAAACTAGTCATTTCCCAAAGGCCCCACCTCCTAATACTATGACACTGGAAGTTAAAGCTTCAACGTGAATTTGGGAGCAGGGGAAGAAATACAAACACTCCACCCATGACATTCCCAAAGGTAGCCAACTATGTATCCATCCCTAAATTGACATACCAGTTCCATTTTACCTGCTTTTCCACCTGAAAAAAAAAAATGTGATCACATTGTATGTTTTGTCTTGCTTCTTTTGCTCAATATTGTGTTTTGAAAATTTACTCCTCTTGTTTTGTGTCTGTAAATTTGCTCATTTTCATTGTTAATATAGGATTTCATTATTTGACCATATTAGAATTTATGTATCTATTCTATAGGTGGTATTTGGATTTTTTCCTAATGCAGCTGAGGTGAACAATGCTGCCATGAACATTCTTGTACATTATACCCTGCTGCACATTTGCCTGTTTCTCTGGGTACCTAAGAGTGGAATTGCTGGACCATCTCAATCTCACCACATAATGCAAGCTGCTTTCCAAAGAGGTATTAGCAATATGCAACTTTCACCAGAGTTCTTGCTGCTCCAAATTTTTGCTGACAATCAATATTTTCAGAACTTTATTTTTTGCCTATCTTATATGTAATAATATTTTAGTGTGCTTTTTGTTTGCATTTCCCTGATTATTAATAAAGTTGAGCCTCCTTTCATATTTATCGGCCATTATGATTTCCTCTTTGGTTTTATGCTGTCCAGCTGGTAAGCCCATTTTACCATTGGGTTAGTTCTTTTTCTTATTGATTTGGTTAAGTTCTTTATATATTTGACATCCTAGTCCTTTGCCAGCTTATGTCTCACACATATCTTCTCCCACTTTATGTTTTTTTTATTATGATAAAATATACAGAACATAAAATTAACTATTTTTAAGTGTACAGGTTAGTGGCATCAAGTACATTCACATCGCTGTGTAACCATCACCACCATCCATCCACAGAATTTTTTATAATCCCAAACTGAAACTCTGTACTCATTAAATAATACGTCCCATTTCCTCCTCTCTCAGCTCCTGGTAAACACCCTTCTGCTGTCTGTCTCTATGAATTTGCCTATTCTAAGTACCTCATATAAGTATAATTATACAGTATTTGTCCTTTTGTGTCTGGCTTATTTCACTGAGTATAATGTCCTCAAGGTTGTAGAATATGTCAGAATTCCTCTCCTTTTTCAGGCTGAATAATATCCCCATTGTATGTATACATCAATGTTTGTTTCCATTCATCCCTCAGTGGACACTTGGGTTGTTTCCACCTTTTGGCTACTGTGAATAATGCTGCCATGAATATTGGAATGCAGTTGCCTTTCTCTGCTTTCAATTATTTTGGGTAAATACCCAGAAGTGGAATTTCTGGATCATATGGTAATTCTATGTTTAATTTTTTGAGTCATGCCATACTAGCCAGTATTTGCTTTTAATAGGAAGATTCTATAATTTCAGAAAAGGAACTCCATCCCTAGGCTCCAGTCACATATGCCATACTTTTTCTTGAGTTCCTTAGAAACCAGTCTTGGATCATAGAACAACCTGATGCCAAGCTAGAAGGTGCCCTTAGAGTTCATATAGACCAATTTCCTCATTTTATACAAATGAATAGGCAGCCAGAGAAGTGATGCAACTTGCCCACAGCCACAGTCTACAGGGAAGAGAATCAGGGCAGAGCCTACACCACAGCCTGTACTGTACCCACTGGATCACAGAAGGTGCACCTGGGAAAGCAGGTACTCAAATCCTTCTTTTTTTTTTTTAATTTTTTTAATTAGTTTATTTTTTTAAATTTTATTATGTTATGTTAGTCACCATACTATACATCATTGGTTTTTGATGTGGTGATCCATGATCCATTGTTTGCGTATAACACCCAGTGCTCCATGCAGTATGTGCCCTCCTTAATACCCATCACCGGGCTAACCCATCCCCCCACCTCCCTCCCCTCTAAGACCCTGTTTGTTTCTCAGAGTCCATAGTCTCTCATGGTTCGTCTCCCCGTCTGATTTCCACCCCCTTCATTTTTCCCTTCCTTCTCCTAATGTCCTCCATGCTATTCCTTATGTTCCACAAATAAGTGAAATCATATGATAATTGACTTTCTCTGCTTGACTTATTTCACTTAGCATAATCCTTCTAATCACAAGGGACACAGGGCCCACAAAGAAGGAAGTGCTTTGAACTGAGCTTGCCCTCACCCAGCCTGGTTACAGGTTTTCAGTCCTATCCCCCAGGGCAAGTCAACTTTCCCAAGGCCTGAGTGCTGGATCTGGCAGATGCTCCACTGGCCCCATCAACCACCACACCTAGGGCCCACCCTAGGTTGTCCATTGCCAGTCAACCAGTCCACCTCAAAAAAGGCCAGGCCCAGTACATAGCTTGTTTCTTTATTTTCCTTTAGGGTGTGTCCGGCCCTGCCTGTTGGTCTGTATTATTCTTTGTCAGTGGTCTGTTCTCCTACTGAGTATGAAATATGCACATAGGAGCTTATGCAGGTTTGCAGTTTCTCTATCACCTGTCTCAGTGGTGGGCTGAGCTGGCACCTAACAAAATGTGAAGTAAGTGAAGTTATCTTGAATTTTCCATTTAATTTTCTCTCCTCCCCACTTAGGCTGTCTCCAGGTCCCTAAGACTCTGAGGTCATATCCAGGATATTGGGAGCTTCTCACTGCAGCACCTGACCTCAGCAGGACCTCCACAGGCAGCACCTTTTTCTCCAAACTCACCCTTTGAAACTGACTGGCTCCTTGTCTCCCTCACTGTCAGGGAGCTATACTGGAAAAGCGGACCAACACATTTGTTTTTTTAACAACAGTAATAATGAAACTATCTTCCACTCTGTCAAATGGGCTTTGCTGTACAAAAATCAATTTCTTCTTCATTACCTCCAATGATCCCAACCATAATCCTATAGGAAGTATGTGAGGAAAAGACAAAAATCTTCGTTTCATTGATGAGAGCACTGATCCTCAAGAAGATAAGTGATTTGCCCAAGAGCACACAGCTAAGAGTCCAGACCTCAGAATACTTTCATGCTTTATTACGGAGCTCTGGAGTGAGTAATGTCCAACCATAATTAAATGGATAAATCCTCATAGTGTTGATCTAATAAGGTTGAAATCAGGTTAAATAATAAACATTTCAACATGGGTTCTTGGAAGTATAATGGTTTGGCAAGGGAGTACCTTTTAAGCTGAGAACATCAGGGACTTGGGAAGACCTGTGGGACCCAATAGG
Organism: Phoca vitulina; assembly: GCF_004348235.1. Taxonomy (NCBI): domain Eukaryota; kingdom Metazoa; phylum Chordata; class Mammalia; order Carnivora; family Phocidae; genus Phoca; species Phoca vitulina. The sequence continues at coordinate 5,361,365 of NW_022589734.1, forward strand.
AGGGTCCTTCTATATGGCCTTTGAAGTCCCACCGTGATGGTAGCTGCCTAAGACTCAGGAAGTCAGAACCTTACCACAGGCTCTCCTATTCCAGACCACAAAACCCCTCATGCATATCGAATTCCCCTCTCCCCATGATAGAGACTACCTCCTGTACAACTGGCTGACTCCCCACCAAGCCCTGGCTACAGAAGCCATGAGGGAAAGGACAAAAGATTAGCAGGCTAATATTCTTATTCTTCTTATAATCCAAGAAAAGGCTATCAACCAATTTATACCATTTTAGTGTTGCCATGAGAAATTAAAGAACTGTTCTATGTGTTATATTCATACAGCCCTTTTACAGTTTATAATTATCTCAGCTGAATCTCCCAGTAGCCCTGAGAGAGAGAGAGCACACCACTATCTCCATTTATCACAGATAAGGAAACAGAGGCTCAGAAGATTAGGTGACATGCCTAGTTCCAAGATGATTCAGAGGCAGAGCTGGGCTGGAATTTGGTCTTTGACACTCCTGTGCTTTCATAAGGCCAAAGTGCTCTGGGGGGTAACATGTCCGGGGGAAACCTTCACACAGTGACGTCTGTCAGGACTCTGGGCAGCAACGTGACCATGCTCATTCATGCCGCCCAGAGCTTTATCCTGGTTTGTCTGGGACTTTCCAGTTTTCTCAGGGAATATAGTTGAATATATTCAACTATTTGATACATTTCAACACACACAAAAAGGAATGCATGTTTCCTAGAAATTAGTCAGATACTCTTATGCATATATAGCTTCCAAAATATACCCAGATAATCTAGACAAATCTTTCCCTGGTAATGTGGTCTATTAAAAATCAGTACAAAGTGACAATCATTGAAGATTATTGTACAAGATACCTTATTGTACCTATGTATATTTCATTCTTACATTTTGCCCTAATTGGGTATTCCATTTACAAATAAAATGTGTTATAATATTTGTGTTTGGCTTATTTATTCTTTATTTGTAAAAATGAAAAGATTCTGCTGGTTGGTCATCTCTCAGTTAAACCCTTCTATGGACACTGGGTTGTTCAGGTCATGGAAGCCATGACAGGGACAGAGGTTCTTAACTCTTTAGGGCCATGGATGCCTTTGTCTGTCTGGTGAAGACTACAGTCTCTTTCTCAGAGTAGTGTTTTTAAATGTACAAATGAAAAAATGGTGATGAGTGTAAATGATATCCCAAGACATCTGCAGTAGCAGCAGTGTTAGATGAAAATGTCTGACTTCTATTGACCAACTACCACTGATAGTACTGTGCTTGGTTGCCTACACTTATAAATGAAGGAAATGAGAAATTTAATACAAAGGTAGAACTTCTTTTCTCAGCCAAGGGCACAAACCCCTTGCTATCATATTAAGAATTCCTGACCTAAGTGTTTTACCATGTACCTGGTTAGTGAATCCTAATTACAGTTCAACTTCCTGGGACAGCATTTTCTAAAATGCGTTCATTGGAGTATACTAGTTTTAGAAAATATTAATAACTATCTGTTGTGGGTTGAATTGTGTCCCCCCAAAAGATACGTGGAACCTTTTATCCCTGGTACCTGGGAATAGGACCTTATTTGAAAATAGGGTCTTTGCAGAGGTAGTCAAGTTAAGAAGAGGTTGTATTCAATTAAGGATGGTCCTAATCCAATAGGACTGGTGTCTATGCAGCTGTCATAAGAGAGGAGAAGAGACGCAGAGACACACAGGAAGAATGCATGTAATGTCTGTTCAAGCCAGATACAGGAATGACTGATGAGTCTACAAGCCATAGAACACCAAGGGCTGCTGACAACACCAGAAGCTAAGGAAAGGACATGGAACAGACTTTCTCCCTAAAACCTTCAGAGAGCACGTGGCCCCGCCAAAATCTTGATTTTTAACGTCCAGCCTCTAAAACTGTGAAAAACTAAATTTCTGTTGCTCTAAGCCACTGAACTTGTGGACTTTGTTATGGCGGCCCTAGGAGACGAATATGCTATCCTTAGAAAAAAAATTATTTGAGATTATAAAGTTTGGAAACCCATGAGCATTAAGTTTCCCTTGATAGAGAACGTACCCTAGGATATCAAAGATTCTGGAGAAGATGTACAGGTAACGTAGGCTGCTCCCCAAAGTATATTTAGCTGAAACACACTTTATTTGTGGCACAACTAAAGAATGTTATTTAGTGGAATACTAGATGTCCCAGGAGTACAAAAAACAACAGTCAAATTGACAAAGGGACTAAAAACCGTATGGGAAAGTGTGAGTAAATCATACACTAGCAGCCCAGAAGCATAGAAGGATAGAACAGACGGATGCCTTAAAGATCGGTTCATCTCTGCCGCTCATTGCTGCACATTAGGAACCTGAGGCTTAACTAAAAAATGTGTTGCCAAAATGCAGATAACACAGCCCTAACATTTGCATAATTGGAAGACAGATTGATCATTACACACTGAATTCTTTCGGTTGGGGTCACAAGAATTTCCTTCCGAATAAACCTATCTTATCACTCTACAAACCCGTCCCGCCTAAAAGCTGGTTCTACCTTCCAAACAATTTAACCAAATTTCTACTCATGGAGACAGGTATTTTAAATTATGCATGGGGCAATGTGACAACCCCTCGACAGCCTCCACCCCCCACCCCAGGAGATAAGCAGCAACCTCCACTGCCACTCCACCTGCCCCCGCCCCCCACCCCAACAGGAGCAGGTAGTCCCTACGTCTGCATGAGCAGTGAGCATGGTTGATGGTGCAGCAGGTGTGTGAGGGTATCTCTAGGAAGATCTTGGGCTCTGGGTGTGACTGAGTGGGCACAGTGTTTTAGGTCAGGTTGCTGAGACACAGAGCCTAGGATTGAGATGATTGTCCCAAGCGAGATTTATCCAGGGAACATTCTTAGGAGGAAGGGAGGGTGGCAGGATAGGGAGGAGATGGGTCTGCCCTGAGACACTCACTTCCTCCACAGGATCCTTACATTTCAAACTCTGTTCCCAAATTTCCCCAATTCCAATCTGTAAGCCACCAAGCCATGCTGCATTTGAGCCAGTCCATACGGGTTCAGGAGAGATTGTCAAACATCCAGGAGTTTTCCAAGCTGGTTGTTAAACTATTGGTGGTTTGACATTGGTCACAGAGGGAGTATCTTTACACCATGGAAATCGGCAGACTTTGCAAATCAGGGTTGTTTTGTATTTTTGCCAGAGAACTGGTTTCCCGATACACCCCTACCCCCTGACTCTACGGAAGCCCTTGCTTCCCTCCGGCACGCTCTGCAACATTCATGCTGAGACTGTGGACCACCGCCCCATCTGTCTTTCTAACTTCAGCTTGCTGGGTCTGTAACCCTGCTGAGGGAATCAGGGTTCTTCTGCCTGATCCAGGCCTTTTGTGAGCTCGCTTCACATGAAGTGTGAAGGGAAAATGAAGGTCTTATTGCCAGAAACAGGGGCCCTGAGAGACTCCGGGTGCAGCGCCTTAAAAACACAGCTCTTCCAAAGAGGCAACCGCAGGAGCTTTCCAGCTTCATCATTTCGTGCCTGATATCCAGTGGCTCACAAAAGCACCTTAGAACCAGAAAAGGAAGTGCAGGCTGCACCCTCCTCACTTCTCTGTTGCCTGCAGGGAAGCAGGAGGCTCTATTTCCCTGCAGGGAAGCAGGAGGCTCTATTTCCCTGCAGTGTGACCACAGCCCTTCTGCCTGCCTGCCCCCACTTGGAGCTCGGCCATGCCTGGTGGGAGTGTCCTGATTTCGCTCCAGATGGTGGGAAGCCTGGCCAGTGGTGCAAGTTTCCAGCTTCTGCCACCGTAAGAATGAATGACTCTAATGTGTGCCTCTTTAGCCACTTGACTCACTGCCCCCTTGCTTCAGTGTTGACATTGGGCCAAGATACCCTCCTGATTTTCTAATCATCCCCCTGCAACAGCCTTGGAAATCAGCTGTCTTCCACTCACCAGAACACATGAATTTACGCCAGATGAATGGAAAAGAATACTGATTTAATTCCCTTTTCAGGCAAAATGTGCGGCAACAGGAGCCGGTTAGACCTGTTGCAAATTCTTGCAGGCTGGCCATTTGTGAGTCATATTTACATGACCCTGAATTGCCGGGTTTGAGTTAATTGCACAGTTTGGCCTACTGCCTCTACAATTGGCTCCATTTGGTTATGGAGGCCACTAAATTAATGATCTGAGGCCACCGGCCCATTCAGATCAAGGGGCAGCAAAATTGAAAGGAAAGCAACCAGCCGAATTAACCAACAAAAAGACCAATTTGATGCTGCCTGGGAAATGTAACCTCTGTAAATTTAGGGAGATGGATTAGTTTGAAACATGAAATCGTTGATATTTGACTATTTTAATCTTTTTTAAAAAATGGTAGTTTTAAATAGTTCAACCTAATAGTTATGTCCCCTTGATTTTTAAGTCATGGCTAATATAACATCTCGGGGTTGCTTAGGCTGAGAGTGGGGCCGAGCACTGCCAGTCAGTAGGAGAAAGAAACTGATAATCTCTTCTATTTCATGCCCTGGTTCGAACACGTTCTTCTCAAGTACAGTTTAGTGAAAAGAGCTGTGGTTTAGGACTCTCGAGACCTATATTTTAGCCCCAATTGACTTCCTCTGTGGCCTTAGACAAGCCATTTCTCCTTTAAGCCTCCCTCTTTTCAACTAAAGCCATATCATAAACATTCTCGTGACGCCAAAATGAGCTGATATATGGGAACACGGCTTTTTAAAGTGAAAATTCCTACATAGATAATTTATAAAGCCTACACATAGTGTGGTTAGCAACCCCTATTGCTATGTGAGTGTGTGTATTCCCTCAGGAGAGAATAAATTTTGAATGCAATGGTAACTGATTACCCTTTTGTTCCAGTGTCATTTCTGATAGCAAACAATGCCAAAACAGTAACAAATTGCCATTGTATTTTCCATTAGTCATCAGAGTGTAAAAGATTTGATAAATAGCAAGAAAACGCCTTGGCTCTTCGGGGTGGGAAATTTGTGTTACTGACAGTAGCAAATTACATTTCTGTGAAAAAGATGGTGTCACGGTTCTTAGAGATTATTTGCATGGCTGCTGAGACACAAGAAAACCCCAAGAAGCTTTTAGAGGCCACGTCTGTGAGATGAATAGCCTGGTGTCCCCAGCCAGTGGCCCCCTTGTTCCAGCATTTCTGTGACATGGTTGGGCATCTGCTCAGGCATGAGCCTCTCTGTCCAAGAATAGCTTCAAATAGCTTCCTTGGTATTCCCCGACTAGCCTGGGGGCGCCATGCTTTGGGGATGGGAGTGCAAGGATGTCGAGGGTGTTCCTTGGGCATCCTTTCCTCTGTCCTTCTCTTTGCTTCTATGCAGCTGCCTCCTATTTTTCTGCTCTAGTGGCAGCCCGAGCAGATGTCTCCCTCCAGAGCCACTGCCAACCCCACTCCATGGCAGCTGTCCCAGCAGCCCCCGGGAGAGCAGCGCGACCACGGGCACCCACCCGTGAGCACGGCACATCTGCAGAGCGTGCCCTGCCCCTGGCTTCGAGCCTGCGGGCTCAGCTCCCTGCTAGACAGGAGGTTCCCGGCAGGGACCACTCACCACGACCCCTCTCCCTTCACTAGGGAGGCTACGGTCCATTTGATTTTTCACCTCTGAGATGTTCCACTCTGCTATGAGCAATATGTTGTTTCCTGAATACACACTGCTCTTTAAAATTTCCAGGCTTAAAGAGTATTATTTAAGTTCTATTGATGACCTTTCCAACATTGGAATGGGTTAGCCTTCAGATGTTAAGAGGAAATATTATTTTATTTTATTTTATTTTATTTTTAAGATTTTATTTATTTATTTGACAGCGAGAGACACAGCGAGAGAAGGAACACAAGCAGGGGGAGTGGGAGAGGGAGAAGCAGGCTTCCTGCAGAGCAAGGAGCCCGATGCGGGGCTCGATCCCAGGACCCCGGGATCATGACCTGAGCCGAAGGCAGATGCTTAACAACTGAGCCACCCAGGCGCCCCGAGGAAATATTATTTTAAAGATGAAATAAAAGAACACCGAATCTTTGAGGACATTATGCTAAGTGAGGTAGGCCAGTTAGAGTACGATTCCACCTATAGGAGGTACCTAGGATTGTCAAATTCATGACGACAGAAAGTAGAAAGTTGACAAGGGCTGGGGGGGAGGGAGAAGTGGGGAGTTTCTGTTTTACACATAGAAAGAATTCTGGAAATCAGTTACACAACAGTGTGAATACACTTAACACTACCATACAGTTAGAGGTGGCTGTTATGGTAAATTTCATGTTATGTACATTTTCCACAATTAAAATTTAAATAAAAATTTTTAATTTTTTAAAATATTCCTTATTTTATTTATTTGAGAGAGAGCGAGCGAGCGAGCGAGCGAGAGCACAAGTGGGAAGAGGAAGAAGCCAGGACCCTGGGGGATCATGACCTGAGCCGAAGGCAGACGTTTAACCGACTGAGCCACCCGGGCGCCCCTAAATAAAACTTTTTTGAAGAATACCAAATCTAGGAGTAGTAATGTCCCCACAGTTACAAATATCGGAAGGACTGCAAGTAAGGAGGTGTAAAAAGAATCCTTCGAATAGAAATGTCCGAGATTGTCTAAAATAAGTTGTCCCGTTTTTACCAGTTGGAAATTTTCCCTAGGAATCCTGGTATTCCTAATTGAATTTATAAAATTATTACAAAAGCACAAAGCCAAAAAGAAGGTAGATGCTCTGATCTGAGTGTTTGTTTCTCTCCCTGAAATTCATATTGAAATCCTAACCCTCAAAGGTGATGGTGTTAAAGGTGGGGCCTGTGGAAGGTGATTGCGTCCCAAGGGTGGAGCCCTTATGAATGGGATTAGTGCTCTTATAAAAGAGATCCCACAGAGCTGCCTCGCCCCTTCTGCCAGGTGGGGACGCACCAAGAAGTGGGCGAGCCAGGAGAGAACCCTCATGTGACCAGACTTCCAGCCTCCAGACCTGTGAGAAATAAATTTCTGTTGTCTCACACCAAGCCTGTGATATTTTGTTAGAGCAGCCCCCAACGGACTGAGACAGCTGATGTACAATAATATTTAACAACACTTCGGTGGGGAAAAAAAATCCAGCCCCTTCTCACTGTGGCTTTCCTCACCTACAGAGGCTTAGATTTAGAGGTGGGACCTGCCCCAGAAGTTCAAGGCACAGAGTCATTCAATCTGTAACAGGATACGCCTCTTCATTCACAGGACAGATGAAAGGGTAGCCTAGTTTTCCATCTCACCCTGCCTCCTTCGGGATCAAAATTATAGTTCTCCTCAATGCTGGATCGAATTCTTTCATCTCAGTTTTGACCAAAATGGAAACCAGCATCATGAGGATTCCTCAGGGCTGGTGGGGAAAGGAATTTCCCCTGCTCTTGCCGGAGTCCCAGGGGGAGGGGAGCATCCTCCCAGGGGTGAATAATTGCAGTTCCATGGGACAGAACAAACAGCATTGCTTTTTTTTTTTTTTAAACGTGGAAGGAAATCAGCTGTAGAAAATTGAGATGGAAGCCAGTCCACAACAGCAGCCCAAGGTGATGTTGTTTCTTAGCATTTTGAGGGCTCCCCAAAACTGAATTCCTCCAGAAGTTAATAAGAGGACTCTGGACCGCACTTCAAGAAATCAAAAACAGCAAAAGATGTCTCGGACTAAAGCCAGACAGGTGCCAGACTGCCCTTGCTTTTGCCCTAAACAACTCCCAAACTGGCCCGCTCACTGCTCCCACCTGCCCCCTCTAGGCTCACAGGGGGGCTGTGCCCAGCAGCAGGAATACCAGAGGCTGCTTTTGTTGCTTGCATCCTGCTGGGGCTGGGCATTTCTCTGCCCTGTTCCGGCGATGGCCACCTCAGCCGCCCTCCTTGGACTTCCAGCCAACCTCTGGTCCCGGACCACCTTTGGGCCCTGACTTCCAGCCAGGCCCGGCCTGGGGATGGCTGCCTCTGACTTGCCAGTCAGACTTGGGTGTTTCTCCGGACTCCATCCTGTCCACACCTGCTCTGAAACCCTGGCCTTGCAGTGACAGACTTGGTCCCGATTCTATGAGCTAACTTTTGAAAAGGTGACCACAGTTCAGAGTTTCTTGTTGCAGAGAGACGGGAAAAAAAAAAAAAAAAACGACAAGAGCAGAGAAAGAAAAGAGGAAGTGATAAAAGAGAGAAAGCGAGACTCTGCAATGTTTCACATGAGAACTTTCTGGGTGCAAGTATAGAAGCAATGGTCAGCAGAGTTTTGAAGAATGAACCCCAACAACGAACCTCACCCACTACTCCCTGGGCCAGTAAACAACCCCTCTGTGTTCTCAAAGAACGAGGTGGGTGTTCTCCTCAGCCTACCACTTACCCCAAAATTGTTGGTTTCTTGCAAGACTCTACACCCCTTGAGAACAACATTCTCCCGCTGTATCCCTAGCACGTGCCAAAGGAGACTTGGAGGAGCCATCCATGCTATACTTGTTGAATGAGTGAGGCATCCAGGGCCAGGGTCGGGGGGGAAGCTGCAGAAGCAGTGGGTGAGCCCGGGCTGGCCCTGTCAGTCATCCATGTGCCTGTAGCAGGCAGACTTGGGTTTTCCCTGGAAGGACCATGGGCCCAGGACCTATTAGTGCCAGCTGTTTCTGTCAGGGCAAACTGCTGAGTCCTGTTTTCCCAGACGATGAGGTTTAAGGGACTAGCAGATCTGCATGGCTACCATTTTCTGGTAAATGGGCCAAGTACTCGCTTCCCCTTCTCCTCTCCAATCTCATCCCCCCACCCCCTGCCCCGCTCCCAGGAGAGCCATCAGTCATGTTGTATATATACTATGCCAAATAAGGTGGGTCGTTTATGAAGTGGGCTTATTCTCCAAGCACAGAAGCAGATTCCTGGGCATGTTATTGTGATGAGTGTAATAAATGAACGGCTCTTCTGGCCAAACTGTCCAATGAAATGAGATCATCACCTGCCAGACCAGGCCAATCACACCCAAAATGGATGGTCTTCATGCAGTCCCAAACAAAGAACCATGTGACTCAATGCTCTCCACAGAAGACACTACCAGAGCACAGGTTGGGATGTAAGAAGCTTTGAGTCAAAGTACCATTGCAATTTTTCCTCTTCTTTCAACTCTTAACACTAGTTTTGAAAGTTTTCTGTTTATCCAGATCAGCATTTTTGAAGCAGCATTGCTTGTCACCCACATTAGCAATCGCTTATGCAGGCCTGAGTGCTTGCACTCTGGGGGTGCAAAGATGGGGAGCAGGATGCCTGTGGCTTAGATTCTGCCATGGGGATAAAATGCTCCTCCTTCCTTTCAGAAGGAGCTAACAGAATGAGAGGGGAATGAGGACGGCTAGAGAAGGAGCTTTGAGCTCCTGGTGACCATATTGTGGAATCATCACTCTAGAGAACACAGAGGGAACACAAACATCTCATAGATAGCATCCCATGCCATGAATAGTTGGATTAACCCGTTTGTGAACTTTAAAAACATTTTCAATGACCTGGACACCATGCTGTGATGCTGTGCATAAAGTAGTCAGCATTGCAGTAAATGTGGCCTCGTCATCTGAGTTCAAATCCTCCTGGCATATTCTGCAGACTCATCACTTAAGTTAAGCAACCAGCTAGAAAACACTGTTGCAACACAAAAATCCATTCCAAACCTCCACAAAGTGTTGTTCATGGGGAAGATCCAACTGTGAGTCAAAAAGAGATGAGCTCAAAGGATTTGGGGGTTGACATTGCCTTTGTCTTCCCAGAATGTAGCTGGCTGCCTGGCAGATAACTGCAGCAAGAGCTCTGCCTGTAGCTGGTCCAAAGAGCTGTTGTTCCTGCTTTGAAATCTTGGCATGACCTGCAAGTTTCCCTCACTCTCTTCCCCCATCACCCAAACCACAGCCAAACCGGCTTTCTCATTTCATGTGGCTACTCCTAAAATTCCGATGTTCAAATCCAAGCAGGGTAAAGTACCTGCCGGACAGACATCAGCCTCAGCCTTCCCATTGTTCTCCCAGCTCTGGCCCATCTGTGGGGCCTCCTCCCATGAAGAGGTACCCTTTTGTCTTTGACCCAGACCAAAATCTTCACCAAGGAAGAGGAAAGTCACTGTCATGGGCAGGCTCTGCTTTCATCATGGGAAACTGGCCCCTGAGCTGACCTCAGCAATGCTGGAGAGCCCATGAACCTCAAGCTGGGGCACTGAATCACCTAATAACTCCCTCACCTAATGGCCTCCTCACCCGCATGCCTCTCAACCCTGTCATCTTCTGCCTAAGCAACCCCAGAGAGCCTCTTCCTCAAAAGACCAAATCCTATTCCTTACCATGGGACTCGGAAAACCAGAGCCAGAGAGCCCGGTGTTCAAATTCTGACTCTGCCCTGGTGTGACTTTGGGCAATTTAATACACTTCTCTGACCCCTCTCTGATCCCCAGAGATACCATGGCAACACTAATAAACATCTCCTGAAGGCACCTACCACAGTGCCTTGTCCATTAGGGCCATGCTGATCACCTGCCCACTTCCACCTAGTGCCCAAGCTTCTGGGCTCTAGTTAATGCACTTCTGATGCTACAGCCAGTGGAGGCTTCTTGCTTTATTCAACTTTAATTTGCCTCACCATCCCATGTGTGGCTTCTCAGCTCTCACCATGTAATAAATTCCTTGTATTAAATTCTCTCTGTTGAAAACATTTTGGATGACTTCTATTTTCTAGCTAGACTGTGAGTGATGGAGTGGCCACCTCCCATCTCCCCAGTCTATGAATCCAGTTCATTAGGCACTCCTAACTCCTGAGAACACTGCACCTGAGCATGATCCCCACCATATCCTTTCTCTGCTATTCCTGACCCTAAAGCCCCTTATGCATATCAAATTCCCCTCTCCCCATAATAGAGACCACCCCCTGCACAGCTGGCTAACTCCCTACCAAGCCCCATTCTGCCTTTCCTGGCTAGGGAAGTGTTAAACATTTTCCCACCAGGGAAAACATCCCATTCTGGCTGGACAAATGAATCCAGTAACCCTAGTGATGTAGGCAAACAGGAGCTGCCATTATGCTAAAATATCAAAAGTAAATTACTTCATGTGCCCTCTGCCTTCGGGGACTCACTGAGTTGTGCATCACGGCAGCTAAGAATTCTGGCTGGAAAGGGATCAAGATAGAGAACTGAACACCAAGACCCGAGCTGATACTCCTTCCTTGGAGCTTTGACATTGTCTGTCCTAGAGAACCTTGGATTTTATACAGTAAATTCTTGCACCCCCAAGCCTTCAGTCCACCTGACAATACAGTCCTCTTTGAGACAAGGACAAGCTGATGGCAGTGTTCTCAGCAAAGTCCCAGTGCATTGCACAGTAAGGACATATTGCTCCCTAATCAGTTCAGAAACCTGCTTGGAGGAGTCTGATATGTCTCCATGCCCACACATCCCTTGTCAAGGAGCCTGGTAACAACCTGATAGCTGTTTGAAACTGTATTTAATACATCCTCCATACTATTCACAAGGATTTGGAATGGTTCCCTAACTGGTCTGGGCACATTATTTTTCCATGCACCTCCCCTTTAGAAATAATCCCTTTTTATCAAAGAAAGAAACAGTTTTTTAAACTCAGCTCTAACCATGACAAACACCAGTTCAGTGGCAGCCTGTGATGCAAGCCTAAAGAAAGCTTCCCTGACATCTTTAGCATAACAAGTTTCCAATTCTCTGCCCCAGCTGTCTTCATAGAGGCTCCTCACTGGTCAGACACCGACAGATGGTGAACAGATTGAAACCTGCCATGGCCACTGGGGACCGGAAATCTGGGGGCTTGCTTTCCTGACTCCTGGCTTTACTGAGATGGAGGGCAAGCCAAAAATATCTTGGCACGGTTAACAAGAGAGCATCGTAAGTGGCGCTCAGTGGAGAACACTCAGGAATTCACTACATTCAAGTGCTTGTTTTCAAGAGAATCTACTACAGGTCACAACAGATGCCTGGTAATGTTTAACCCTAAGGCCTGTCATGAGGCTGGGTTCTGGGCTGTGGTTGTTGATTCCATGGCTTCAGGGAGTGGCATTGTAGAGACACCAAACGTCACTGACATTTTGGATAATTAAACTCTAATTCTGTGATCTTTCCTATGATATCTTAGAATTTTCTCAAAATGGAGTCCTTAATGATTAACTTTGGGACACAGACAGTCTTCAGGGAAGAAGTTCTGTGTCCAGAAAACATTAAATCTTGCCAAAATCTGTATTAGTTTGCTAGGGCCACCATAGCAAAGTACCACAAACTGGGTGACTTACAGAAGAGAAATTTTATTGTCTTACAGCTCTGGAGGCTAGAATTCCAAGATCAAGGTGTCATCAGGTTTGGTTTCTCCTGAGGGCTGCAAGGGAGAAACTGTTCCATGCCTGTCTTGATGGTTTGCTGACAATCTTTGGCATCCCTTGGTTTGTAGATGTTCTCCCTGTGTGTGTGTCTGTGTCCACATTTCCCCTTTTCAGAAGGACACTAGTCATATTGGATTAGGGCCCATCCTACTGCAGTATGAACTCATCTTGCTAATTATAACTTCAATGACCCTATTTCCAAATAAGGCCACATTCTGAGCTACTGGAAGTTAGGACTTCTACATATGAATCTGGAGGGGACACAAATAGCAGCCCACCCTCTGGCTCCTTAAAATGAATGTCATCTTCACATGCAAAATATGATCACTTCATCCCAACATCCCCCAAGTCTTAAGCCATTCCAGCATCAACTCTACATCCAAAATCTCAACTAAATATCATCTAAATTAGATATAGGTGAGACTTGGTGTATGATTCATCCTGGAGCAAAATTCCTCTCCATCTGTGAACCTATGAAACCAGACAAGTCATCTGCTTCCAAATACAATGGTGAGACAAGCATAGGATAGACATTCCCACTCCAAGAGGGAGAAATTGGAAGGGAAAAAAAGGATCATGTGTCCCAAGAAAGTCTAAAACCTAGCAGAGTAAATTCCATCAGGTTGTAAGGCTTGAGAATAATCCCCTTTGGCTCAGTGCTCTGTGGTGATCCCAGTATTGCCAAGGCCATTTCCCTCAATGAATGAATGCCTTAGCTGTGTCTAAAAGGGCCCCTTACCAGGCCTCCCAAATATGGATCCATAGTCCATTGACTTTACACTCAACACAATTCTCATGCTTCCAACAACCCATAGCCTGGGTCTGCAACTCAGAACACTTGGCAGAAGCGGCACTCAGGGTTTAGAGGCAACCAGTAAACCACTGCCTATTACCACACTCTGTTAAAGCTATCAGGGAAATCAAGATTTCCCAAGCATTGACAAATCTATCATTGGCCAAGCTGCAGGATCTCAATGTATAACCAATGCTTTCAACGCTCTTTCAGAGAATTCTTGCTTTCACCTCCAGAATCAGAGTGGGAAACACTGTCCTTCTGAAGAAGCAGATTGCTATTTTAAGTGGTGTGAAGTAGATCTGTGCTCTGCTTCTTAAATCCAAAGATTTCAGAGACTCTTTTTAGGATGAAATGGATGCATTTGCTCTCATCACAACAAAAGAAAAGGAAGCATCCTTCTCTACACTATGAGTTAGCCCAGTAACCAAGATCCAAAAGCAGCTGAATGTACTAACCATATATTGTCAGAAAGAAGTAAATACCCATCACTTGAGCAGGACAGTCTAGCACAGGGCTTCTCAAAACATGTTCCACAAAGCACCTGTAGAAGAATCACCCCAGTTGTATGTGAAAAATGCATATTCCTGGGCCCTCCCTTAGATCTACTGCAGCAAAATCTCTGTAGTTAGTGCCCATTTTAAACTAGCTCCTGGTGATTGACAATTCTTATGGGCGATTAAGTTTGAGAACTACTGATCTTTTAAGAGCCCAGCTTTGGGGGAGGGCGCCTAGGCAGCTCAGTCGGTTAAGCATCTGCCTTCCACTCAGGTCATGATTTCAGGGTCCTGGGATCGAACCCCAAAGGAGTCTGCTTCTCCCTCTCCCTCTGCCCCTCCTCCCCACTCATGTGCGCACGCTCTCTCTCTCTCAAATAAATAAAATCTTAAAATATATATATATTTTATTTAAAAAAAAAAAGCTCAGCTTCCGGTATCCAACCAACTAAGGTCTCAGAATCAGCTCTGCCCATAATTAATTATTTGCCCTTAAGAAGACTATTGAACTTTCTGAGCTTTAGCGTTTTTTGTTTTTTTTTTCAGCTGAAGAACAGGAATAATAATATCCTGCACAGAGTGCTTGAGACAATTAATTGAGATAATGTACGTGAAAGATAACAAAAAATAGATGTTAAGAGCATTTGGTATTCATCAGACGTGGTTTTATATTCATAGGGTTGTTTTCAAAAAAGGAGATGAGACATATAAAGTACTTTAGAGTTGGAAAGATGTAGTTTGTTGAACTTATCTCAAAGGACTATTCTGAGACATAGATGAGATAGGGCACGTAAAGCCCCTAGCACAATGCTAAACACATACTTAGGAGTCAGTAGATGTTGGCCCTTATTACCCTGCCCCCTGCCCACCAGCACAGTAACAGCTGGGGAAACCAGCAAGTGTGCAGCTCAGGCAGAGCCAGCGTACGGTGTGGTGAAAGGTAGATGCAGAAAGGTAAAGGCAGGACCATGGGACGGGAGCCAGACCTACAGAGGGCCTTGAGTCCCAGGCAAGGAAATCTGTAGTTCATTGTGAGCATATTAAGTATCCACCAAAGGTTTCTGAGCATAAGAATGACGAAGTTAATCTAGGAGAAGAGACAGAAAGACTAGGTTAGGAGACTATTGTATAGGCCAAACAAAAATTATACAACTTTGAACTAAGCAGGAGTCAGTCCAGACACAGTTAGCACACAAGACTCCACGTATCAACTAGAAAACGGTACCCCCTTCCCTCCATGCTGGGCACAGGGCCTGGAGTGTAGAACAAAAATAAGAAGTCGGTCCCATTTGCCCCCCTGGCCAGGGCCCGAGTGTGGTGATCAACACACATGACCATCTGCAATAGCTTTGATGTCAGTAGGAACAGAAAGAAGAAGGATGAAACATTTTCAGGCTAATACATAAGCCATTAACTCATATATTACCCTGAAAATGTTTCTGCCCTTTTCTCTCATGGTGTTATCAAATTGTCTTAAACTTTTCTTTGGTTGCAGCACCTTGGCATGCAAACCCCTGACAGTCTGTTAGAAGACGGCTGGTTGAGAACTTTTTATTGTAGAAAATGCCACAGATTACAGTAGCATAATAATATTTTAAATGGCTGGACATTGTCCTCTAGGTAAGTATTATGAACTAACTCCTTCCCAAGACACTTGACACCACAAAGACATTCCTTTAGCCTAAGATGAAGTCAGCTAGTCAACAAATACAGTATTTCCCTCATTATAAGGAACCATCATTGAAATTATGCACAAGGAAATATACTGTAAGTGAAGTCCTTAAAATAGTCCAGGTGCTAGGAGTCCTTGAGGCTGGGTGGGGACAGCCCCTGCCCTCAAAGCTTATAGTCTAGCAGGCAGACAGACAGTGAATGCATACAATGAATATGAAAGTACAAGAGATGAGTAGACAAACTGCGAGGTGAGTCATTGAGGAGTTGGGACAGGGACTACATGGACCTCAAAGCCAAAGATATTTACTATCTGGCCCTTTCTGGAAGTGTGTCCACCACTAATTTAGAGGATCAGTTTTCTTGAAGAAAGTTGCTAGCTGATTTGCCATCTCTCTTCTACCTGCTTTCTGGGTAAATAGGGCCAGAAGAAACGTCACCAGAGGAAGAGCACTTTGGAGAGTTGACTCTTTAAAAGGAACCCGTGAAAACAAAATGTGGTCTATACATTCAACAGAATATAACTCAGCCTTGAGAAGGAAGGAAATCTTGTCACATGCTATGACATGGATGAACTTTGAGGTCATTAAGCTGAGTGAAATAAGCCAGTCACAAAAAAGAAAAAAACAAATGTTGCCTGATTCTACTTACAGGAGGTACCTGAAGTAGCCACATACATAGAGACAGAAAGTAAAATGGTGGTTACCAGGGGCTAGAGGGAGGGGAAATTGGAAGTTGTTGTTTAATAGAAATAATTTCAGTTTTGCAAGAGGAAAAACCCCCAGGAGATCTGCTGCACAGCAATGCAAAGGTATCTAACACTATTGAACTATACACCTAAAAGTGATTAAGGTGGTAAATTTTATGTTATATGTTTTTCATCACATTTAAAAATTTTTTAATTAAAAAAT
Organism: Phoca vitulina; assembly: GCF_004348235.1. NCBI lineage: Eukaryota > Metazoa > Chordata > Mammalia > Carnivora > Phocidae > Phoca > Phoca vitulina. Next base: position 5,377,619 of record NW_022589734.1, read on the forward strand.
GAATTTATGGAATCTGGAGCTATGATACAAACACATTTAGGTTTGTTTAGGGATTCATATGAAGCATCAAGCTAAGTTTGACAATTTCTAATGTTTCTGGATAATTTATCATGAAAACTGGATTGAGAGATAATAATTAGATCTCTCTGTATTCTTGCACAACTCTTAAGAGTTGTGTTAATGATAATAATCATTATTAGCAAACAATCCCTTGGTTTTACAAGCACACTTGAGTTATCATTGACCAGCCTGGCCAATATACAGTAAAATCTCACCAAAGGACACCGTTTAAGTTCAACACTGCTCACCCCTCCCTCCTTCTTAAAGCTCTCCCCTACCTGGACTCCATGGCACTGCTCCTTCCTGGGTTTCTAGTTTCCCACCCACTGCTTTAGCTGAGGCTTCTGTTTCCTTTGATTGCTCATCTTTCTCAAACCCAGCCATTAAATGTATGAACTCCTTGAGGCTCTATCCCAGACCACTACTCTTCTCATTCTCTAACTCTCCCTCTAGACAATCTCACCCACACTCATGGCTGCCATAATTTTTATACTCAAATGCATATCTCCTTTCCAGACTTTCCCTTTGAGTTCTAGGTTCCCATCTACAAATGCCTGCTTGACATCTCCCCTTGGATATTGTATGATTAAGGTACAGAGAGACCCCAAAATAAATGCCTTAAAAGGGAGAAATGTAAAAAAAAAAAAAAGAGGGACAAGTGCAGTTCCCTCTCAAACCACAGTCCAGAGATAAACAGACCTGGACTGATAGAGAGGTTCTGCTGTCCATATGAAGTTCCCAGCTCTGGATCCAAGATGGTTATTCCAATCCCATCATCACATCTACATCCTGGCCAGCAGGATGAAGCAGAGGCTGAGGGAAGCATGAGTGGTTTCTTCTTAAGGACATCACCCAAAAGTTTCTTCTTAAGGACATCACATCACTTCCACTCACATTCTGTTGGCCAGAAGTTAGTTCCATGGACACACATAGACACAAGAAAGGTTGGGAAATATTGTCTCTAAGTGGGCAGCCCTATGCCCAGTTAAATTCAGGAGGACTTATTAAAAGAATCAGAGGAGACTTGCTCTTGGTAGAGTGTTAGCAGTCTCTGCTGTAGATACCTCAGAAGTATTTCATGCTTGATAAATCCAAAACCAAAGTCATGATCACCATGCAGAACTTCTGTTCATGTTTGATCTGGATAAATGACCACCACCATCCATCCTGTTCTTCCAAAACCTCAGCCCCTGAATGCACTCCCGTCTTCCTCACCTCTAGATGCAATTCATCACTAAGCCCTTCCATTTCATACTTATAAAGACTTGTTCTCTCCATCTCTCCTGCCATCCTAGCACAATATCCACTATCTCTCACCTGGACCACTGCAGAGGTACCTAAATGGACTCCTGACCTTCCCCCTGGTACCCTCTCCCCCACTGTTGATACTGCAGCCACGATGATCTTTCCCCAGTGCCAATAAGGTATTTCAGTCTCCCCATTAAAACTACCCATTGATATTTAGTGTTCTTAACACAATCTACAAAACATTGCATGTTGGGTCTCACTTTACTATGCAGCCCCATCCATCTCCATGCCTCACCTCTCTCTGTGCTGAGTCACATTCAACTTCTTTCCACTCTGCCTGTAGCTTGTTTCTTCCAGTATGGTCACTCTGGCTAGAATCCTTCCCTCCCTGCCCCATCCCTACCTGTGATGGTTAACGCCTAGCTTCCTTCAGTCCACAGTGCAATGATCACCTACTAAAGGAAGGTGTCACCCTCCCAACTGGGTCAGTTTCCTCTTCGAGGTTCTCACAAAGCCACATGAAGCCACATGACAGGTTCATACTTTGGTTGTGGTTTTTTGATGCCTGTCTTTCTCATAAGACTTTTTAGCCACATGAGGATAAGCACTGCCTACCTTCCTTCCTTTCTTTTTTCTTTCTTTCTTTCTTTCTTTCTTTCTTTCTTTCTTTCTTTCTTTCTTTCTTTCTTTCCATTATATCTCTACACACATAGCACAGTACCTTGCAAATACTAAATTCTCAAGATGAATAAATGCAATAATTTAGAACAACTGAAAGTGAGCCTGAATTACTTATCTGAATTATAACATTTTATGAAGAAATTCAATATTATTGCTAATAAGTAATTTGATGAAAGGGGTCTTATGGAGCTTCTTCTATGTACTCAGCTTTATTACAACACTAAAGACTAGGAGGGGAACAGAAAGAACATAAGACATGGTCTGCCAGCATTCAGTAACAGTTCATCAAGCATGTGCCATGTGCTAGAATACAAAGAAGAAAACAAAACCTCATAACACTATAATTTCCAAAAGATAGCATATAACTCAGAGTCAGATAAATGTTAACATAGATTCCAGTAAAGTCCAGATGAAGACAGATCAGCACAGCAGAAGAACTGGAGAAGCCTGTGAACCAGGTCACACCTGAACTAGACAATGAAGGGTAAGGAGACAAAAGTTGGGTGTAAAAGAGCAGAAGGGACCTCAGCAGGGAGGACACCCAGGCATACTTGTGTGGGGGTGAATGGCTTTCCAAGGGTGGGAGGGGATGCCCTGTCTACTAGGGTACAGTGGGAGCTAGGTTAAGGACAAGGTTATAATATTCCTTGAAGATAGTGGGAAACTGCTAATATTTGTTCTTTATCCAGAAGATAGTGGGAAACTGCTAATAGTTTAAGAGGAAGTGGCATAAGAGAAAGAGTTTTAGAAAGACTGGTTGGGAATAGTGTGCAAAATGGACTGGAGGTGGTCACCTGGGTTTTCTCAGCTATGAACAGTTACCCCAGCATGGAGACATTGTGCCAGGCCAGCTTTGATCATAGGGTAATGTATCCAGGGGGCAGGAAAACTAAAGAAGCCACACTAGGGACCCACACTGCTGGCTGAGGAGGGGAGGGGGTGTTGTCTTCCTCACAGGCTTGAGGTGGAGGAAGGGATCATTTCTGCTGCAACTGTCCAGATTCCAAGTGCTGAACTTATGACAGCTGAGCCTGGGCACCAAGACCTGAGGCTTTCTGGGCGTGCAGTCAATGAACAGGGAAAGACTTGCCCTCCTTCTCACAGTCAAAGGATAATGTTTCATAATTGTGGGCTAATTCAATGCACAAAACACTCCAAACTCAAGCACTTTCTTCCAGTCTTGAGATGCATCTGCATCCCATTGGGATTTTTATGTATGGATAATCCTTGATAAAGAAACTGCCATGTTCTCTAATGAGTTGGATATTTTTTGTGAAGAAATTATCCCCATTAATGAAGTTTCAGGGGCCCTCCAATTCCCCAATTCAAATACACAGGAGGATTAACTGGGGTTCAGAGTTGCAGAAGCACAAGAAACATCCAGTATAAATAATTGAGACTTTATTCTATTATTAATGAATAGAATTTTTTCCCAGTCATATAGGAGTGACATTGATCTAGCATCCATGCCACATGGCAATGTCCTCTTGGTTTATTATTTCTAAAAAAAAAAAAGTCCCCCATATACTATATTGAAACATCCATACTATGGAATATAGTATTTGATTTGCTTTTTACAGACTTGTTTGTATATTTTCATTTTTAGGTGAAGGTATATCTGACTCATCAGAAATTAATGTGAAGTCAAAGAGCGAGAACTTCTTTTCTGATAACTGTTAACAGGTTATAAATTCCCCACGGGGATTTACTTTTAAAGGGCACCAGGCCCTAGGGGCTATTTCAGAGAGGTTCATTCAAGGACTACAATAGTGTTTCTTAAATAGAGATAGGTAAGAAAGGTGACAAAATAATTTTCTAATAACAAAATAGACAATACACCAACAGCTCTGCTAAGATATTGTTAGGCAAACTGAATTTTTTAAAAGAAAATAACCCCACAGGAAATTTGGGAAAGGATATGAACAGGAAATTTACAAAAAGATAAAATCCCAAGTACCCTGAAAAAGGAAAAGAAAAGGATGGTCAATACCTCTCGTAGGGAGAAAAATGTAAATTAAAATGAGATACTATCTTTCATTGAACATGTGGCAAAAAGAGTGATAATATACTGTGCTGTTGATGATGCTGGAAACAAATATTCTTATATACTCCTGAAGGGCATGTCTTTCCTTTATTTGAGCATTTGTTAGAGTCTTTGACAATGTCTATTAAAGTTTAAAATGCCCATACTCCCTTGAACCAACATTGCAAACTTTGAAAATCCACCTTTTCAGAAATAAAAGCCCTAGTATATTTTTTAAAAGACATAAAAACAGGGGCACCTGGGTGGCTCAGTCATTAAGCATCTGCCTTCGGCTCAGGTCATGATCCCAGGGTCCTGGGATCGAGCCCCGCGTTGGGCTCCCTGTTCTGCGGGAAGCCTGCTTCTCCCTCTCCCGTTCCCCATGTTCGTGTTCCCTCTCTGGCTGTCTCTCTCTCTGTCAAATAAATAAAAATAAAATCTTTTAAAAAAAGACATAAAAACATGTTTATAGAAGCCATTTTTGTCAAAAAGAAAAAGTGTTTTAATGTCCATCAAAGAGAACTGAGCCATACTATGAAATGTTACACAGTTATTTAAAAGAATGGGCTAGATCTTTATGTGCTGACATGGAGCAATGTCCATGATACACTGGTAAACACAAAGAGCAGAATAACATGTATAACACACTTTTGTTATCACACACACATACTCACACTTATTGAGTCTTAATTGACTTACAATAAAATATACTCTAAGTGTAACTTTTGATGGATTTTAATGTATACATTTAATTTCGATGGAATTTAATGTATACATCTCTTCACCACCACCCCAATCAAAATGTTCAAAACTCAATCACCCAAAAATGTTCTTTTGTGCCCCTTTTCAGCCCCAGGCAGCCACTGCACTGCCTTCTGGCCCTATAGATTAATTTCATCTGTTTTAGGATCTAATATAAATGGGATCATACAGTGTGTGCTCTTTCATGTCTGGCCTCTTTTGCTCAACATAATATTTTAAGTCATCTGTATTATTGCCTGTATCAGTCATTCATTCCTTTCTATTTCTGGGTATGACTCTATAGTAGGAACATTCTACAAGCACCTCTTGATAGATGTTTGGGTGGTTTCCAGTTTATTATATAAGCTATTATGAACATTTGTATGCAAGTCTTTGTGCAAAAATGTCTTCATTTTTCTTGGGTAACTATTTATGAGAGAAATTCCTGAGTCACATGGTGTCTGTTTAACATTGTAAAGAGATGCCAAACAATTCTTCCACCACCTATATTATGAGTTTTCCAGTTGCTCCATATTCTTGTCAACACTTCGTATTATCAGTCTTTTTCCACTTTATCCATTTAATTGGGTGTATAATGGTATATCATTATGGCTTTAATTTGCATTTCCATGTAAACGAAGGATGAGCATCTATTCATGTGTTTATTGACCATTTGTATATCTTTTTATACCTTTTGTGAACTGTCTTTTCAAGTCTTTTGCCTGTTTTTTAATTAGATTGTCTTCCTATTGTTGAATTATAAGTTATTTATATGTCTGGACACACGTTCTTATGTGCATATATTGTAAAATATTTTCTTTAAGTCAGTACTTTAAGTTTTCATTTTCTTAATGGTGTTTTTGATAAAGCAGAATTGTTTAACTTTGATGATAAAACCCAACTTTTTAATAGTTTCTTTTATGACTAGTGCTTTTTCTGCATTCCATTCAAATGATCTTTGCCTACCCCAAGGTTGCAAAAATTTTTTCGTATGTTTTCTTTTAGAAGTTCTAAGTTTTACATTCAGGTCTAGGATCTATTTCTTTTTAATTAGTGTGTATGATGCAAGATAAGAGTAGAGGTTCATTTTTCTTACAAGATATTCAGTTGCTCCAACCCCATTTCTTAGAAGAACTATCTTTTCTCCATTGGATTATATGTACTGAATGACCTATTTTTTAAAAAACCACACAGGAAAATATAGAAAGACATATACACATCAAATTATTTTTTTAATTTAATTTAATTTTATTATGTTATGTTAGTTACCATGCAATACATCATTAGTTTTTGATGTAGTGATCCACGATTCATTGTTTTCGTATAACACCAAGTGCTCCATGCAGTACATGCCCTCCTTAATACCCATCACCCTGCTAACTCACCCCCCACCCTCCTCCCCTCTAAAACCCTCAGTTTGTTTCTCAGAGTCCATAGTCTTTCCTGGTTCATCTCCCCCTCCGATTCCTCCCCCTTCCTTCTCCTAATGTCCTCCATGCTATTCCTTATGTTCCACAAATAAGTGAAACCATATGATAATTGACTTTCTCTGCTTGACTTATTTCACTTAGCATAATCTCCTTTAGTCCCATCCATGTTGATGTAAAAGTTGGGTATTCGTCCTTTCTGATGGGCTGAGTAATATTCCATTGTATATATGGACCATATCTTCTTTATCCATTCAACTATTGAAGGGCATCTCGGCTTGTTCCACAGTTTGGCTATTGAGGACATTGCTGCTATGAACATTGGAGTGCATATGGCCCGTGTTTTCACTACATCTGTGTCTTTGGGGTAAATACCCAGGAGTACAATTGCTGGGTCATAGGGTAGCTCTATTTTTAAATTTTTGAGGCACCTCCACACTGTTTTCCAAAGTGGCTGTACCAACTTGCATTCCCACTAACAGTAAGAGGGTTCCCCTTTCTCCACAACCTCTCCAACATTTGTTGTTTCTTGCCTTGTCAATTTTTGCTATTCCAACTGGTGTAAGGTGGTATCTCAATGTGGTTTTGATTTGAATTTCCCTGGTGGCTAATGATGATGAACATTTTTTCATGTGTCTGTTAGCCATTTGTGTGTCTTCTTTGGAGAAGTGTCTGTTCGTGTCTTCTGCCCATTTTTTGACTTGATTATTTGTTTTTGGGGTGTTGAGTTTGAGAAGTTCTTTTTTTTTTTTATTATGTTGTTAGTCACCATACAATACATCATCAGTTTTTGATGTAGTGATCCACGATTCATTGTTTTTGTATAACACCCAGTGCTCCATGCAGTATGTGCCCTCCTTAATACCCATCACTGGGCTAACCCATCCCCCCAACCCCTCCGCTCTAAAACCCTCAGTTTGTTTCTCAGAGTCCATAGTCTCTCATAGTTCATCTCTCCCTCCAATTTCCTCCCCTTCATTTTTCCCTTCTTTCTCCTAATGTCCTCCATGCTATTCCTTATGTTCCACAAATAAGTGAAACCATATGATAATTGACTTTCTCTGCTTGACTTATTTCACTTAGCATAATCTCCTCCCATTCCATCCATGTTGATGTAAAAGTTGGGTATTCATCCTTTCTGATGGCTGAGTAATATTCCATTGTATATATGGACCACATCTTCTTTATCCATTCATCTGTTGAAGGGCATCTCGGCTCTTTAAATGTAGCAGGATACAAAATCAATGAACAGAAATCAGTTGCTTTCTTATACACTAACAATGCAACTGTAGAAAGAGAAATTAGAGAAACGATTCCATTTATAATAGCACCAAAAACCATAAGATACTTTGGAATAAACCTAACCAAAGAGATAAAGGATCTATACTCTAGGATCTACAGAACACTCATGAAAGAAATTGAAGAAGACACAAAAAGATGGAAAAGCATTCCATGCTCATGGATCGGAAGAATAAGCATTGTTAAAATGTTTATGCTATCCAGAGCAATCTATACCTTCATTGCCATCCCAATCAAAATTCCAATGGCATTTTTCAAAGTGCTGGAACAAACAATCCTAAAATTTCTATGGAATCCAGAAAAGATCCCGAATCACCAAGGAAATGTTGAAAAAGAAAAACAAAGCTGAGAGCATCACATTGCCCGATTTCAAGCTATATTACAAAGCAGTGATCACCAAGGCAGCATGGTACTGGCACAAAAACAGACATATAGACCAATGGAACAGAATAGAGAGCCCAGATATGGACCCTCAACTCTATGGTCAAATAATCTTCGACAAAGCAGGAAAAAATATGCAATGGAAAAAAGACAATCCCTTCAATAAATGGTGCAATAACAGCCACATGCAGAAGAATGTAACTCGAGGGCACTTGGTTGGCTCAGTTGGTTAAGTGACTGCCTTTGGCTCAGGTCATGATCCTGGAGTCCCTGGATCGAGTCCCGCATCGGGCTCCCTGCTCGGCAGGGAGTCTCTTCTCCCTCTTACCCTAACCCCTCTCATGTGCTCTCTCTCATTCTCTCTCTCTCAGATAAATAAATAAAATCTTTAAAAAAAAAAAAAAAAGAAGAAGAAGAAGAATGAAACTCTGCCAGGGGCGCCTGGGTGGCTCAGTTGTTAGGCGTCTGCCTTCGGCTCAGGTCATGATCCCAGGGTCCTGGTATCGAGCCCCACATCGGGCTCCCTGCTCCATGGGAAGCCTGCTTCTCCCTCCCCGACTCCCCCTGCTTGTGTTACCTCTCTTGCTGTGTCGCTCTCTGTCAAATAAATAAACAAAATCTTAAAAAAAAAAAAAAAAGAATGAAACTCAACCATTCTCTAACACCACACACAAAGATAAACTCAAAATGGATGAAAGACCTCAATGTGGAATCCATCAAAATCCTAGAGGAGAACATAAACAGTTATCTCTTTGACATCGGCCACAGCAATTTCTTTCAAGATACATCTCTAAAGGCTAGTGAAACAAAAGCAAAAATGAACTTTTGGGACTTCATCAAGATAAAAAGCTTCTGCACAGCAAAGGAAAGAGTCAACAAAACAATGAGGCAACCCACAGAATGGGAGAGGATATTTGCAAATGACACTACAGACAAAGGGCTGGTATCCAAAATCTATAAAGAACTTCTCAAACTCAACACCCAAAACACAATCAAGTCAAAAAATGGGTGGAAGACATGAACGGACACTTCTCAAAAGAAGACATACAAATGACTAACAGACACATGAAAAAATGTTCATCATCATTAGGCATCAGGGAAATTCAAGTCCAAACCACATTGAGATACCACCTTACACCAGTTAGAATGGCAAAAATTGACAAGGCAAGAAACAACAAATGTTGGAGAGGTTGTGGAGAAAGGGGAACCCTCTTACACTGTTGGTGGGAATGCAAGTTGGTATAGCCACTTTGGAAAACAGTGTGGAGGTGCCTCAGAAAATTAAAAATAGAGCTACCCTATGACCCAGCAATTGCACTACTGGGTATTTACCCCAAAGACACAGATATAGTGAAAACAAGGGCCATATGCACCCCAGTGTTCATAGCAGCAATGTCCACAATAGCCAAACTGTGGAGAGAAGTTCTTTATAGATCTTGGATACCAGCCCTTTATCTGTAGTGTCATTTGCAAATATCTTCTCCCATGCTGTGGGTTGCTTCTTTGTTTTGTTGACTGTTTCCTTTGCTGTGCAGAAGCTTTTTATCTTGATGAAGTCCCAAAAGTTCATTTTTGCTTTTGTTTCACTACCCTTTGGCAATGTATCTTGAAAGAAATTGCTGTGGCCGATGTCAAAGAGGTTACTGCCTATGTTCTCCTCTAGGATTTTGATTGATTCCTGTCTCACATTGAGGTCTTTCATCAAATTGTTAACATTGATTGCCTTTAAGAAAATGGGATTGAAGGGGAGTTGAGGGGAAATTAATATATTTTCTTTATTATTATTATTATTATTTTTTGGTAAAAAAGAAAGGTAATGTATTATCATCTGAAATAAAAATACTACAGGATTGCAGTGGTACTGCAGAAATGAGACAATGGGGCCTGGACTAGAGGATGAGGTGATAGAGACAGGAGATATTCTGAAAGTGGGAATGGTGGACATGGTGGCTTATTGAATATGGAGGAGGAAGGGGGGAGGAGGAAAACAAAACTGAATCTAAGTTTTGAGCACGGAAAAATCATGGTGCCAAGAAGGAAAACATTAAGAAACTGGGCTGAGGAGCTAATTTTATAGAATGAAATGATGCATTTAGCTAAATTTGAGGAGACCACGGGTTATCTGAGTAGGAATGTCCAACTGGCAATTAAAGATAAATTAATGACTTTGTCTAGAATAACCAAATATATCCAAGCAAAAGTCTTTGGGATATATTTGTCATTTTCACATTTTTGAGCACCCTCCATGCACAGGCACTGTGTCTCTGGGCCAGGTACAGGGGGCATAGAGATGGATATGGCATGACCTGCCCTTGAGAGCCTACTGAGTTGAGGAGAGAGATTGGTACATGTCTTACTCTGCTCAAGTTGCAGTCACAAAATACCACACATGGAGTAGCTTAAAAAGCAAACATTTCTCACAGTTCCAGAGGCTAGGAAGTCCAAGATCAAGATGCCAACCAATGCAGTTCTTGGTGAGGGCATGCTTCCTATCTTGCAGATGGCCCCCTTCTCACTGTGTCCTCACAAGGTGTGGGGGGAGGAGGTAGAAAGAAAGAGGGTAGGGGGAGAGGGAGAGCAGCTCTGGTGTCTCTTCCTCTTCTTATGAGAGCACTAATGACAAGACCTTATGTAACCCTAATTGCCACTCCTAATACCATCACACTGGAGGTTAGGGTTTCAACACATGGTGGGTGGGGGGAATGACACAAACATCCAGTCCATAACAATACACAATATGCTGTAATACTTCTTAATAAATGGATATGAGTGGTTCGGAGATCTCAGATAAATTGTATTTAAATGGTACTTCTCAAGTATTTAAGCATGCTTAGAAATAGTTGCCTTAATTATTTTCAGCCCTCTTCCCAAGTCTTATTTACACTGTTAATTTATTTCACAAACTCTTTTTAGCAAATAATGCAAACAGATCCAGTGGGACTTAGCAAGAATAAGTGGAGTCTAAATTAAAGTAAGCTTCGTGCATTGATTTTCATTTCCGCTTTTTCAGATAAGGCAACAGAGAAGCCATCAGGTATGTGAAAGTGTATCCGTGAATACAGAACAACTGGAGAACTAACTATCTCTCATTTTCTTGAAAAAAGATAATGGAAATGTCCTCATTTGTGGGGAAATACATTTAGGACCCTCAGAAGAAAATAATCCATGAGGAAATCATTAACATTCATGGAGGGCTTACTACGTGCTAGACACTGTGTTAAGATAGCCTTTGTGTATTATCTCATTTAATCATCACCAAACTGCTGAGGGCTTTATTACCTTGCCCACTTTACATATGAGGGCACCAAAGCTCAGAGAGGTTAAGGAACCTGCCCCCATAATAAATGAAAGAGTGGAGACTAGAACTCAGGTCTCTCTTACATTAAAGCTCATGCTCTTTTTTTTAAAAAAGATTTTATTTATTTATTTGAGAGAGAGAGAGAGTGAGAGAGAGAGAGCACGCACGCGCACGCACGAGTGGGAGGGGAGGGGCAGAGGGAGAGGGAGAAGCAGACTTCCTGCTGAGCAGGGAGCCCGACACAGGGCTCCATCCCAGGACCCCGGGACCATGACCTGAGCTGAAGGCAGATGCTTAACCGACTGAGCCACCCAAGGTGCCCCAAAACTCATGCTCTTAATCAAATAAATAAGAATAAGCATATAAATTGCTATCACTTACTGAGTGCATACTACATGCCAAGAGCCATGCTAAGAATCTCTTAATATACAAATCATTATCTTTTCCCAAGTATTCTGACATTAACTCACCTGAACTTCTTGATGAGATCTGAGGAAGACAGCATAAAAGAGTGAGTACATAAGAATAAGAAAAATGTGTGGAATGAGGTAACTTTTGTTTCAGTTGTTATTTTAATAATGCATTTTTCCATTGAGCAACGTTTTGTCATGGGAAAGAGTAGGAGTTTGTTTACTACCCATCCCACATATTATTAGACACTAAATGAACAGTCAAGGGCAAAAAGCCCCTGACTTCTCTGAGCCTCAGCTTCCTCATTTATAAAATGGGACAACAACAACAATAAAAAAAAAAATAACCCACTTTGACTGCCTTCCTCTTGGAGGTATTGTAAGAATCAAGTGAGATGATGTCTGCCAAAGCATGTATACGTGTGTGTGTGTGTGTGTGTGTATATATTTTAGAAACTATATGTTTAGGTCTAAGGCCAAAAATGGCTTCCTCACACTGTGATATTTACATGAGTTTGATCACTCAGATGCTATAAACACCATGTAAAAGAGGAGGCATTAATCATTAAAACAGCTTGGTGTTGGCATATGAACACACAGATGGAGAAATAGAGGAGCTAGAAATAGATCAGCCACAAATGGGAATTTGGTGTATGATAAAGTGAATTCCAGGCACTGGGAGAATGAGAGAGATCAATGAGAATATCAGACCAACTGGGCAGCCACATGGACAAACCACAATTTCAGTGCCTACTTTATCACTTAAGCTAACATAATTTCCAGATGTTTTACAATTTTAAATATAAAAATAATCAAACTTCAAATTCTTAAAAGACAGCACAGGAGAATCGACTTATTTTTGGAAATGAGGATCTTTCCAAATAAGACACAGAGGTACAGAGCCATAAAAAAAAAAAAAAAAAAAAAAAGATTTCTGGTTTTGACTATATAAAAATTTAAAATTCCTTCAAGGGCAAAAAAAAATTTTTTTAATCAAACGAAGTCAAAAGACAAATGACAAATTGGGAGAGAATACGGCAACATATATGACAGATAAGGGGCTAAATCCCTTAGGAGTTAATTAGTTAACAAATATTTAATGAGCAACTACTATGCACCTAGGCACTATTCTAAGCTTTGGAGGATTCAAAATAATTAAAACTCCCAGCCTTGTGGAGCTCATATTCTGTTGGGAGGGACGTAAAGTGATCTTGGATATTAGTAGAAAAATTTTAAAAGAACAAAGAACATAAATAATTCACATAGCTGGTAACACCAATGGGGTTTAAACATGAAAATACGTGTACTCTCCCTCATAACAAATAAAATTCAAGTTAAATTTCAATAGGATACCATTGTCATCCATCACACTTTCCAAAATCAAAAGTATGATAATATACCATTTGGCAAAGGTATAAAGAAACAAGCATTCTCTTGCATTTGAGGTGGGAGTGTAGCTTGGTTCAACTTCTTTGAAAAGCAATTTGTCAATATCTATCACAATTACAGATGCATGCACTCTTTGCCCCAGCAATTCTGCCCGAAGAATTTAGGCTACAGGCATATTTGTATATGTGTGCAACAGTATGTATATATGAATGTTCACTGTAGCATTGTTTCTAATAGTGAAAGACTTATAACCCATACAGATACCCATCAGTAGGTGAGTGGTAAACAAATATGGAAGATATTTAAAATGGTACAAATTATTCTTTATTAAAAAGAATATAGTTGCTGAAAAGAATGAGGCCAATGTACATGTATGAAGGACTCTTCAAAATATATTGTGAACAAAAGTAAGGTTCTGAACAGTTACATGCAATACTGAGCCGCTAAATGTTTAATAATATAAACAAAATTGTAAGAATGTATATATGTACATAAAACAAAAATTTTACAAATATGGAGCGCCTAGGTGGCTCAGTCGGTTGAGCAACCGACTCTTGGTTTCAGCTCAGGTCATGATCTCAGCATCATGAGATTGTGCTCCGTGTTGGGCTCCTTGCTGGGCATGGAGCCTGCTGAGATGCTCTGTCTCCCTGACCCTCTGCCCCTCCCTGCCTCCCACTCACATGCACTCTCTCTCTCAAAAAAAATTTACTAATATAAAAGATGTATTGTGCACAATTTACAAATAATAAAATATGCAATATTCTTCTTTGTAAATTCCATCCTCTAACATTAATATGACCTGATATTTCTTACGAAATCCATTGTCAGTTTGACAATTCTATCACCAACAGTCATGTCTCAAAACTGGACCATGAGTAAAGCTTGATTACTGTTTGATCAGCAAAAAAGTCACTAATATCACTGACAAAGGAGTGTGGTTCAAACATTAAGATTGGTTGATATTTCATTTTTATTCATGAGCAAAATGGAAGTGAAACAACAAATATGTATGTTGGAACTTCACTTGTGTATCAATGACATGAGCAACTTTGCTGAATCAGATCATAATTTTGGAGTACTGGAAGAATATTTCCTCAACGTTGTGTGCTCTTCACAACGTAATGGAGTCAGACACAACACTTTTACATTAACCTGCATTATTACTATTTCCCCACCACTTTCTTAATTCTAGAACAAGAGTCAGAAAGTGACAGCCCTCAAGCCAAATCTAGCCCATTGTCTTTTTGTATATACAGTTTAGAAGGCAGCCACATCATTCATTTACCTCTCACCTGTGGCTGCTTCTGCATGATGACACCAGAGCTGAGTAGTTGCAACAGAGATCATCTGGCCCACAAAGCCTAAGATATTTATTATCTGAGCCTTTACAGAAAGAGTTTGTGAGCCCCTGGTCTAGACCATCAAGAAAACAACAAATCAAGCTCTGATTCATAGTGTTTGCTGATTTCCAAAGGTGCAAGTATTTCGATGACCAATTCCAAGCAACCAACATGTCCTCACTGAATGCACAGTTGGAAAGAGATGCAAATACCACATCATTATATTACATAGTATTTCCACACTACACATACAGTAGTCATAAATAACCTCAAGAATATAGAAACAATAAAATGTAGTAAAATAATTAAGACACCATGACTTTTGAGTATTTGTTTCTAGTGTAATTTATTTAATTATAAGGTCATATAATATAATTTTTAAGAATGCCCATGTTTAACAACCAGCTCCCAAAATTTCTAGAAATTTAGTAGTTGGCTCCTATGTGCCCATAGGGTCAGGTCCAGCACACCACTGGATATGGTATGCTGTCAAATGTGGGAAAACGTGCAAGCAAGGACATGGTTGCATATCCATATCAGCTTCTAAATGCACAGAGCATCTCTGGAAGATGCATAAGAAGCTGAGAACAGTCATTGCCTCTAAGGTGGCAACGAGGGGTCTAGGAGTTGGGTGGGGTTGAGATTTATGTTTCATTCTATATTATTTTGTAAAGGGTTTGAATTTTTTATCATATGCCTGTGTTACCCTTCAAAACTTGCTGGTTTTTTCCTCAGTTTCCCTTTTGCCCTGGAGAGTCTCTGCCCCGGTAGAATTCTCTGACATGACCCCACCTCTCACTGGGTCTGGAGGATTAACCTCCTGAGGCCAAAGTTCATCAAGGCAAGGAGCCCTGGAGGCTCAAGGACAGTCCCGGTGAACCAACATTCCTCCTAGATGAAAACACAAGCCTGAAAGCAACCTCAAGAGATTTGGCCCCATTGCATTGCCATGATTGCTCTTCTTCCTCCTTCTCTGTTTGTTAATCTTTCCTGGAAAAATTAAGTAAGCTTTTCCCTTTAACCAATTTCTCTGGCATTTTGAAGGGCAAGCCACAGCACCCTGCCTGCCAACTACTTCCAATGTGCCAAGTCTTCCTGACTATATTTACCTCTGTGCTCCAATGCCCCAGGCTGCATCTGTGCTCACAGATCAGCTAGTCAAGTGATTGCCAGCCCAGGTCCACACACGGTCCTCCAGGCTGCTGACCCCAAGCATCTGCTCTGTGTAGACCAGCCTGGCTGTGATACGGACTGCTTCCACAGGGATCACCTAAAAGACTAGCCAAGAAGAGAAAATGCAACCTCATCCAACAAGACCTCCAAAGGTCACAGAGCACCCCATGTGTGTAGCTGCTGTTTTGTTTACTCCAACCAGTTACATCAGATTTCTGGCTGTCTACCTTGGGCTGTTTCCTGGTGCTTGTCCTTGGTTCTTTTCTGTTCTTCAGGTTTTTGAACCTCTTTCTGCCCTCACCTGATCCTAATGTATGACCTGCCTCACATTTCCCAGCATGGTCCTAACCTGGACACTGGCCCTGTGATGATAGCTCGTCTCCCATACATTCAGTCTGCATGGACCATTCCTATCCAGATGTCCAGCTTGGCTTTCACCAGTCCCCTGGTCTGTCCTCCAAACTTCTCAGTCCTAGCTCCTTTCTTCCCCTTGAATCCATAACCAGATATGCTCACACCCTCATCACAGACTCCAGACTATTGACTCATGTCCAAGTTCCAACAGCTAAGGACACACCCAGGTATTTGTTTTCTAGGTAAGATTTCCTCAGTGATGATGGGCAGCAACAGGTGTGTCTACGGTCTTCCTTCAGGTTTCTGACAGCTTCTTTTCCCAGCCCCAGCTTCTAGGCTAGATGACGGCAGGGGGTGTCTTAGGTAAGGTTCCCCTGAAGCAGACCCTGAGATACAAATTAGTATGAAAGTGATTTACTGGGATTTGTTCCCAAGAGATATTGATAGGAAGACAGGGAAAGGAGGACAGGGAAATGAAGCAAGCCAAGTAAGAATGCGAGATTTAGTGTTCCAGCTGTCTATTACTGCATGACAAATCACCCCAACTTGGTGGTGTAAATCAACTGCCATTTTTGTAATGCCTGCAGATTATATGAGTCAGGAATTTGGACAGGGCAAAAGGGACAGCTTGCTTCTGTTCCATGATGTCTGTGGCCTCAGCTGGGATCACTCAAAGTCTGGATGACTCAGCAAGTATAGGCTGGAACCATCTGGAAGCTTCTTCACTCACATGTATGGCTCTCGAGCTGGAATAACTCGAAGCTGGGCCTGTCAACCAGTGGGCCTATGTATATGTTGGGTTTAAAAAGCAAGAAATCCAAGAGGCAATGTCTTGGAGAAAAAGCATTCTAAGAGACCAAGGCAGAAGGTATAAAACTTTTTTCTGAACTAGTTCAGAAGTCAGTGACAAAATCTATTGATTCAACTGTATTCTATTGGTTATAAACAGTCACTTGGATGAGCCCAGATGCAAGAGGAGGAGAATTAGGCTTCAAACCTTGATTACAGGAGAACATATGGGGTGGGATGTACTGCTGTGGTCATCTTTGAAAATACCACCTGCCCGTGGAGGAAGCCTTTGACTCAATCCCAGATGAGGAGGTCCATAGAGAGTATTAGGCCATACCTTGGAACTGTCCCAGTCAGAGACAAAGGAGCTGGGCTGTTTATACCCACACATTCATTTGTCATTGGCCACAGGCTACCCTTGGGAGAACATAAATATCCAGACACTTCTATCTCTCTGTGAGTGCAGAAAAGCAGTGTGGGGGCAGCCCTGTGATAATGTGTGTGGCAGAGACACAGCCGCTGGCCCTTGGAATTGAAAGCAGTGTGGGAACAGATGTATATAAAACTGGAAAGGGAGCCCAGGTGATACGAACTGTCTTAGTCCTTTTCGGCTACTATAACAAAGTACTATAGATAGGGTGGTTTATAAATAACAAATTTATTTTTCAAAGTTCTGGAGGCTAAAAGTCTAAGATCAGGGTGCCAGCATGATGAATTTCTGGTGAAAATCCTTTTCCAGGTGGTAGATTGTCATCTTCTGGTTTTATCTTCACATGGCAAAGAGTAGAGATGAAAAACAATCTTTCTAGTGACTTGTAAGGGCACTAATCCCATTCTGAGAACTCCGCCCTCATGACCTCATGTATTCTTAATCACCTCCCAAAGGCCCCACCTTCAAATGCCATCACATTGGAAGGTAGTTTCAA
The DNA here is from genome assembly GCF_004348235.1 of Phoca vitulina. Classification (NCBI taxonomy): domain Eukaryota; kingdom Metazoa; phylum Chordata; class Mammalia; order Carnivora; family Phocidae; genus Phoca; species Phoca vitulina. The sequence continues at coordinate 5,395,161 of NW_022589734.1, forward strand.
CATAGGAATCTGGGGCAGGGCAGTGGGAGGTTGTGGGGGGCAGACACAAACATCTAGTCCACAACATGGGCAAAGATCACTGACATAGTCTGCTACAGAAGGAATAGAAAACTCTAACAGAGTATCTCACATCATCACCCAGCACTCATTTATTCACTCATTCATTTGGTTGAGCAGGTTCTACGACACAAAGCTGAGATAAGACAGACCTGAACCCCCTAGTAGTTCACAATCTGGCAGAGCCATAAATACATAAAGCTATCCATGGGTCACCTGGGTGGCTCAGTCGTTAAGCATCTGCCTCCTGCTCAAGTCATGATCCCAGGGTCCTGAGCTCCTTGCTCAGCAGGGAGCCTGCTTCAACCTCTCTCTCTCTCTGCCCCTCCCCCTCCCCCACTCATGCTCTCTCACTTACTCTCTCTCTCAATTAAATAAATAAAATCTTTAAAAAACAAAAACAAAAAAAACCCATGAAGCTATCATTGCCATCAACTGCAACATGGGCTGAGATCTCTGTATGTACCCACCACCTAGGCAGCAGTGTGAAGTGATGGTTGTGCCCTGGTGCTTTAGTATCGAACAATTCCTGGCCCCACTCTGGCTATAGTGTAACCTCTTTTGTAAAATAGGGATAAGAAGAGTATTTACTCTATAGAGTGATGGTGAAGATGAAATGAAGTTATGCGTGAGAACTGTTAACACAGTGCTTCTGGCACATGGGCAAGTGTTACAGGTGTTAACAATTGTCATCGTTATTTTAGTGAAGGTGCAAGAAGGGGAATTATCCACCTAACAGGGTGGAGGGAGGGACAGACCATAGGACAGAGGATCTGACACTTGAGCTGAGGTGTGATGGCAAGGGCAAAACTTTGCTTCTCGGAGCTATTTATGATATGTGTTCTTCATGCTTAATCTGGGACACTGGGCATGGCTGGAGGGAAGCCACCCAGCCTGACAGGTGGCTGCTACTCTACATCAATGGTCTGAAAACTCAAACTAGATGCTCAGTGCAGTCTGGCAACCCTCTTGTGTTTCTCTAGTCAGCCCTACTTCTTAAGCACCATTACCTGCTCTAGATATCCCTCGTTCATTTCTTAGCTGCCATGTAATTTAACTCTTGGATTTTTTTTCTATTTCTCTGACCACAGTTGTTATTTTTTTAATAAGATATCTCCCATAACTAATAGACATATAATGTATATGTATATATAGCACAGATCTATGCAGTTTTTTAAAGATAATAAAATGAACACACATCTGCTTGCTACCCAAATTAAAAATAAATAAAATATCACCAATATCTTTGAGGTATCTATGTTCTAATTGTATCTCCTTCCTTCTGCCCAAGAGGTTACCATTATCCTGAAATTTATGTTTATCAGTCCCCTGCTTTTCTTCTAGTGTATATTGTATATTATTTATATATTGCTGTGTAACAAATTACCCCAAAACTTAGCAGCTTAAAACAATAAACATTTATTACTTCACAGGTTCTGTGTTCAGAAATTTGGGAGAACCTTCACTGGGTGGTTCTGAATCCCTGAAGTGGTAGTCAAGACTTCTACCAGGGCTGGGGTCATCTGAAGGCTTGACTGGGGCTGCAGATACATTTTCAAGATGGTGTGCTCACATGGCAAGAGACATCAGGTCCCCCCCCTTTTTTTTTCCCCAAAGATTTTATTTATTTATTTGCCAGAGAGATAGAGAGCACAAGTAGGCAGAGAGGCAGGCAAAGGGAGAGGGAGAAGCAGGCTCCCCGCTGAGCAGGGAGCCCAATGCGGGACTCGATCCCAGGACCCTGGGATCATGACCTGAGCCAAAGGCAGCTGCTTAACCGACTGAGCCACCCAGGTGCCCCCATCAGGTCCCCTTTATTGGGTGATCTGAATGTCCTCAGAACATGACACTTGGCTTCTCCTAGAGCAAGTGATCCAAGAGAGGGGAAGGAGGAAACCTCACTGTCTTTTATGACTTAATATCAAAAGTCACACACTATCACTTCCGCTTTATTCTGTTCATTAGAAGTGAGTCGTTAAGTTCAATTCATATTCAAAGGAAGGGGAATTAAGCTCCATCTTTTGAAAGAAGTGTCAGAATGTAAGAACTGTGTGTATCCCTAAAATATATATGTCCTTTTTTAAACCTCTACCTGAATGGAATCACACTCTAAGTGTTCCTCTGTGACTGGCAATTTGATTCAATTTGAGTCAATCTTATATTTTTGAGATCCATTCATATTGATACATTGTTTGCAAGGGCTGCCATAACAAAGGACCACAGACTGGGTGGGTTAAACAACAGAAATTTATTTTCTCACAGTAGTAGAGGCTAGAAGTACAAGATCAAGGAATTTTACAAAGACAGAAGTCAATCCATAACATAGAGTTGTAGTTTGTTAATTTTTACTGCTCTATAGTATCCTGTTGTGTGAATAGACAAAAACAAATTTTTTTATTCTACTATTGGCAGATATTTTTCTTATTTCCAGTTTTCTATCATCATAAGCAATACTGCCACATGCCTCCTAACACCTTAAACATGTAAAATATATGCATTTTCATATTTACTAAGTTAATGCCTATTTTTTTCCAAAGTGGTTGCACTCATTTGCTCCCCCACCAACAGCATACCAAACTTCTCATTGCTCCACATTCTGCCAATATTTGATATTGTCAAGTCTTTCTAAATTTGCTAATCTCATAGGTGAGAAATGGTATCTTTTGTGGCTCAAATTAACATTTCCCAGATTTTCAACAAGGTTGAGGATCTCTTCATTTCTTTTTTTTTTTAATTTTGTTTATTTATTTAAGAGGGGAGGGTAGAGAAGGAAGGAGAGGGACCAGTAGACTACATGCTGAGCGCAGAGACCAAATCAGTGCTCCATCTCACAACCCTGAGATCATGACCTGAGCGGAAACCAAGAGTCAGATGCTTAATCAACTGAGCCAACCAAGCACCCCGATCTCTTCATTCTTAATGAAACACTTTTTCATTTCTTTTTGCCCATTTTTCAATTGGGTTGTTCATGTTTTCCTTATTGATTTGTCAAAGTTCTTTACATAATGGTATTGCAAATATTTCCTACCAGCTGTGGCTTGTCTTTTTACTTTCTCTTGCCACATTTCACAAGTCTTGGTTCTTATTCTTTTGCCCATCTCTTGATTGTATTTCTCTTAGGTCCAGTTCTCTCCTTATTCTACATACCATCCTTAATTGATCAGACCCATGAATAAACTTTTCACCTACATATGCTCCTGAATCCTAAATCTATACCTTCAAAACAGCTGTGCCGAACACCTTAAAGTTCACTGAACTCTCCATGATTTTTCTACCTTGTGAACTTTTGCACACGCTAACCACTCTTAGTGAAATATCATTGCCCACTCCTTGCCTCCGCTCCCCCATACACTTTATATCACTAACTCCTACCAACCTTCAAGTCTCGATTCTCAGGTCTCAGCTAAGGGACTTCACACTGTGCTCCCACAGTGCTGCCTAATTGCCCCACCGTCGTACTCAGCGCGTTGGATTGTGATTATCTTTTTCTTGGCTATCTCCCAGACCAGATTATAAATCCTCATAACATTGAGCCTAGTACCATGTCTGTACATACTTGACATGCAATAAATATTTGGTGGATTAATTAATTTCTGTGGGTTAAAAATTATGCTCACCTGACACATAAGTGTGCAAATCATTTCTATTTTAAAACATGACCATAAGTTGTACATATTAATCATCCAAATAAAGTTGAAATAACCTCTGAGCCCTAGTCCCCCAAAATAAATATATTCTAAACATGCAAAACAATAGTTAAGGTTGATCAACAGCCTCTGTTCAGCCAAGAATGCAACCCTATGAAGGAAAAATCCAGACAGAATTTTCTGGGATCCCCTCAGGATTATTTCATCATGGACCTCTGTCCCTCCCCAACCTTGACCATACACACTGCATTTCCTTCAGAGAGAAATGGGAACTGGGAAAAATTGTCTAACCTGGTCACACCTGGGAAGGTGGGGAGTTCTTGACACACCCAAGGAGAAACTAAACAAATTAAAAGATGACGACAGTACTTGGCAATGATTCAGCAGTATGGTTTCCCTGAAGTCATTTGTTTGGCATTGCTACATGTATGGTCAAAGTCAGAAATGTCAGCTTTGTATGGAATGAACAACTGCAGGGCATTAAAGGGTTGTCAATGGGACATTCTAATGAATGAGCTGAACTCTTTTTTTATTTCATTTTCTGGTCCAAATGTTGTAAACTGAATTGTTGTAAGTTGCTATTTTGTTTTCCTCTCCTGGAAGGTAAATCTTCCCAAGCAACCTTCTCTTAACTGAGTATCAATCAGTAACTTCTTAGTTTCTCCAGTGCAGGTTTCTCAACCTCAGCACCATTGACACTGTAGTGCAGATCATTCTTTGTTGTGGAGAGACTGTCCTGTGCACTGTAGGATGTTTAGCAACTTCCTAGAACCACTAGATGCTAGGAGCACCCTCCCCCTCAACTTGTGAAAACCAAAAATATCTCTAGACATTGACTCTGGGATCTAGAGTCTAGAGATACTTTGATTTCCCACCACTGGCTAAGGTTGCCTTGTCTTTAATCCCCTTCTCGAGTAGGGGGGCAATAAATAAATGAATAATTTTTAGGTCCTTTTCAGATATCCTAGGGAAAAATAATAAATAGGAGGCATAAGCTTGTTATATTGAATGTTTGAAAATGATTTTCTTCTCATAAATTCAGCCTTAGTTCACACTTACCCTTTTGTAACCTTACTCAAAAGTAGAGAGTGATTCCCATTAACTGAAAGTTCACATTTCTAAGCCACATATTTGAGGACACTTATAACCTGTGTTTGGAAACTTGGGGAGAATTATGCTAAGCAGAGAAAGAGGTTGGACATTCTAAATGAGAGGAATGTCATTGGCAAAGATGTGCTGGGGAAACGGGGAAAGGAAGGTTCACAGTGCTGTGGCTGGAGGAGAGTGTCTATACGGGAACATCCAGAGATATAGCTCTGCTGTACACCAGGTCACACCATTCTGGGGAAGCCTTCCCTGATCTCGCCCACTTATGTGATTAAGCCTGCCTCTGAATTCCTGCAATGTGTGTTTCTACCTCCTTTATCACAGGTAATTTACACTGCTTTGTATTGCCAATCATTTTCATTTTTGTATTGTATTCATAACGTATGGTCCCAATTCAATGGTGAATTTCTAAAGGACAGTGACAGTATCCAGCGTGAAAATATACACAGAGCAGGTGCCTAAAAAGTGTAAATTGAACTATTGATTCCTCTGAAAACAGGGAGGGGGTGCCCAAATTACACAGTTGGGTTATGGTCACCTCTGGAATGAAAAAGCCTGGTTAAACTTAGTTGTAAGTCACTTACGCTGATCAACAGCAGAGGAAATAATAAAGAACTCTAACAGCATTACTCAAAATTTAATTTGAAAACCATTCCATCAGTTCGATCATTTGAACACAGTCTGATGGTATCAAAGTACTTTTCACACTAAGTGAGGAAAAAAAATTCTTTTTCCTATATAGAAGACAGGACCAAAGAAATGCCTACAGCTGGTCACACGTGTATTACTGTCCCCATTTAGACCCAGCTCCGGGCTGAAGCTAATGTCATTTCATCCAGGCCCGATCAGTCAGCCTCCCACACATAACAGCACATAAGCCTGGACCTGTTATTTTGTAATCTTGCAATGACCTTTGGAATCACCTCTTTTTATTTGAGGAAGGTCCCTGTAAAGCAAGGAAAGCTGATTGTAAATGTTGTGTTTGGGGACCTAGGCCAAGTTCATCTTCATACATGTCCCTATCATATCATTAACAAACCTGAAATAATCGCTTCATGTTGACATTCTGTCAGCAAAGAGTGCATTTAAATCGACACCAGTGGAATAGGGTGGGAGGTCCCTGAGATGCGACAAACTCCACCCTACATTAACAACCTCTGGGTCTGCCTTTATGCCAGGGCCTTCCTTTGAACTCATTATGGCCCTCTCCAATCTCATTATCTTGGGTTGAACTCCTTCACCCAGAACAGTCCCTCCTCACAATTATGGTGCCTCAAGACATTTGAGAGTGAGCCAGTCTCCCTTTAGAATACATTAGTGCTTTTTTAAAGTAAATAAATATAATTGTTTACTTTGTCAAACAATTAATTAAAAATGATGAAGGTAGGGGAAGGAGTGATAGAAAGAAAAAATAGAGTTTTAAGGAAAACCTGTTGAAAACTTTAGGTGGACAATTACACTCATTCTTTTATTAATTTTTTATGTCAAAAACAGATTTGAGGCATTTTAAATAAATGACATGTGAACTATAGAAATATTAAATTAAAAAACAAGCAATGAGGCATGAAAGGGGAGCAAAAATTCTATCAGCAAACCTAGGTAAAAGGAAATATCTTAGTCCAGTCAAGTTACTATAATAAAATACCATAATAGACAGGGGGGCTAATAAACAACAGAAGTTTATTTAGCACAGTTTTACAGGCTGGGAAGTCCAAGATCATAGAGCCTGCAGATTCAGTGTCTACTAAACCAGTGTCAGATTCACTTCCTGGTTCATAGAAGGTCTTCTTCGTGCCACATGCTACATCGTCACATGGTGGAAGGGGTGAGGGTGCTCTCTGGGGTCTCTTTTATAAGAACACTAATCCCATTTACCAAGGCCCTCATGACCTAATCACCTCCCAAAGGCCCCACCTACAAATACCATCACACTGGGCTTAGCATTGAACATATGGATTCTGGGGACACAGACTTTCTGTCTGTTTCAGGAAGCACAAATCCTAGCTCCATCATACCAATCAGGGAAACAAACCAACATACCAATCAGGGAAACATTCCAATCAGGGAAAGCTGATGAGCCCCATTAGAGGTTCCTAACCCTGGCTGTGCCTCAGATGCATAGAGGGAGGGAGGATTTTAAAAATCAGTTATCTGACCAGACCCAAACTTACTAAATCAGAGTCTCTAGGTGTTAAGCCCAAATATGTCTACTAAGAGTAAACATCAAGAGAGACAACCTTTTTCTTGGCTCTGAGACAAATTTATGACATACAGTTTCTTAAAGGTCACTGGACAATGAAATGCTCCATATTCAACAACAGTGTTTATCATGTGGCTATTCCTCACACTGACCTTCAATAAAGGTTGAGGACATAAAGCTACATCATAGCCTGGGAAAGAACTTTCTACTCTGGAGGCAACCTCATGCTCATCTCATCTGACCGAGTATCAGGACTACAATAGAGAAAGGAAGATAGAGAATATACCTTGGGCAAAAAATAAAACAAGATGAAACCAGAGAGGGAGACAAACCATAAGAGACTCTTAATCATAGGAAACAAACTGAGGGTTGCTGGACGGGCGGGGCTGGAGGGATGGGGTAACTGGTTGATGGACATTAAGGAGGGCACATGACGTAATGAGCACTGGGTGTTATATAAGACTGATGAATCACAGGCCCGTACCTCTGAAAACAATAATACATTATATGTTAATTAATTGAATTTAAATTTTAAAAAGTTTAAAAAAAAAAAAAAGGAATATACCTTGGGCTTCTCCTCCCAGGCTTGTAGCGAGGAGTAAATATATAAGACCATGCACACAGTAAGTGCCCAATAAATGCTAGCAACTGTTATTATCATTATTCTCAAAGATCAATGTTGTTACTGGACTTTGGCTGAAGCTGAACATTCAAGATAAGTAACAAGAAAAACAACAAAAACACTAGAAACCCCTGCTTCTACTACACCTCCCTTGTAGTACCACTCACTAGCACAGAGCAAGGTTTTGAGTGCTCAGCATGCTTCATGTCACTAATTTTCACAGCCACCCTGTGTGTAGATACTATGATTGTACCCAATTTATAGACGGAAAGACCGAGAAACGAACATGTTAAATGTCAATGGTATGTGGCAGAATTGAATGTCCAACTTCAGGCTTTCTGACTCCAAGTTATATGCTCTTAGCAACCAGGTTTTCTACCTCTGCTAGAAGGTACCAACATAGGTTGCTTGTTGAGACAGGAACCACATGCTCCAGGTTTTCAGAGGGAGGTGTCCAAGTTATAGTTTTGTTCTGAAAATTAAAGCCTGAGCCACATCCTATCTTATCACAATTGTCCCTATGTCACACTTCTCAAAAAGCAGCTTTGAATGAGGTCAGATGCCAAACACACACACAAGTTTTGCTCTGATGTCGGCCTTTGGGAAGAGGATTTGTCACCTATCTACATATTTGATGGAAAACCTATCAGAAATCTCAGCTAATCCCCCAGAATCTGAGTCATCAGATAATCTCATCAACTTTCCCCTTTGCTCAGAACATAACCTGTGACATCCTTTTTTGGAAATTTTCTCAACTCTTTCAAAAGGGGCGTCATCCCAGAAGTCATTTATTTTAAAGTTTCACGTTCAGGTAAGTATAAAGGTTGGAGAATGAAATATGACTAGATGTCAAAACTTGAGTCTAGACAATAAGTATTTATAAAGTCACCCTGGAGGTGACAAAGGATCTCCTGGGTGATTCCACACTTTATTGCTGAAATACAAGCCAACTAGCAGCACAATGGGCAAGTTTTGCTGATGTTAATGCACACCACCTTGAAAAGAGTTGGTACCTGGATTGTTTTTATTTACATTCACAAGGACAAGTCACTAACAGGGGGAGCATCCAGATAGAACTAATATTCCCTAGACATCCTCCTCTGCAGGGATGTTGTCAACTTAGGGAGAATGATGATATTTTTAAGACGATACTAAGGTGAGAACTGAAAGCATTTGAAATTCTGGGACTCTCCTGGCAGCTGCTGGACACCAAACTAGAAGAGCCCTTAGAAGAACCAAGGCTGCGTGGGGATGCAGGAAGCCAAGCTGCTCAGGCAGCTGCTGGAGCCAAAGCCAGCCACTCCCCAACCCCCTCCCAGCTCCGGGAAGAAGGACGAACTCCAGAAAGAAAGGGGCAAAGGGAAAACGTGGAGAGGTGGAATTCAGGAAGGGAGCGGTGGCTAGCCCCCGATGGCCAGAAAGGGAGAGAAAGGTTACAATTGAGTGCGGCATTGGTTTTAGAAATAACTTTAAGAATAATTGAAAAGCAAAGCTCGAATGCCATCTTTGGGTGTGAGATAAAGCCAAAGTCTCTTTTTAAACTCTCTTTATAAATACGTTTGATTAAAATGGTTTTGACAGCAGTAATGTCCTCAGCAGGTCATATTCATGGCTGGAAAGACCAGGAGCGAAGTCTGTCATTTAAAATGAGCAAATTTTCTCTAATCCCTAAAATACTTTGACTACCAGGTCCAGAGAAAACCAAGGAACACACCTTCTGTGTGGAAACCATATGCAAATTCTAGGACACAAGTGCGTCATTGATGCTTACAGAAATTCTAGAACAAAAGACCTATCGGCTGCTGTCAACAATTTCAGAGCATTTAGGAAGAAATGGTCACTAGAAACCAGCATGGAGCAAGTCATGTCAACCTCTTTTAATAAAGAAAGGCTTATTTTTCATTTAATTATGTTAAAATCATACTCTTTTTTAGGTTATAAAAGTAGTATCTCTTCATTATTTTTTAAAAAGCACTAAAAATATCAATAAATAGGTTAATGTCTCATGCCATGATTCCAAACCTTAGTGATGACCACCATTAACTATTTGATAGACATCTCTCCACATTTTTCTCTGCATTTATACTATTTTACAAACATATATAGATCATACAGCTGTAGCCTGATTCTTAGTGATTCAAGTCACTGAAACGATGATCTCTAAAGTAAATTAATTTTTAAGTAATTTCAGTTTAACTGCCATGTTCACATATGCATGTTTTATTTTTTTTTTGAAACTGAGCATTCCACTAGGAAAACTTAACATCATTTTTGATAGTAAGCCAATATTGCTGTTCTCATATACAAAAAATAGAAAGCATGAATCATTAAATAATCTCACAGTTATTTGTATAGTTAACAAAAATGATCATACGATTAAGTAATTATTGAGTCCATACTAACCCCTAGGTACTGTAATAAACATCTTACATATGTTAACTCTAAAGAACAACCCTGTGAGGAAAGCAGTAATATCCTGTTTCAGATAGAGAAAAAGAGGCTCAGATAAATTAAATAAAGCTCCCAAGGTCATGCAACGAGTAATTGTAGTATAGTCTATATCCAAACCTATTCAAACCAAAATCACTATATTCCGTCCTGATACCTACCATTCAAGTAATCAGGTTATAGTTATGAAAATATTCAGATAAATAAATCAGCATACTTAAAATTGTTTTGTGATGTGACTATGTATATTATGGAATTGTTAGCGGAAGTAATAAGTTTAGAGTCCACCCTCTGTCAATTATCACCAGTGTGACCTTGAGCAAATCTTTTAACCTAAACTCAGCTACAAAGTGAAGATACTATCTATCATAACACTGTGGGGCTAACATGAGGATATGAAATTTCTCTTTGTAAACTGTAAAGAGCTATCTAATAATATTATGTTTGGATATATTTATGTGGCAACCAGAAGCTTGATCACAGCAGGCTTTCTAACTTCTACCTTTATAATTCTATCAGAATAAAAGCAAATGAAGGATTGTTTTTTAACTTAAATGGAAATCCATAGCATCTTTTAGCAATATTCTAAGTCAGAGGCATATACCTTGAGACTAGTTCTACACTCCCTCCTGGGATTCTCAGCAGCTTCCCTCAACTTATTCACTCTGTTTTGCTTCTACCCAGGATGTCAGCATCGAGAGTGGTGGTGGAAAAAAAAAAAAATCAGCAGCCTTTCCAACCTTGTTGTTTCCCAGCCATGCTTTTTCCTATTCCGATAATAAAGTGTTAAATTAATTTTTATTTTATCAATATAATGCATGCATATATTTTAAAAGTCAAACTCAATCGAAAAAAAACCCTTCTGTGAGAAATTATAGTCTCCTACATAACTCCCCACCTTCACCTCCTAAATACTACAATTTTCGATTCCTTTAGCTCTTTTTTCCAGTATTTACCCTCACATTTCAAAGTGATATGCTTATTCTGCAGTTTATTGATTAATCCACATTAGTCTATTATTGACTTCTTATTATGAAAATTAAGATATAGTTTTCATAAACGATCTCTCCACTTTCCTTATCTTTCAAACAGGGATCCATAATAATTTTTAATTGTGTGTTTTTGAGTCAATATTAAACTAATATGACTATTATTGTCAAGACAAAGAGCAAACTATGAGTACTATTTTCTCTCTTTTAAAAAAACAGAAAATGGCAAACAATAGAGAAAAATAATGAAACCAAAAGTTGGTTCTTTGAGATGAATGAAATTGATAAGAATCTAACTAGACTGGCCAAGAAAACACAAACTGTCAATATCAGGAATGAAAGAGAGAACATTACCATAGAGTCTATAAAAATTAAACACATAATAAGGGAACAGTATGAACAACTATATGCCAATAAATTTGACAAATTAGATAAATGGTCACATTCATTAAAAAATACAGATTACCAAAACTGATACAAGAAGTAATAAAAGGTATGAATAGACTTATATATATTAAAGAAAAGGAATTGTAACAAAAAACCTTTATATAAATAAATATTCAGGTCTAAGTGGCTTCTCTGACAAATTCTATCAAATATTTAAGTAAGAGGTAATACTAACCCTACTCGAATACTTTCAGAAAATAGAAAAGGAGAAACATTTCCATCTCATTTTATGAGGCCAACATTACCCTGGCACAAAAAAACATTATAAAAAATAAAACTATGGCTAATATTCTTCATGAACATAAAGACAAAAATTCTTAACAATATATTGACAAAACAAACCAAACAATATTTTAAAAGGATAACACATCATGTCCATCATGTTCAAGTGGGACTTATCTCAAGAATTCAAGGTTAGTTTGACATTTGAAAATCAAACAATGTAATTCACCTTATCAACAAAATAAAAGAGATAAACCATATGATCATCTCCATAGATGCAGAAAAAGCATTTGACAAAATTTAACACTCATTCATGATGAAAACTCACAGCAAAGAGGTAAATTCTTCAAGCTAACAAAAGGCATCTATGAAAACTTAGAGTTAACATCATCCTTAATGGTGAAAGACTGTTTCTTACTAAGATCAGGAACAGAGCAAGGATAACCCCATCACTCCTATTCAGCATTAAGCTGGAAGCCATAGCCAGTGTAATAAGGTAAGAAAAAGAAATAAGTCATACAGAAATAAGAAGAAAATAGAGATAAGAAAATAGAGATATAAATAAAGAAGAAAAACTATTAACTTGCAGACATGATTGTCTACATAGAAAATCCTAAGGAAAATATGAAACAACTACTAGAATTACTAGAACTAATAAATACGTTTAGCAAAGTTTCAAGATAGAGGGCTAATATATAAAAAAATCAATAGTATTACTAAGAATTATCTGAAAAAGAAGGGTTTTTTTAAATCCCATTTATGATAGCATCAAAAACAATAAAATACATAGAAATAAATTTAACCAAGAAAGTGAAAAATCTATACACTAAAAACTATAAGACATTGGTGAAAGAAATTGAAGAAGACACAAATAAGTGAAAAAATACGTCATGCTCATGAATTGGAAGAGTTAAGGTTAAAATGTCCATATTACCCAAGGTTGTCTATAAATTCAATGCAATCTCTATCAAAATTCCAATGCCATTTTTCACAGATAGAAAAAAAAAAAATCCTAAAATTCATATGGAACCACAAAAGGCCCAAAATAGCCAAAGCAGTCTTAAAGCTGGATGCATCACATTTCCTGATTTCAAACTACATTGCAAAACTATAGTAATCAAAACAGTATGGTACTGGCATGAAAACAGACACATAGATCAATGGAACAGAACAGAGAACCTGGAAATAAATCAGAAACAATCACATATATGGTCTAATATTTGACAAGGGAGCCACGAATACTCAAATGGGAAAGGATAGTTTGTTCAATAAATGGTGCTGGGGAAACTGGATATTCATGTGCAAAATAATGAAATTGAACCCCTGCCTAACACCATTCACAGAAATCACCTCGAAGTGGATTAAGGACTTAAACATAAGACCTGAAACCATATATAACTCCTAGAAGAAAACATAGGGGAAGTCTCCTTGACATTGGTCTTGGCAATGATTTTTTGGATATGACACCAAAAGCAAAGGCAACGAAAACAAATTCAACAAGTGGGACTATATCAAACTAAAAAGCTCTGTACAACAAAAGAAACAAACAACAAAATGAAAAGGCAACCTACAGAGTGGGGAAAATATTTACAAACCATGTATCTGATAAGGTATTAATATCCAAAATATATAAAGAACTCATACAATTCAATAGCAAAAAAATAAAAATATTAAAAACCCATTTAAGAAACGCTCAGAGGACTTGAACAGACATTTTCCAAAGACATACAAATGGCCCCCAGGTACATGAAAATGTTCTCAACATCACTAATCATCAAGGAAATATAAATCAAAATCACAATGAGATACTACCTCACATCTTTTAGGATGGCTGTTTCAAAAAGACAAAAGCTGGTGTGGATGTGGAGAAAAGGAAACCCAGGTGCACTGTTGATTAGAGTGTATGTTACTACAAGCACTATGAGAAATAGTATGCAAGTTCCTCCAAAAATTAAAAAGAGAATCACCATATGATCCAGTAATCCCACTTAGGGATATATATCTCAAGGATATGAAATCACTATCTCAAAGAGATTTCTACACTTCCATGTTTATGGAACATTATTTATAACAGCCAAGACAGAGAAGCAACCTAATTGCCCACTGACAGATGAATGGATATATATGGTGTATATATATGTGGCATATTTGTGTGTATACATACACACAATGGAATATCATTCAGCCATCAAAAAGAAGGAAATCCTGCCATTTGCAACAACCTTGATGGACCTGAGGGCATTATGATAAGTGAAAAAAGTCAGACAGAGAAAGACAAATACTGTATGATCTCACTTATATGTGGAGTCTAAAAACAATGAATTCATAGAAACAGAATAGAATGATGGTTGCCAGGGGCTGGAGGGGCAGGGGTGGGGGGATGGGAAAATGTTGGTCAGATGGTACCAACTTGGTGACTATTGTTAACAATACTGTATTGTATAAGTTGTTATGAGAATAGAGCTTTAATGTTCTCACCATAACAACAACAACAAAATGGTAATTATGTGAAGTAAAGGACATGTTAACTAATCTTATTATGGCAAACATTTCACAATTATAAGTATATCAAATCATTACATTGTACACAATGTTATATGTCAATTATATCTCAATAAAACTAGGGGAAAATAACATTTCTATATACCAGCAATGAACAATGGGAAAATGATTTTTTATTTATTTTTTATTTTTATTTATTTATTTATTTATTTATTTTGGGAAAATGATTTTTTAAACTTTAAAATGTAAATACAAAACCATTAAATGCCTATGGATAATGACATGACACTGAAAACTACAAGACATAGCAGAGAGAAATAAAAAGAAGGCTTAAGTAAGTAAGTGGAGAGATATATCTATTTGTGAATAAGAAGACTCAATAGTGATAAAATGTCAATTGTTCCAAAGTAATCTATAGACACAAGACAGGCATTTTTTTGTAGAAATTGATAAGCTGATTCTAAAATTCTAAAATTTATAAAGAAACCCAAAGAACCTAGAACAGTACAATTTGGAAAAGAAGAAAAAGTTTGAGAATTTACACTACCAGAGTTTAAATCTTACTAAATAGCTACAGTAATCAAGATAGTTTGACATAGTTTAATGGAACAGATTAGGGAGCCTAGAAATAAACTCATGTATAAAATGCTCAATTGATTTTCAACAAAATCAGCAAAGTAAGAAGGTGCCAAAAGGACAGTGTTTTCAAACAAATGGTGCTGGAACAACCAGACATCCATTTGGTCCTACTTCAAACCATAGACAAATGTTAATTCATATACCTAAATGTAAAAACTAAAACTATAAAACTTCTGAGAGAAAATATATGCTATCCTGGGGTAAGCAAAGGTCTCATACACAGGACACAATAAGCACTAACCATAAAAGAAAAAATTAGTAAATGGAACTTTATCAAAATTAAACTCATCTTTTTTTCTGAAGACATTGGTAAGAAAATAAAGCAGGCCACAGACTGGGAGAAAATATTTGCAATATGTATGTCTGAGGAAAAAAAAATCTGTATCCAGAATATACAAAGAATTCTTGTAATTCAATAACATAAATATAAACAACCTATTTTTTAATGGGGGAAATATTTGAACACTTTAGAAAGAGAAGGTACACAAAAGTTTGTAAGCATATGAAAGGATTCTCCCCAAATTATTCATCACAGAAAGGTAAATTAAACTAACATGAGACATCACAACACACCCATTAAATTGGTGAAAATTAAAGATTGACAACATCAAGCTTTGACAGGCATATGGAGCAACTAGAACACATATATTTTTCATGGGCATGTAAAATGGTATGGCCATTTTGGAAAACAATTTGGCAGTTTCTCATATAGTGAGTCATACACTTAGCATATAACCTATCCATTTCACTCCTATACACTTACCCAAAGGAAATGAAAACATATGTCCACATAAAGTCATATCACCTGTGTTCATAGCAGCCTTATCTAGAATTGTCCCAAACTGGAAACAGCCCCAATTTTCCTTCAGTAAGTGAATAGAAAGCAAACTCTGGTACATTCATAAAGTAGAACTCTACAAAGCAATAAAAAGGGATGAATTACTGATATATGTACCAACATGGATAAATCTCACAAACATTATGCTGAACAAAAGAGGCCAGATCCAAAAGATTATATATTGTATGATTTCACTTATATGAAATTCTAGAAAAGATAAAACTGTGGTCACCAGGGTCCAGGATGTGGAGGAATAGAATTGACTGTAGAGGGGTTCAAGGAACTTTCTCAGGTGATGGCAATATTCTGTATCATAATTGTGGTAGTGATTACATGACTATCTTCAAAACCAGGTTTTGTCAATCTTGGTGCTACTGACATTTTAGGCAATGAGGGTTTTTTTTGTCAAGGGCTGCTCTGTGCATTTCTGCATGTTTAGCTTCAACCCTGGGCTCTTATCTTGCTAGATGTAAGTAGCCTCCCCACTCCCAAGTTATGACAACCAAAAATGGCTTCAGACATCGCTGAGTATATCCTGGGGGGTGAAATTTCCTCTGGAAACCACTAATCAAAATTCATAAAATAGTAGATCTAAAATTACCAATTTCTATTGTACATAGGTTATACCTCAATAAAGCTGATTAAAAATATGTAGGAGGCAGCTTGGGACTACAAGCTTCACACCCAGGGGATATGATTTCACTTTTAAATATTTTATATATCCTTCAAGCTCTATATTTACTGAAATAATTTTTCTGCAGATTTTTAAAAATATTATTCTATTATTTCTAATATTCAGCATTGCTACTGAAAAATCATATGCAATCTTAATTCCTGATCCTTTATGAACTTTTTCATCTCTCTGAAAGTTTTTACCCTCTTTTTTCCAATCACTGTGCTAGGTTTTGTGGGCCTTTTCAAATTGGAAAATTGTGTTCTTCAGTTCTAGAAAATTTTCTTATAGGATTTATTTTAAATATTCCTCCTGTCTACTTTCTGGGTTTTTTTCCCCCAGAACTCCAGAAGGATGTTGGACTTCTCAACCACAGTCTTTGATTTTCTCATCTTCTCTCTCAGTTGTCCATTCTTTTGTCTTTTTATTATTTTCTAAGAGATTCTCTTTATCTTTCAAGTCTTACTGGAAATTTTGTTTCAGCTTCCATATTTTTAATTTCAAAGAGCTCTTGTTCTAAAATTGTTCCTTTTCTCCAAGGACATTATTGTAATTTCATTTTTTTCTTCTGATTCCTGCAGGTGTGTCTCCTCCAGAGACAGTGCCAGCTTCAGTCTCTCATATTAGAGGCTGTCCTCAAATATGTGGTGATCCTTAGCTGTTGACCCATATTTAACTGGAAATATGAAATTCCTAAGATTGAGTGTCCACTCTGTAGTCATGGGCAAAACTTGCTGACTGCAGGCTTCTGGAAATGATCAAGCAGTAGAAAGCTGACTTTTTTTGGGGGAAAATACCAATGACTGAAGGTGTTTTCTCTGGGAACTTGGAGTTCCTCCAAGGATTAATTTTCCATCCTGAGGTCAAAGGAACATCTCTGGTTTCCAGTATTCTAGGCAGAGGGCGAGGGAAGCAGGCTGGTGGGGGTCTGATCATCACTTTTCAAACATTCACTTAATGTTCCTATTTTAAGCTTGAATCTCATCCTTGGCTTCCACTGTGTCTGTGTCCGAGTCTGAATCCAGATTTTAAAGAAAATAATTCTTCCTCTGAAACAGAATAATAGAAATAAGATTGTCACCTGGTGCAGGGTGGAGATAGGTATCATGGGAAGTATCGTCAAACTCCAATTACAGATGAATCATTCTATCTGCCCCCCCTCCCCTTTATCTCTGTCTTCTATGGAGCAGAAATTTGTGTCAAGGTAGAATAAATTAGATGAAGAGTTGCTGCAATTTGGGAGAAGCTCTCTAAGGCAAGTCTTGAGTTAAATGAAATGTAAAATTCTGTGGGATAAAGGAAAAGCTAAGGATTGTTAAAAACTAAGTGGAGCCAAGTAAGAAAAGGCCAAAGCTATATAGCCCAAAGGTGTAGAGCAGAGATCCTTAGAAGGACAACTTGGCTGGAGTAAAGTGTGTGAGTCAGAAAAAAGGAAACATTTGACATAGAGAAAGTGGCTTAATGAGATTTGTATCAAGAGTCTGTCAGTCTCAACTACAGACAGGCTCTTTCCACTAAAGTAGCCCCATGAACTGGAGAAGACGTGCACTTACAGGCACTTTATGAGCCTCTGGGATGAAAGGAAGTGCTTTTATGGACATGTGTCTGTGGGAGAAGGTGGCTTTCCTTGGAACAAATGGATAAAATGGAGAAAGAACTATTGGGGTTCTGCTCCTGCCCTAAACTCTGGTTCATTTGTCCTCAGGAGTAAAATCAAACTTTGCAGAGATTCAATGTGGGTATAAGCTTAAAAAATTTAAGTTGATAATAAAATACCTCAGTTGCTTGCCCTCATCCCTCTTCTTCCAATCCCCTAGGGCTGAGGAATTACATTTTAAAGAGATCTTCTCCTAAGGCTGCTTCCTGAGGAAAGGCAAAACTAAAGTCTTGACTTCAGGAGTTGTTTTTCAGGGTGAGGTGCTCTGCACCCCAGGGTTCATTCACCTGTTCCTCCTGAGCTCACTGGAACTGACACAAGCTAGACTCTGGTGCACTCCTTGAAGAAACACTGAAACCCTCTGAGGAGACCAGCTCAGAGGCCAAATCAACAAGACAGTTGAAGAACATTACCTCTTCAAAAGAAAAACAACATACAGGATTTAAGATTCCACCAGAATATTAACACACAAAGGCAAGAATTTAAAACTAACCTAATATGCATACTTTTTTAAAAACAGAAAATAGGGGCGCCTGGGTGGCTCAGTCGGTTAAGCGGCTGCCTTCGGCTCAGGTCATGATCCTGGGGTCCCGGGATCGAGCCCCATGTCCGGCTCCCTGCTCAGTGGAGAGCCTGCTTCTCCCTCTCCCTCTGCCTACTTGTGCTCTCTATCTCTCTGTCAAATAAATAAATAAATAAATCTAAAAATAAATAAATAAATAAATAAAAACAGAAAATATTAGCAATGTGGAAGGAAAGAAAATATCAATATATAAATAATAGGTATAAAAATACAATATTTGAAATAAAGATGGCATAAGGAACAAAATAGAAATAGCCAAATAACAAATTAACAATTTGAAAGATCAGATTGATCAATTCTCCCAGAAGGAAGAAGAAAAGCCAAAGAAACAGAAAATTTAAGAGAAAAGTGAGGTGATATAAATCAGGTCAGAAGTAAAAATAACTAGTAACATATAAATAACAAAAGTCCCAGAGAGAGAAAATAATAAAATGGAAAGGAGAAATAATTTCAAAAAATAATAGACTAAATTTCCTCCAATTAAAAAAAAAAAAAACCTAAGAACCTCAGATTTAAAGGGCCCTGGATCAGCCCAGAAATGGACCCTCAACTATATGGTCAACTAATCTTTGACAAAGCAGGAAAGAATGTCCAATGGAAAAAAGACAGTCTCTTCAACAAATGGTGTTGGGAAAATTGGACAGCCACATGCAGAAGAATGAAACTGGACCATTTCCTTACACCACACACAAAAATAGACTCCAAATGGTTGAAAGACCTCAATGTGAGACAGGAGTCCATCAAAATCCTAAAGGAGAACACAGGCAGCAACCTCTTCGACCTCAGCCGCAGCAACTTCTTCCTAGAAACATCGCCAAAGCCAAGGGAAGCAAGGGCAAAAATGAACTATTGGGACTTCATCAAGATAAAAAGCTTTTGCAAAGCAAAGGAAGCAGTCAACAAAACCAAAAGACAACCGACAGAATGGGAGAAGATATTTGCAAATGACATATCAGATAAAGGGCTAGTATCCAAAATCTATAAAGAACTCATCAAACTCAACACCCAAAGAACAAAGAATCCAATCAAGAAATGGGCAGAAGACATGAACAGACATTTTTCCAAAGAAGACATCCAAACGGCCAACAGACACATGAAAAAGTGTTCAATATCGCTCGGCATCAGGGAAATCCAAATCAAAACCTCAATGAGTTACCACCTCACACCAGTCAGAATGGCTAAAATTAACAAGTCAGGAAATGACAGATGTTGGCGGGGATGCGGAGAAAGGGGAACCCTCCTACACTGTTGGTGGAAATGCAAGCTGGTGCAGCCACTCTGGAAAACAGTATGGAGGTTCCTCAAAAAGTTGAAAATAGAGCTACCATATGATCCAGCAATTGCACTACTGGGTATTTACCCCAAAGATACAAAAGTAGGGACCCGAAAGGCTACGTGCACCCCGATGTTTATAGCAGCAATGTCCACAATAGCCAAACTGTGGAAAGAGCCAAGATGTCCATCAACAGATGAATGGATAAAGAAGATGTGGTATATATATACAATGGAATATTATGCAGCCATCAAAAGGAATAAGATCTTGCCATTTGCAACGACGTGGATGGAACTGGAGGGTATTATGCTGAGCGAAATAAGTCAAACAGAGAAAGACATGTATCATATGACCTCACTGATATGAGGAATTCTTAATCTCAGGAAACAAACTGAGGGTTGCTGGAGTGGGGGGTGGGGTGGGAGGGATGGGGTGACTGGGTGATGGACACTGGGGAGGGTATGTGTTCTGGTAAGCGCTGTGAATTGTGCAAGACTGTTGAATCTCAGATCTGTACCTCTGAAACAAATAATGCAATATATGTTAAGAAAGAAAAAAAGAAGAAGAAGAATGTAGCAGGAGGGGAAGAATGAAGGGGGGGAAATCGGAGGGGGAGAAGAACCATGAGAGACAATGGACTCTGAAAAACAAACTGAAGGTTTTAGAGGGGAGGGTGTTGGGAGGATGGATTAGCCTGGTGATGGGTATTGAGGAGGGCACGTTCTGCATGGAGCACTGGGTGTTATGCACAAACAATGAATCATGGAACACTATATCTAAAACTAATGATGTAATGTATGGGGATTAACATAACATTAAAAAATTTTAAAAAATAAAAAAATAAAAAAAAATAAAGGGCCCTGGATTAGCAAAAAAAACCCACAAAAAAAAACAAAAAAAGAAAAAAAAAAAACAAAAAAAACCCTCACACCTAGATATGTTAAGAAAATTAAGAATTCCAAAAAGATGATTTTAAATGTTTCCAGAGGAAAAAAGCAGATTCAGTCTGAAATCATATTTTCCAACAGCAACAATGGACGCAATAACGCAATAGAATTGTATTTTTTAAGTATTGAAGGAAAAGAACTTTAAAACCTAAAATTTTATAACCAACTAAACTGCCATCCAAATATATAGGCCTGGTTTTTAAAAAATTTCTCAGGCATTTGGGGCACCTGGGTGGCTCAGTTAAGTATCTGCCTTTGGCTTGGGTCATGATCCCAAGGTCCTGGTATCAAGCCCGGTGTCAGGCTCCCTGCTCAGCGGGGAGCCTGCTTCTGCCTCTCTCTCTGCCCCTCTCCCACCCCAGCTCGTGCGCACACTCGCGCTCTCTCTCAAATAAATAAATAAAATCTTTAAAAAAATATTCTTAGGCACACAAGCCCCCAGTTGTTTCAGCACAAAGACTGCATCAAAAATAGTTTTATATAAAATACTTTAAAAAGAAGAAAGACAAATATAGGAGATGATGCAAGAGCTATATAAAGCAGAGGGGAAACAAATAACTTGGAAGAGCTGTGTTGACTAAAAAAAAAAATACCTAAGATTAAAGAAAAAGATAAAAATATCCATAATAGCCCAGACTTTTAGTATAGATAATGACTATATATGATAGGGGTTGGCAGAGGTTGGGGAGAGAAAAAGGATGAAGGTTTTTGTCTTATTGAGAGGGATATTGACATAAATTTTTTTCAAAAGCAAGAAAAAATTTTAAAATATATAGAAAACTTGAGACAAAGAAAATATAAACAGATCCAATTATATCAATAATAAAAATAAATGTATTTGGACAAAACTCACTACTCAAATGACTAATAAATTGAATATTTTAAATCCAGGTGTATGTTATTTATAAGACACCTCATTAAGAATAAGGACATGCAAAGGTTGAAAGCAAAAAGATGGAAAATGGCATTTTAGGCAAATAAACCAAAAGGCATGTAGCATGTTAGTATCATTTCAACTAAACTCTAAGACCACAAGCATTAGGGGATTGAGAGGGCTGCCATAAAATAATAAAAGTTTTAATTCACCAAGAAAAGAACAACTTTAAGGATAAGTGCCCATAAAATAGCCTCATAAATATTTGGTAACATTTTATAGAATTAAGGTGAATTTATCATGGCTTTTCGGTTACTGGTAGATCAAGTTGACAAAAAAAAATCAGAAAGGATACAGAAAATACGAACCACTCAATTACAAGTTATGACAAATTCAAATAATCTCTCATTTAAAGTTCTTCCAAATAATAGGGAGTTTACATCTTTCTCAAGCACACACAGAATATATGTAGAAATGTAATCATGTACTTGGTCATTAAGAAAGTCTCAATAAATTTCAAACTTAGGTATAAAGTAGACTGGGAACTCTGACCATAGTGAAATTAAATTAGAAGTTAAAAATATAGATTAAAAATGTCCACACATTTAGCAGTATTGCTAAACCATTCATGGATAAAAGGGGAAATATCAAAGTGAAAACTTTTTAAGTATATAAAACTGAATGACAATAAAAACACCATATATCAAGACTTCTGGGATGCAACCAATATGTACTTTGAAGCAAAATTATAGCTAAATACTTATATTCGAATGGAAAAAAAATCTCAAAACTAGTGAGCTAAATGTTATTCTTAAGAAGTTTGGGGTGGGGGGAACACAACAAAATCCAACTCAAATTAGAAAAAAATCAAAAAATAAAAATAAAAGCAAAAATCAACAAAAAAGCAAAAATTCAATAGAAAGGAGATAAAAGGCTAAGAGTTGGCTCTTTGCTAAAACGAACAATATAGATAAATTTCTCAAGATTTATCAAGATAAGATAAAATTATAATAAGCAATATTATGAATGAAAGGGAGAATAACTACACATAAAATAGACATAATAAACAAGACATTTTGATGAAAATGACATGCCAACAATTTCAGGAACTTAGACAAATTCCTACAAAAACATAACTTACTAAAACTGATACAAGAAAAAAAGTTTTGAAGAGTGGTATAATTATTAAAGAAACTGGCACACTGGCTAAAATTATTCCACACACACGCACACAGTACCTGGCCCGGAGGGATTTACATGTGAGGTCAAACTTTCAAGGAACAAATGATGTCAAGTCGATACAAGTTATTCCAGACCATAGAAAAAGGGAGATTACTTCCCAAGCCCTTTTACAAGGGTTGACACTGAAGGAGAATGGGCAGTGGACAAAAGAGAAAGAAATCCCTTCCCTCACGGAACTGACATTCTAGGGTAGGTGTGGGAGGGATGCGCAGTAATTAAGTACAATATGTAGCATTATTAGATGTAGAGATGAAGAAAGACACACAAATGGGAAAGGGGTGGCACCGTCTTACACAGAGGGTCAGGGCACGCCTCTCCCGTGAGGAAGAGCTGAAGGAGGTAGAGAAAGCAATCATGGCCAACTGGGGAAAGGACAGGGCAGTCTGAAGGCACATGCGTGACGGTTGACTTTAAGGAATGAGCGGAAGAGAGTGTGGTTAGGATTAGGTGGCCAACAGGGAGGACGGCAGGAAATGAAGGGCCAGGCCTAGACTTTGACTAGAGAGAGGGACAGAGGGAGACAGAGATAGAGAACTTCTGCTATAGCCCTCTTAGGAGAGCGAGCCTCACCCCCACCATCCCAAAGTCAGCCATGACACAAGCGCCCAGTGGCAGTTTGGAGGGACACAGAAGCAGTATTTCTCAGATGCGAATGATGCAGGAGAAGCAAGAAGCCAATTTGCAGATGGTAGCACAGAGACTGCACACATAGCCAAGACAGGAGTACTTTTTGATAATAGCTGTTTTAACATTGCCTTAAAAAAAAGTAGACTTAGAGCCCTCAGTGAGGTTGGCAGCATGGGGATGTAGGCCAACTTACAGATGGAAAAAATTGAAGCTCGGGCTGCCTGGGTGGCTCAGTCAGTTAAGCATCCGCCTCCGGCTCAGGTCGTGATCCCAGGGTCCTGGGATGGAGTCCTGCATCGGGCTCCCTGCTCAGCGGGGAGTCTGCTTGTCCCCCTGCCTGCCACTCCCCCTGCTTGTGCTCTCTCTCTCTCTCTCTGACAAATAAATAAAATCTTTAAAAAAAAAAAAAAGGAAAAACTGAAGCTCACAGGAGTGAAGTGCCTGGCCCGAGGTCACACAGCTGGTAAGTGACAGCTGGGATGAAGTCCAGACCTTCAGACCTGTGGTCCAGGCCTGTGCCCACTCTGCCGTACCTCCTGGCTCAGAGTCTGTGGGATGCACCCCTCAGACCTCACCTTATTTCTACCTGTAAGTCCTTATTCTCTGTTATTTTTTTTTCCTTCTGGCAATTCGTCATCATACACCACTTGTCTTAGGGTTGCTTTTATGAGCAGCCTGAGTTAACCTCAAAGCTGTAATTTCATTGACAACAAAAACAGCTTTACTCCATGCATCTCTTTCAACTCTCTGAACATAGTTTTGCTCAAAATAATGTCTTCAGCAAATGGGGAAGAGCAAACTCCACTACCCTCCCCACCACCTCTAACACAAAACAAGCCGCAGCCACCGATAACCGTGGTATTTGAGTCAGTTTGTGAGACGGGGTGTCTCGTTGCTGTGAGCCAAGCCCAGGCGTCCTGCCGTCCTGTTCATGCCTCCCTAGAGCTCTGGGGCCTGCCATGTCCTGGGAGGAAGGAGCCCCCACCAAGCTGAACATGCTGTGCCGACTTTATAAATAGCCCTTCAGAAGAACGGGCTCTCAGATTAAGCTCCTGCCAACTCCCTTCTGGTAGCCTTATTTTATTTTTTAACATACAACAGCCACCTTGTACTGACCCCACCCGATGGGAAAAAAAAAAAAAAAACCCTGTGTGGGACTCACAGCCCTGCACCCCACCCACCTGCCCTCCTGGGCATGCCCCATAGTTATTCAGGGGAGAGCTGGTTGAAAAACCTTGAGACCGCTCTGGGAGGACACAGGTGGGTTGCCGAGGCAAGAAATTTCATTAAGAGGCCCCTTGCAGGGGATGGGGGTGAGGGGCACCCCTGGCCCCCCTCCGTTTGTCCTTTCTCTCCTTCTTCCAGCAGCTCAGTCTCCAACAGGTAGAATCTGATCTCCTCCCTACCCCATACCCAAAAGCTGCTCTTAAAAGGGGGAGAGGACATGATTTCTACAAGTAAGAATAATCCCCCCATTAGACTAATATTCACATTTGTATACCACTATACAACTTACACATGGAATCTTCCAGCAGCCCTGTGGGACAAGCCGGGTGGTAATAAGTCTTCCTCCCAAGCTCTGGCCAGGTATCTACCAGGTCTTGTGATGGGCAACCCCCCACTTGCTCAAGCAGCCCAACCGGTCTGCAGGCAGCTCTCCTGCCAGAAAGTTCTTTATATAAAGCTGAATCCCATCTCCTCCAACCTCAGCTGGACCCCCACCAGGGGCTTCTGGCTGAGCTCTCACTGAGACTTAGAAGCTTCCCAGTCCTGCCATGGCAGCCTCCAGACATCACAGGAGGACCAGTGGCATCCCTGGGTCCCCCTGGACCAAGCCACCTGGTTTCTGTCAACCACCCCCCTGTGTCTGAGTTCAGAGCTTTGCACCAGTTTCTCTCTCTTCTCTCATTGTCCATTTGTACAGAGTGAGTTCCCCTTCTGATTAGTTAGAACACGAGCTCCCGGCCAGTGGATGTCTCCTGCCTGGCACTGAGCACGTGCTCGTCCGTGGTTTACCTGCACAGGCCTCCCAATGGCCCCATGAGGTCTGACAGCTGAGGGCGCGGAAGCTCTGAATTGCACCAGGCGATCTGACCGCCGAGCCGGCGTGCCCTACCCTTAGAAGGCTGAGTGCCCGGCACCTAGAAAGTGCTGAGCTTCCATGAAAAGTTGTGGCTGGGGCCAGTAAGTGCCAGAAGTAGTAGCCACAGCAGATAGAAAAGATGATCCCACACTCCAAGTTCATAATTGATTGAAGCCATCAAAAAGGAAAATAAAGGAAGTGCCATTTACGATAGATTAAGGAATGTTTTGGATTCCAACTGGATCAGACAGGTTGGGGGAGGAGAAGCATTCCAAAAAGAAAAAACAGAACGAACAAAGGCACACAGGGTGTGTCTCGGGAACATCAGCTATATAGGAAAAAAAAGGAAAAAAACGTAGGAAAAGGAAAAATTAGGAGATTGGGCTGGATGGAGGGTCCTTTAACAAATCCCCATGGCAGTCTTGCTGGCCCAGGCTCCCCACCAGGCCAGAGTCATGGGTTCTAGAGCTCTCGGTGGAGGGGGGGGGGATCTGGAGCTGTTTCTACATTGACATCCATCCTTTCTCTCCATTCACCTGCAGCATGGCTCCTGGGGGAGAATGAGGCTCCGGTAGCCCGGAGAGGTGTCTCCTGATCCCCAGACAGCCCCCTCCCCTTGACAACCAGGCCCAGCCTCAGCCCAGCCCATTGCCCTAGACAGCTTTACTTTGGCACCAGCTCACCCTTTTCATTCATTCCTTCTTACTTCAGCTCAGATTAATGCCAATAAAATCTTAGCCACGAACGGAACAGATACACACAAGCATTTTCACTATTAAAAGAATGTCTTCCTTATATGAACATTCATAATTGAGGGTCAAATACAACCAATAAGCAGACTTGAAATCAGCCATCCCTGGTTGACTCGTTGACAAAATAATTCACAGACAGTTCTCAGGCCTTCAGCCACAAGGCTGTAAACAAGCTTCCAGTTTCTGAATGAACCATAACAGACACCGAATAAAACCATTCATCTTAAAAATCATCTCAGAACCTGGGAGTGCCTTCTAAAGCGCTCAGATTCAAATGGTCATGTGCTATAGCACAAAATGCCGACCATAAAACCCCATGTTTCTGCTTTATTTGATTTTTGTACTTTTTCAATGAGGTGTCTGGGCATTTCAGTTTGGCTGAGAGAGTCTTGGGATGCTAGTAATTATGTTGGGTAAAACAATGCCCCAGGAAATGTCGCAAGCCAGCTGTGCTATGATTTGAAAAGTCCCTCTAAGTTACCCTCTCTAGCTTTGTAGGTTCACAAGTGATAACAGTTATTCAGTCCCACTGCAGACCAACAGGATTAATTGAGTTTCCATCATGTCTCCAGGATTCCACTCCAGGACATTCCTGAAGAATGCCACTACCTAATATTTTACCCAGTTGATCCTGGAACGCACACTACGATTTCTCAGACCACACATCCTGATTTGGGATGTCAGAACCTAGAGTTACTGTAAGTATGGGGTGAGCAAAGAAAACTATGAGTTCACCCTGCCCTGTGTGAGTTTGCATCTACGGAAGGATGGAGGAATATCTATAACTGTTAACAACCATAGCACAAACAGCAGATAAAGAGTGACAGGGTCTGGGGCAAACAAATTACAAAAGGAGGAAATAATTGTAACTCAGAGAAAGGCTCCCTGGAAAAGACAGCATATCCCTGCAGCTTGGAGCAGAAGTAGGATTTCAAGAAGTAGGAAGGAGTTAGGAGAAAGAGTGCTCTTGCTTACGAGGGAAAATGGAACGTGCATGGTGTATGGGAGGAACAGTAAGTCATGCTCCCCCGTGCCTTGGAGAAGGGTCAGACCAAGAAGACGGGAAAAGTGGGCTGGTCCGATTTTGCAAGATCTCGAATGCCATGACCACAGAGACTGGTTAAGTTTTTCCTTTCCTCCCGTGACTCAGCTAGCCTGCATTCCCCAGCCTCTCTCAAAATGAAGTCCTGGCATGTGACTCAATTCTGGCCAACAGGATGTAACAGAAGTGATGTAATGTACTCCACTTCCAGGCCTGGCCTCAGTCCCACCTCCTGAGGCCGCAGCTGGGCCTCCATCCAGGGGCTTCTGCTCTGTCTGATGGTTTGAACGTCAGCACCCATGGCACACTTGGAGCCACACAATGGAGATGGCCTCACCCTTGATTGGTTGTGTGATACAGAGCACAGTACCACCTCCCACACCAGCCTGCTTCCAAGGGGACTTTTCCTGAGCAAGAAGGAAACTCACATGGTGTGGGGTCCCTGAGATTTCAGGGCCCATCGCTGAGCTCCGAAGTCAGCATTTCTCCACTAAAATTCAAGGTTTGGGGGTTGCATGCTCCTCCCCAGGCCCCCGAGAGCTGGGCTTTTGGGTGGTGAGCCCTGTGGCAGTGCGGAAGCCGGTGTTGACCATGGCAGGGGGCCTTGCTCAGAGACCACAAAAGGGCTGATGAGAGACGAGATGTGAGCTCAGGCAGCGACGTGGGAGGAGGGAAACCAGGGGCTGATTCTCATCATCCACTCACTTCTTCCTACTCAACTTTTATGCCCCTGGTTATTGAAACAGATTTCTCAAAGGTCACCACTGACCTCCTCGTCCTTAATCCAGGATTCTTTCTTCATTAGCATCGTCAGCCTGTGGTGTGTGACACCTTGAACCACTGCCCCCTTTCTCGGCCTCTCTTACCCCTCTGCCTCCCTGGCTCTTCCCATCTCTGAACCCTCTGTCTCTCTCTCTCCATCAACTCTTCTGCCTCCACCGGACCCTCACAATAAGTCATCCTGAAGCTTCTGGCGTGGAGCCTGCACTTCTCTCTTCTAGATGCATGGAATCCCTGGGGGGTCTCATTCACCATCTGGCCTCTACCTTCCTGCTCATGACCCCTGGAGCTACCTCACCCGCCCTGACTTTTCTGAGCTCCAGATCAAAGTGTTCAGTTTGCCGTGTGAACAGCCCTGCACAGATGTCCTGCAGGCACCTCAAGTGCAACCTGTCTAAAACAGAATTCATTCTCTTGTCACTGCCTTTCATGACTCTCCACCCTCCAAGTGAATCTGCACCTTCTCCATCTCTGGTTGTGGGAGACCAGCGGTGAGTGGTTCAGCGGCAGGCGTGGCATGAAGAGCTTGACTATCTTGAGAAAATCAAGATGTGACATCCAAGTTCTAAGAGCCCCACCTTGAATCCCAACCCTTTTAGAAAACTGATCTAACTCTTATTCCAATTTCATGGCCTATCATCCCATTGTCTTGATTCCCATAAAACCACCCCTCTCCAACTCACATGGCAAGGTGTCCACTCCACTCACATTTCAAGGCAGGTGGCCCTTTCTTGTCATCTCCTCACTTACCCTGGGTTTCAATTCCTTCTTAGTCAAGTTGCTTCTCACTTTTCCAATCTGAAGAAGTTTCCTTTTCAGAGAGCAGAAGGCAAAGATCATTTGAACAATTTTGCTCATTCTCAGTCATCAAAGGGCATCATGGCATTTCCACCAGGTTGTAAGCCTATCCCTTCCTCGATCTTCCTGCTCAAAACATAGGTTTCAACCTTTTTCATTCCCTTCATATTTTCACATATTTTAGTTCAATCCATGCTCTACCTGGATTAGTCATGACTCTTTTGGTCACAAATGGCAGAAATCCAAGCTAAGGAGGGATTTAGTGGTTCGTGGGACCAAGCCATAGGCAGAAGGCAGGCAGGAATGGAGAGGGCTTATGGACAGTCACTGGGCCACGTCAGAGCCTCAGAGCCCACTGGGTTCACCCTCCCTGCTCTGGTCAGTTTCTCTGGTGTGCAGACTTCTTCCAGCCAAACCAGGTTCTTTGTGGGGTGGATTCTTGTCAACAGCAGCTCTGACTCATCCTTGACAGCTCTTTAACCAGAAAGTAAGGGCCTTTCTCTGGGCTCCGGTATGAAAAAGCCCAGGGAAAATTCTGGTTAGCTCAGCTTGACTCAACCTGATTATACTTCTTGGAACAGTCACTGTGAACAAATTGGCGAAGTAATTTACCCATCCTGGGTCACATACCCATTTCTGGCATCAAGGAAATAGAATCTGCTGCCCAGGGTGCTGGGCAGGAAAATTAATAGATGTCTGTTCTATTAGCTTCCCTGTAAGTATATTTCCTTCAATGTATGTGCCTTTCCTGACCTATCCTCTATCTCCAGTATGGCAAACAGTCGCCAGTTACCGAGTGGTCTGTTACGAACACAGACCAGAGAAATCAATCTTCTCCATGTGCTGTGAAGAGGAGAATATTACAGACTTCCAGTCCAGGAACTCTGCAGGGGACAATGATCTCCAGTGATCACTTCTGGCCATAATTGTCTTCATCTCTGTGATCCTAATTCAAGGCATGCTGCCTTTTGGCACCACCTCACCTCCTTTTCTGCACTGCTCCCCACTGACCCTTGCTCTAACTATCAACTTCTCAGCTGCCAAAGCCAAGCCCAGAGTTCCCCTTTTCTGGTCTCCTAAATTCCCAGTGATGACACCTTACTCAGGAATATCCTTCCCCAAAGTCTATTCTCCAGAAGACTAAAACCTTATGTAGTTAAAAATAGCTAGATGCTCGGGAAGAAAGCAGACTGACAAGTAATTCACCCCCAAGCGTGAATGGCAATTGTCCTCCAATGGCATCATTAACCCTACTGAATTTCTAATGGGTTGAAGATCGCTATGGCCTGCATTGCATCCCACCAAAAATCCGTAGTTAGAAGTCCTAACCCCTTCAGATTGTGCCTCAGAACGCAACCGTATGTGGAGACAGGGTCTTTAAAGAGGTAATTAAGTTAAAATGAAGTCATTAAGGTGTGGCCCTAATCCGACATGACTGGTGTCCTTGTAAGAAGAGGGATCAGGACACAGACACACATAGGGAGCAGACCGTGTGAGGACACAGGGAGAAGCTGAGGAGAAAGACCAGAGAGGCTCTGCCGACATCTTGACCTTGGACTTCCAGCCTCCAGAACTATGAGAGCTAAATGTCTGTTGTTTCAGCCTCCCTGCCCTCCCAGTCTGTGCTACTTTATGGCCGCCCTTGCAGACTAATGCCTCTCTCTTCCCATAGGCCTAGAAAAATGGCAAGCTGCCTCCTCTCTTCAGAAAGGCTGCAATTTCCCCTTCCGGCAGATCATTCCTGAAGTGGATCAGGGGACCCCACTCATACTTTCAAACACACATGGAAAAACAGGATGTACATACCAGAAATATTTCACCTCCTTCACTCTCTCAGCGGAATCTTTATAACGCAGAACTGAGATGATCCTTTCCCAAAATGATGAATAAAGTTGTAAAAAAATACACTATCCAGGACTCGAGGACTTGGT
Organism: Phoca vitulina; assembly: GCF_004348235.1. Classification (NCBI taxonomy): domain Eukaryota; kingdom Metazoa; phylum Chordata; class Mammalia; order Carnivora; family Phocidae; genus Phoca; species Phoca vitulina. Next base: position 5,426,141 of record NW_022589734.1, read on the forward strand.
TTATAAAGTACGATGTGGCACGCGGGTGCTTTGTGATGGCCTGGGACAGGACGGGTGCCCCAGAACCAGAGTGTGCGCACCCTGGGTGGACATCTGACTATAAACCACGTGGAGAGCACAAGTCGAAGTTGGCTCTGACCAGAATATCAAGTAGGCTGCATTTAGCTGCCAGACCGAAGGCACTCATCTCTGTCTGTAGGGAAATAGACGTTTCCAACTTAAAGTTTGTAACACTCGTAATCATTTTGGTGAGATTTTTCCCAGACGGTCCCTGGGAACCATCAGCACAGATGTTTCCTGCATGTTGAAGGCACGGATATGGAATCTTTGAACTCGTCCAGTGACGAGGCAGGCTGAGAGAGCGGGAGGAGAGCGAAGTCGGCCACCGCCAGCCAGGCAAGGACAGGGCTGGGCAGCCAGACTCTTCGTGGACAGAGCCAGCTGTCCATTTAACATGAGGGCTGCTTCTTTTTTCTTTTTAAAGAAAACACTAATAACAATGGACAGGACACAAAGGTCCAGCCAAAGCAAAACCCTGTCAGAACAATCAAGACCCTCACCTGACAGGCCCAGGGGACAAGCTTGGGAAGTTGGGTGGTGAGGCTGGATGCTGAGAGGGGCCTTCCAGAGCCCTCCCATGTTACAGCGGGGGACAGGTCCTGGGATGCAGAGTGACTTGGGTTAGTTCACACAGCTATGAAGAGAAAGACTTAGTCAAACCCAGACTTGAGCATATTTTCGCTAATTCACACTTTCAGTTCTCTGCTTACTCTTGTCTTCTGGAATCCCCCTGAGCACTCTCTGCCCAAACATGCGTCCCGTGGGTGCCTTCTGACTGCCTCTGCCTTCACCCCAGCAACCTCAGTGGCCTGCCTTCCCACACCCACCTCCAGCCGGAATCTTCCTTCCTTCCCTAACCTCACTTACACTGAGTCACTCTCTCTCAGGTTTGCTCCCTCTCAGTCACACTCTGTCCCTGGGCACTGTCACAGCTTCCTAGCTCCCTGTGTTTTGGGTCACACTGGCTCTCCCTTAGGCGCGGATGCCTTCCAGAACCATCTCTCTGCTACAGTAACTCTGCAGCTAGCATGTTACCCTTTACAACTGAGGCAATGGAGTACAGTATCATGAGGCAGGACTTCGGGATCAGAAGATCGGGTTCAGGTCCTGGCTCCATCAATCTCTGGCTGTAGGATCTTGGGCAAACCTCTTTACATTGTGAAACCTCCAATATTACGTAAAGGACACCATAATTATCCTTACTGTTAATGTATAGCCGACTTGGAATCAAACCCTTGGATTCCTGTTCCGACTCTGTCTCTTATTAGCTGTATAACTTCGGTCAGCTTCCTGAACCACCTTGGCCAGTTTTCCTTCTGTACAATGGGGATGACAATGATAAAACCTACCTGATGATCATTCTGTACAATGGACTTAAAACAGAGTCTGGCATATAGGAAATACCTTAGAAATGTTTGGTATCACCATTTGCAAGCTATAAAGTACAATACAGAAGTTACTTATATAATTTTAAGTGACCAATTGCCCTCCAGCATTGCCATATCATACGGGAAAGGTCTCTTTTGGTTGCAGAGAAACCTAACTCCAAGCATCTGCAATAAAAGAAGGACATCTGGGGACTCATGCCATGGCAAAGTCCAGAGGTAGCTGTGGTGTTGGGCTCTGTAAAAATCTTGCCTAGAATGGGAGGAGGTGGAGAAGGCTGCAGAGAGAGGCAGGTCCAGCTCTGTGTTAAAGTTATCAGACAGAGACTTGGTTCCTGCCTGAGTTTATATGCCTAAGTTTATAGTCAAAAGGCTCAATTCAGAACAAGAATATGAGATAGCACAAGTAAGTGGATATGGCCCATGCTGTTCTGATCGTAGCCAATGAGGTTTATCCGAGGCGCGATTATTGCTAATTGAAAACTGATCCCATGCAGAGGACATGCACCATCTGGCACCCCATGCTTTTTTAACCTAGGTGCTTTCTGTGTCCAGTCCTATCGGGAAGGCTGTCAGAGGCCTGCCCCGTCACACACGCACTTTGCAGAGAGGCACACACTGATGCACAGAAGTCCTCCCACTGCGTGTAGGGAATCACGAGGCCCTCGAGATGGGAAGAGCCGCCTGGGGGAAAAGGGGGAGAAAAGAGCAGGAGAGAGCATCAAGGGTGGCAGTGAGAGTCCACGGGCTGCTCAGTGGTCTGGCCACCGTGTCCACTGGAGACCCCAAAAAGAGGCGATGCTAAACTCCCAGGGACTTTGGGTCCCTCCAGATCCCTTGGCAAGTCCATTTACTTCCAGCATAACTGAGATGTTTATCTCAATTTCTGGAAAATTACATCCTCTCTACCTTAATCCACCCACCCTTCACCAGCCCACCCTAATGTGTGCTGTGGTTACAGGATGTGAAGCCAAGAACTGCCTTGGGGTCCAGAGGACACACTTCATTTGCTGGGGAATTAATTCATCCATGTGCTTCATGTAACAAATGTAAGGCTCTTTCCAAGCAACAGCATTGCATGCTCCAAAATTATTTTTGCCTGTGCCAGATTATATGGCCCCAGAGCTAGGCGTTTGACCGCAGAGTGACTGGGGACAACTGGTCCTGACTTCAGGGTCAGAAGAGGAGACAGTGCGGTGCAGGGGAAAGCGCGGGACCTTTCAGATCAGTCGCCACTCTTCCACTGACTGGAGGTTGACCTTGGACAAGGCTCTAGGCCACCTCAGCCTCGGTTTCTTTATCTGTGAAATGGGGATAAGTGTGTCTGCTGTGTCTACAGAGATGGCACCCAAAAAACAAATCATGAAGACTAGGTTTATGAAAGGCGTTTTCTGTTAAAGAGCCTGAGCAGGTGATTCTGGCTCTCCCACTTGACCCACTCCCCTGCCCACCTCCCCTGTGACTTCTCAGCCTAGAAGGCCACTTCTCTTCCTTTAGAAACAATAATGAAAATAGTAATATCCAACACTAGTAAGTGTGAGGCGGTTTTACACATAATCACTCATTAAATCCCTGCTAGAGTTCTAAGGTATCTATTATCATTCCCATTTTACAGCCCAGAGAGTCCAAGTAACTTGCCCAATGTCACACAGCTAGGATGGGGTGAGCCTTTATGAGAACCCACGACACCGGAAAGGTGCCCCACAGCATCCTTGAGGAGCTTCTGGGCTTTCCGCCTGAAGCAGGGCAGGTTCATTTCCCTGATGAGAGGACCAGGAGTACGTTGCACGCAAGCCGTACTACCCGTCCTGGGGAGCCATGCAGGTAACCGCACCAAGGCCACGGTGAACCCCACTCCGCAGCACCTGCTTCTGTATTTTCTCTCAAAATGAGAACAGAGTTTGAGATGCCTCCGCCACATGCTGAGTCAGCTGGGGGGGGGGGTGGCGAGGGGGGTGGAACCACGGGCTCAGGGACAGAAAAGCAGCCACAGATAAGCATCAGCTGAGCACTCTGGCTTCACTGCCACCTTCTCCCAAAATGTATTTCTAAGTAAATGACGAATGGCAAAGCTTAAGGACGAGGACCTGGTTTAAGGGCAGTAGATTTGCTAAAACACCACCATGGGAGGAAGCAAAGGTTTCTGAAAGTGGAAAAAATGAGAGAAGTGGAAAAGAGCGCAGATTCTGTGACTGATGGAAAGAGTATCTGACCCATGGAACAGGGGGCGGGTGAGGGGATCAAGAGCATCCCATCCGAGGAGAATTCCACCTTCAATCTCCTGTTCTCTTGCCTTTTCTGACTCTAAAAGGTAGTTTTCTCTTTTACAGAGTATTTCCTCACACCCCAGTCTCTTCCTGCAAAGTGATTTTATAACTTCAGCTTGTGCCAAAGGATATAAAACACCCTCTCAGGCTCCCCTTCTTGCTGGGCAATGTGCTCTGGTGGAGAAGCTGCGGTATTAAATGTGCAGGTGTGGAGGGCATGGTATAAATCCTAGGAGCGCTGTAGCCTAAGCAATCGTGCTTTTCCATTACTAAAACAAAGTTAGGAGATGAGAAAGTAGTATCCAGGGTATAGGACCTCTACATCTTCGGCAGTGAATTCAAACCTCAGAGCCCAGATTGCATTTTAATAGTATCAAATTAGCATAAAGGACTTTCCCCCCTGTCTGTGGTAAATAATTGACCCAATTCTCCCAGGCACATTTTTAAAAATGCAGAACCCATTTGTGTTCATTCAAGGCGACACAAAACAGTCTATTTTATCTAGTAATTCAGGGTGTCTCTTCACTGCACTCCTGTAAACTCAATGTCGATACAATGTACCCTTTGCAGTGGGAGTTCCCAGACCCGCCAAGTTCTCCCTTAACCTCTGCAGTGCAGAAATGTCCAGCAGAAACCTCGCGGAGAGCCACTCAGGGGTCAGCAGGTGTAGACCAGATGCAGGCTCAGCCTTCGACCACCAGCTCATTCACCCATTTTGATACGGAAAACGCAGGGCAGGTTTTCCAGCTTGTCTTACCTTGAGATTTGCAAGATGGGAAACTCCCAAGAAAGGAGAAAGAAAGCAGAGCTGAGGAAGAGAAACCACGAAAAGCAGTTGTGACCCAGCTGTGTTTTGCTTTTTTATAGCATTGCTCCATCTCCCGGGGGCTTTCCTGCGCTTTGTCACGGCAGCCTTCTGAGGTCAGAAGGACAAGTATGTGGACCCCTATGTCACTGATGACCCAGCCAGGTGAAGCGCCCTCCCACTCAGCCAGGCTGGTGCCCATGGGTTCCGACCCCGGCTTCAGTGCCTGTCCCCTACGGTGCACTGCAGGCAGGGACAGGGGGGTAATGACAGGAAAAGGACTGAGTCTGGCCCTTGGCACTTACCTGGTGGAAGTGAGATCCTTCAGCTTCTTCACAGCCTAAGAGCCCAACAGCTCAACTGTTCCCCAAGCATCGCACAAGCCAGAAGGGTCCCCACATCCAGCGTAACGGCCACCTTGCGTTGGGCAGCAGGAGGCCTCTGACTAGCCATGCATATCCTTCAGTCACCCTTAAACAGTTGTCGAAGGCCTTCTGTCACTAAAGCTCCCTGGGTGGTCCCTTTTAAAGTTCTTTTCAGGGGCTCCTGGGTGGCTCAGTCGTTAAGCGTCTGCCTTCGGCTCAGGTCATGATCCCAGGGTCCTGGGATTGAGCCCCGCATCGGGCTCCCTGCTCAGCAGGAAGCCTGCTTCTCCCCCTCCCACTCCCCCTGCTTGCATTCCCTCTCTCGCTGTTTCTCTCTCTGTCAAATAAATAAAATCTTTAAAAAAAAATTTAAAAAAAATAAAAATAAAGTTCTTTTCAGTTTCTGCAGAATAAAATAGTAAGTTGTGTTGGTCTGGATCCTCCAAAAAGCAGTGGCCAAGATGGAACTAAATATGCAAGAGTTTCATGAAGGGAAATGCTTGGGTCAAGAGAAAGAGGAAGGGGTCCAAGGAAGGTGTGGGATCTGTCTTCATGCCCCCACCACCCGCAGTCCTTGAGGGCAGCAGCCCATGGGAGGTGTGGCCTCGGCACAAACCCAGCACAGGACTTCGTGCCCCAGCTGGGGTCTTAGTCATGGACGCTCCCCCACTGCCCAGAGCAGGGGGTCTGCAGAGCTCACTCTAGAAGCCACCATGAGGTAGGTAACAGTTTCCAGACAGAGCCTGTCTTCCCAGCTCTGCGCCCCCTTAAAACCCTCCGCAGCTCTGGCTGCCAAGCCATTGAGGAGGCTCTGCGCGCCTCTTTCTCTGCATCTCTGACAATTTGCCAACAGGGTTCCAGCGACCCCTGCGACCTAATCCCACTGTACTTACGGCTTGGTTCACAAGGGGGAGGGCGCTATGGATTCATCATGAGAAAGCACATCGCAGAGTAGAAGTGAAGCACGTGGGGGCTTGCATCCGATCTGGCAGCATTGTCGAGAGAGAATCCCTCTGGGAAATCAGGTCTCATCTCTGAGTCTGCAGCATCAAAGCCTTTTCACTTAAAAATGCTGCATTTCAGGAGAACTGTCATCTTCACTCACACTTGCAGCAATTGCTCTACACAAATTCCAAGGGACAAGGTAGCATCAAGGTCCACTCTCCCTTGTCTTGGAGGCCATGTAAGGTCAAGCACGAGTTGACAAACGGTGTCCAAATCAAGGGGCGTGGGGGAAATGCCCCCAGTACTTTGGAAGCATTTATCCCACGAAATTCCACTGGGACTTTGCACATTCTCCAGCACATCAGAAAATGGAACTCTAGCAGATTCTGTCAGTTCTATCAGTTGCAAGAAGGGGAGCAGAATCGGTTGTTTGTTGGTGTGCAGCAAGTTAGCTGCAGGTCATTGGGGCTCTGTGATCACTTCTCAAAGAGGTGTGCAGGCTCCCCTCTGGATTTCCTTGCAGTTTTTTGTTTGTTTGTTTGTTTTTTACTGTGACAAAATACACATAAAACTTTACCAATTTAACGTGTACACAGTTCGGTGGCATAAGATGCATTCTCAGAGTTATGCAACCATGACCACCATCCATCTTCCCAAACTGAAACGCTGTACCCATTAAACGAGTCCCCATTCTCCCTCACGCAGCCTCAGGCAACCCCCATTCTGCTTTCTGTCTCTGTGAATTTGGCTACCCTAGGAGCCTCATCTAAGTGGAACCATCCTGTATTTATCCTTTTGTGGCTGGCTTAGTTCACTGAGCATAATGTCCTCCAGGTTCACCCATGCCGCAGCCTGTGTCAGGGTCCCTTCCTTTTCCAGGCTGGATTGTATTCCAGTGTATGTACAGATTCCTTGGGTTTTACATATGTCCCTAAAGTCATGGATCTCAAGATGTCTTCTGATGAGAATCCCATGGGGAGCTTGTGCGAAAGGGAGGTCCCCAGGTCCCACCTGCAGAGATGCTCCTGCAGCGAGCTGGCGCTGGAGGCTCTGTGCTGCTGCTGGTGCATCAAGCGCATTGAGCACATTAAGAAGCACTGCTGGGCAGACGGAAGGATGAGGAGGCTGAGCAGAGAGTAGCTGGGGTGCCCGGCCAGGGCAGGGACCAGCAAGGGAAGCCGAGCTGCCGAAGCGTAAGATGCAGCAGACACCGCCAGGCAGCTTGAAGGAGTTACACCGGGACCCCTCCTCCAGCCCTCAGCCAGCAGCCCAGGACATGATGGCCGAGCCCCTCCACCCACGCTGCCAGTTGGTCATGACCTATCGTGTGCATCAGGGGCTCCGGCTTTGAGTCCCGACTCTGCTTCTCACCAGCCGCACGACCCTGGACAAGTTATTCAACTTCTCTGGGTCTTATTTTCTTCATTTCTAAAGTGGGGTTAAAAGCATAGTACTCACCTTACGCTACAGCACTGCCATGAGGATAAAATGAGCCAATCGTTTACAATGCTTAGTGTGGATCTGAATGCACAATAAGTGCTCGTGAACAGTAGCTTTCCTCCTGCTAATGTTTTCATCTCTTCCACTTATCTACAGCTGCATAACAAACTACCCAAAACGTAGTGGCTTAAAACAACAAAGGCATTTATGTTGTTCCCGAATCTGGCATCTGGACAGGTCTCAGCAAGGACAGCTCATCTCCAGTCCATTAGACATCAGCTAGCGAGGCTGGAAGGCTGCTGGCTGAAAACACCTGGAAGCTGGGGCCTCACCTGTGAGGTGTTGCTGGTTGTCTGCCGGGGCCTTGGGCAGGGCCATGACTGGAGCACCCACGTGGTGCTTTCCATGCTGCCTAAAAACGGGAGCAAGCATCCCCAGAAAGGGAGAGCCAGAGACAAAGAGACAGAGAACCAGAGACAGAGAGACAGAGACGGAGAACCAGAGATAGAAAGCCAGAAATGGAAAGCCAGAGACAGAGAGAAAGAGACAGAGAGCCAGAGACAGAAAGACAGAGACAGAGAGACAGAGACAGAGAGCGAGGCAGAAACTGTGTAGCCTTTGAAAGCAGCTTTCCGAAGTCATCCAGTGCCATTTCTGCCACATTCTCTCTCTCTGCAGTGAGTCACCCGAGCTGGCCCATATTCAAAGAGCGGGGAATTAGAGCCCGCCTTTCGATGGAGAAATGCCAAAGAATGTGTGGAAATGCTCCAAAACCACCACATTACCTGACACCCGCAGGGTGGGCCAGTTTCTTCTGATCTTGTTTCCCGGCTTCACGAGGTAACGAGATCCAAATCCTTGCATTTACTGTGCCTTATCTACAATGCTTCACCAGCCCTTCACAGCCTGGTCCAACACCCCTGAGGCCGTGTGACTGTTGGGCAACCACTGGCCCCGTCATGATCTGACACACAGGGGCAAAGTTGGCATGGAAAATCACATCAGGAGAGCAAGCGTGTGGGAAGGGAGAAGACAGGAATGGAAGACAGGTAATGTCACAAGCTCAGTCCCTCCAACACTTTCTGCACTATGCAACCAGCAGCGCTCTCATGCAAAAATGTGCCACGAGTAGGGTTGTGAGAGTTCAGCCCAGCTCAGCTCTCAGTGCTCTGTCTGCAATTCACCTTGGCAGGTGGGGTCTAAAGCTCAGAGGGTGGGTACCACCCCAGGGTGACAGACACAGAGAGGGGTATCCACAGCGGTGGGGAGTCATGGGCTCCCCAGGGACAGCAGGGTCTGAGCAGACGGCCTCCCAGCCACCCTAGGCAAAGGAGGGAATTCCAGACTTCTGGCCTGTGGCGCTATGGTGGTCAGGCTTCCGAGCTGTGTCCGGGAGCGCAGGGAACCTCAGGACTGTGTGACAGTGACCAAGGCACCCCATGGCCCACCCGGGCAGCACTTGTTTCTGCAAGTCTAGTCGAAATGCTAATGTGAAGCCTGGTGCCTCTGCTTCCCTACCTTGGGGATGGAGACCAAACCTTTAGGAGGGGTTCTTCAGTTCTTCAGGAAACAGGGATCCCGCCTGAACTCAGAAGGAAGCAGATCTTGGAAGTGGGCCTCTCCCATTAACACAGTCATCCCCAGCCACAGGGAATTTTGCTCCCTAAAGGACATTTGTCAACATCTGGAGACATTCTGATTGTCACAGGTAGGAAGGGGGTGCTTCTAACATCTAGTGGGTAGAGGCCAAGGATGCTGCTAAAGTCCTACAATGCCGGGGCCAACGCCACAACAAAGGGTTACTGGGCTCAAAATGTCAGTAGTGCTGAGGGCTAGAAACCCCAAATTAATTTAAACTCCCCCTCCCAGGTATCCTGCAGCTCCCAAGGCTGAAGAAAAACCAGGTCCAGCTCACAGACCTGGAAGCCTCTTTTCTTTTTCCTGCCAGAAGACCCCACTCCAGAGGTGAGGCAGCTTTTAAGACCATTCAAAGGTCATAACATGATGTGGCCTACCTACCCTGTCCTTGTAGGGGACGCCCTGTCAATGATTCTTCCCAGAACAAGGACGGCCTGATTTTCCATCCTGCTTATACTTTGAAGCAGTTGCCATCTTCTTCACAGAAGAAGGAAAAACGGTCCCAAAGTGAGGTCCCCTTCAGGTAAGACCACCATGACACGTTCACTGAGTGTCAGCTACATGGGAAGCACTTAGCACTCCCTAAGTTTATGCCTCCCCTGTCCCCACAGGTCTCATCCATAGTCCAGACCACCACTGTGGCCCTGAATCATCCAAGAATGTTTCAGTTAGGGTCAGTGGGATCTATTTATTATGACCAAAAAGGGTGCTATCCTTTAGAAAGATTTGCACCAAAGAATTGAAACTTGACCAGACAGCTCAAGCAGCATAGTCTATTAATTAGTCAGGGTTCTCCAGAGAAAAAGAACCAATAGGATATGTGTATGGAGAAAGGGAGAAAGGTTTTTTGTTTGGTTGGTTAGTTTTTTTTTTAAGGAATTGGCTCACATGATTGTGGAGGCTGACAAGTCCGAAATCTGCAGGGCAGGTGGGCAGGCTGGAGACCCAAGGAGGAGTTGATGCTGCAGCCATCTGGAGGCTGAATTCCCTCTTCCTCAGGAGACCTCAGTCTTTTTTCTTCAGGCCTTCAACTGATTGGATAAGGCCCACTCACATCATGGAGGATAATCTGCTTTACTCAAAGTCTAGTGACTAAAATCTTAATCTCATCTAAAAACTACCTTCACAACATCTAGACTGGTGTATGACCAAACAACTAAATAGTCTGGCCAAGTTGACACATAATTAACCGCCACAGCTACTTACATAGAAAACTCATTGTCATTAAAATAGATTATTTTAAAGCACTTAGTTGTAAGTACTGAGCAAAAGAGTATACATTCTTTAGGATCTTGGTTGACATTCCTTCTATATAAACTCCTTAAATGACCCTCTACAGCACTAAGCTCTTTAAGTTAACTAAAAAAGGTAGCTTATAAACCTGACAGGATAATCTTGGATAATAATAATGATTTTTTAAAAGCCTATACAGAACCAGAGAGACGAATATGAAGAATCCTCCCGTAGCCAATTTCAACCACCATCAATGTTCTACCTTACCTGTTTTATATGCCCGCTCTCCACAAACATACATAGATACTTTCTTCTGCAGCTTGAAGTAAATCTCAGCCATCATGTTGTTTTCCCCGTAAATATTTCAATATGTATCTTTAACAGATAAGACTTTTGAAATATAGCGATAACACCATTGCCCCACCCAACAAAATCAACAGCATCTAATACAGATTTCATGTTAGGTTTTCCCCAATTGTCTGAAAAATATCTTTTTCCAGTTGGTGGTGGGATACTCTGAAGGGAATTGACCTTCTGGAGAATCAAAGTAGAGAAACAAAAGAGTTTTTGCCTTTGGACTTCTCAGCTGGAATATCCCTTCCTCCCTACCTCCACCCCACGCATCATTCTCTAAGCAGAGCCAAAGGTCAAGGGGACACTTTCAGAGTGTGGTGAGGAAGTAGGGGAGTGTAGTGCAGACTTCTCCTCCAAGAGATCCTACCTCCTTGGACAAACAGCCCTTTCTCTGTCCCCGTTCTATGAGGGGCCAAGAGATCAGAGGGCACACCTTGACTGCCAGCAAGACCCACTGCAGAACTGCGGTGACTCCGTGTGGGCCACGAAAGTTCAAGGATCTTCGGACATACTTAGAATGGGCTGCCTCCAGAACTTAGGTCTTGGAGGGGTGAGGAAAAGAGGAACACTCGATTATTTACATGTACAAATACATAACTATCTTACTCTGAAACCCTTTGAAGGCTCTGGATGTGCAAAATCATTCATGTACATATTTTTGAGCAAAATTTATGGAGCGACACCCAGAGAGGTTGGGAACCTTTGTGGGACAAGTCAAGGCTGAATGTAACACAACCTGTCAGTCTCCCTTCCTAGAGTTCTGTGCACTCAATATTAGGATCTGTGTCCAAGCTACAGGTTCTAACAGAAATAACACTATGTGTTAATTACAGGTTTTTTTAAAAAAAGTAATTTTGTTTCAATCCTATTAGCTCTGCAGATAAAAATAGTTTTTAACACTTTTATTAAACTTAGTTTCCCTTGTGTTTGCTTCCCCAGGTATAAAAATTAACTCATCTGCTTTATAGACATTTTAGGAATCCCTCCCCATTTTTATAAAATAAGTTCTGGATTCCAGAAGGATGATTTTTCAGGCAGTATCACTGGTTTTAAAATCAAAGGCTCTGGAATCGGATCCCAACACTTATATTCTTAATAGCTATCAGACCTCAGACAAACTCATTAGCCTCTTTGATGTCATTTCTCCACCTACAAACAGAGGACAGTAATATCTCTGTCACAGGGCTATTATGAAGGGGTAACAAGATATCACATTCCCATTCAACAAACACTTATGGAGTGCCAGGCACTGTCCTAGGTGTCAAAGATACAGCTGTAAACACGTCCTACAAGGTTCTTGCTCTCAGAGCTTTCGTTCTGTTTAAGAAAGCCAAAAAATAAGAGAAAAGGAAATATGAAGGTGGGAAATATACAAAACATGCACAGTGAGGCAGATGGGGGCTGAGCATGAGTCTTGTAGGCTTCAGAAGGGGTTTGGATTCATTGTCATTGACCCCCAATGCATTAGTAGGTATATGCTGCTTGCAATGATCACTCTGTCCACTTTGCAGAGAAACGACTGGAAAGCGGTAGGAAGAGGAGCAGTGGGGTCAGGCAGAGACTGTTAGAATACCTCAGTTGAGACAAGACAGTGGCTTAGAGGAGGATGTGAGCGGTGCCATCGGGGAGAAGTGGTCAGATTTGGAAGACACTTTCAAAATAAATCTGCCAAGATAGGTGGATAAATGTAAGGAGCAATAGAAAGAGATGCATCAGGAATGATTTCTGTGTTTGAGGTCCCAGAGAGTGTGTAAGATGGTGGTGCCTTTTATTGAGACAGAAAAGACTCGGGAGAAACTGTCATGAGGAAGTAGAAAAGCAAGAGGTCTGTTATGGCCACGTAAGTCTGAGATGCTTAATAAAGAGCTAAGTGAGCATGTCAAGCTAGCAGGTGGACTTAGGCATCTAGAGAAATCAAACTATTGGGAGTCTTCAGTATATAGATGGTATTGAAAGCCAAGGTTGCAAATGAGATCATTAGGGAGAAAATAGGAGTAAGCATCAACAGTGGGGCTGGAAGGGGATCCAGAGCTGAGTCTTAGAATATTCCAAAATCTAGAATGGAATATACTGGGAAGGAGGAGCTGGTAAAGTGGCAGGAACTCTAGAAGAATGGAATGGAAGGAAAGCTCAGAGAAATGTTTCCAAAAGGAAGGAGTGGTCAACCTTGCCAAATATTGCTGAAAGACACAGCAAAAAGGGATGGCAATGGACCATGGGACTTGGCAAGACACAGGTCTTTGTTACCTTTGGTAACAACGGTTTCAGTGGTACCGTGGGGTGGAAGGCCTGCCTGAGGATTCAGGAGAGAAGGAAAGGTGGAGAAGTGGAATAGACAATATGGTGTCATTCTTCTGGGAAAGAGAACAGAAAAATGAATCAGTAAGTAGAGAGGCACAGAGATGACAGAAGAGTTAAGGACATTTCGGCAGTCCCTTGGGAAGAATGCAGTAGAGAGGGAGAAATTGATAAGGCTGGATAGAAAGGTGGTCTTTGTAAAAGTTTTTATTTTGTTAATAATTCGTGTAAATATGCATTTATTTATACTGTTTATTTCACCTAAGGATTCTTCAGCTTAGAGTCTATTTCTCCGGTACTACTATAATACCAGAGACATATTTAAAAGTTACACTTTTTAATAGGATGACTCTGTAATCCTCTGTTTGTGAGAAAATGTCCCCAAAGGACTGGCTTAATTGGATATATGAGATCCTTAGACATGCAAATGCTCACAACCTTAAAATTATTCATTTCCACTATTCTCTACTACACCAGATAAAACACATGGTCACTCCCATTTATGACCTCAGCTCCTGACAAGCTGAATTACTCACAATTCCCCAAAGGCCACATTGTTCCAGACTGCTGCACCTGGGACCCTCACCGCCCCCATGTATCTACCCCAGGAACACCCTCCTGTCACGTTCTCTGGAAAACTTCCCTCCCTGGGGTCTGCACTAACCTCTGTAGATCCCTTCTCCTTGTTTTCTTTTCATAAAGGGAATGTGGGACCCAAGAGATCATTATGAACCAAGGATTACGAGGAAGCCAACTCTGAAACTGAGGTTCATTTAACAAAAGCAGTAATGATTTCACAAAAATAATGTGGATGCTTGTAGAAACTACAAGCAAAACAGAAAAGAAAAAAAGAAGAAATCAACATTCAACTATGATCACACCCCCAGAAACAACTACCATTACCATTTTGCTCAATGTCCTCCAGACTTTCTGTAATTCCGCATTTTCCTGCATAGCAATGAGCTGTCCTAAGACAGCAGAATTACTCCTAGATAACTGTCTTTGGCTTACTGCGGTGACTACCACAGGGGCTTGCTTAATTTTCTCTTGTATTCCCAGTGCCTAGCACAAACACCAGCACTGTAGCGGGCCCATATACGTTTGTGAAGTTAATGAATAAAAGCATATCTGGCTGCAAAACAGCAACATCAAGAATAATGCAGTTACCTGACATTGCTGGCAGATGAAGAAATAGAGACTCAGGAAGAAAAAGGAACTCACCTGTTTTGAAGGGGGAGGATGGAGTACTGGAAGGTTTATGGTCTGTGTTCTAAAACAGATCCAAAGAGAAGTGACATTTCAAATCAATGTGACAATATATTTTTTTTCAGTTTTTATTTAAATTCCAGTGAGTTAACATAGAGCGCAATATTATTTTCATGTGTACAATATTGTGATTCAACACTTCCATACATCACCCAGTGCTCATCACGACAAGTGCACTCCGTAATCCCCATCACCTATTTCACTCATTCCCCCCACCCACGACCTCTCTGGTAACCACCAGTTTGTTCTCTAGAGTAAAGAGACTGTTTCTTGGTTTGCCTCTCCTCTCTTTTTTTCTTTGCTCATTTGTTTTGTTTCTTAAATTCCATATGTGAGTGAAATCATTTGGTATTTGTCTCTTTCTGACTTATTTCACTTAGCATAATACTCTCTAACTCCATCCACATCATTGCAAATGGCAAGATTTTATTCTTTTTTATGGCTGAGTAAGAGTCCATTGTATATATATACCACATCTTCTTTATCCATTCATCAATCGAGGACACTTTGGCTGTTTCCATGATTTGGCTATTGTAGAAAATGCTGCTATAAACATTGGGGTGCATGTATCCCTTTGAATTAGTATTTTTGTATACTTTGAGTAAATGCCTAGTAGTGCAATTGCTTGATCGTAGGGTAGTTCTATTTCTAACTTTTTGAAGAACCTCCATACTGTTTTCCACAGTGGCTGCATCAGTTTGCATTCCCACCAACAGTACAAGAGGATTCTCCTTTCTCCACATCCTTACCAACACCTATTGTTTCTTGTGTTGTTGATTTTAGCCATTCTGACAGGTGTGAGGTGATATCTCATTGTACTTTTGACTTATATTACCCTGGTCATCAGTGATGTTGAGCATCTTTTCATGTGGCTATTGGCCATCTGTATGTCCTGTTGGGAAAATGTCTATTCATGTCTTCTGCCCAGTTTTTAACTGAATTATTCATTTTTTTGGATGTTGAGTTTTGTAAGTTCTTTATATATTTTGATACTAACCCTTTATCAGATATGTCATTTGCAATTATCTTCTCCCATTCCATAGGTTGCTTTTATTTTTGTTGATTGTTTCCTTAACTGTACAGAAGCTTTTACTTTGATGAAGTCCCAATAGTTTATTTTTGCTTTTGTTTCCCTTGCCTAAGGAGACATATCTTAAGATAGAAGTTGCTGCGGTCAGTATCAAAGAGGTACTGCCCATGTGCTTGTGTTCTCCTCTAGGATTTTGATGATTTCAGGTTTCACATTTAGGTCTTTAATCCATTTTGAATTCATTTTTTGTGTACAACGTAAGAAAGTGGTTCAGTTTTATTCTATTGCATTTTGCTGTCCAGTTTTCCCAACACCATTTGTTGAAGAGACTGTCCTTTTCCCATTGGATATTCTTTCCTGCTTTGTCAAAGATTAATTGACCACATAGTTGTGGGTTCATATCTGGGCTTTCTATTCTGTTTCACTAATCTATGTGTCTATTTTTGTGCCAGTACTATAGTGTTTTCATCACTACAGCTTTGTGATATAACTTGAAGTCTGGAATTGTGATGCTTCCAGCTTTGCAAATCAATGTGACAATATATTTTAAATAAATATTGCTGAGACAATTGGTAAATAATATAAGGAGAAACTAAAGTTAGAGCCTTATTTCATGCCTTATAGAACCAGACAAGAACTAGAAGACCATGTAGGTAAGCACAGAATAACAAAAACACAGGTATAAAAGGAAGCATCAATTGCTTGACAGTACAAAATGAAAAAGACCTTTAGAAAAATGAAAGACAAATGGAAAATTATTTAAGTACTGAATCAATAGCCTTGATAGTTCCTGTGAATCAATAAGATAAAAACACAAATTGGTAATAGGCAAAGGAAATGAAAAATGTAATTCATAAAAAAAAGAAATACAAATTGACAATTCATATCAGATTTTATAGGACTATATATATTACAAGACCTAAAGTCACTAAGATTTAAGAAAGGCAAATTTTAAAAAGGCCCCCTTTTTTTGTCTACAGGGTTGGCAAAAACATAAAAAGAATACTAATCATTTTGATGACAATATTTTTAAAAAATAGGTGTTCTATGCTAATGGTTGAATTGAACATAGGAATAACTCTTCTCTGGGTCAACCTGGCAGTATGTGTTGTCAAAAGTCCTTAATGTCTGAATGCTAGTTTACTCATCATTTCCAAAATTAAGAATTTGTCACAAATATTTATTTTTTTATTTAAGTTCAATTAATTAACATATAATGTATTATTTATTTCAGAAGTAAAGGTCTGTGGTTCGTTAGTCTTATATAATACACAGTGCTCATTACAACACATACCCTCCCCAATGTCCATCACTCAGTTACCCCATCCCTCCACCCCTCTCCCCTCTAGCAACCTCAGTTAAATATTTAGACTTATGTGCAAAGATGTTAACTGTGGTAATCTCTGCTGATGAGATTATGGGTTATGTCTTTCCCTTGTTCTTTTCATTGTTTTCCAAGTGTTCTGAATTGAACTTACATCTCATAAGTAGAGTTAAAAAATAAATGAGGACTTTCAGTTAAAGATGGCAGATTGAATGTTAATGTTTACCTCCATTTCCTCTCTAAACCAAAAAAAGTAACAATAAGGGGATTTTTGAGGCATAGACCCAAAAGGATAGAAAAAATAGGGGGCGGGGGGGGGTGGTTTAGCTAACCTGAGCCAACAGTAAGGAAAGCAAAGGGGCAGCCTGATTCATCATACACCTTCAAAAGGCTCAGGAGTTGGCAGAACCGGTTTTCTTTAAAAGCAGAGAAAAAGACAGGACTAACAACAGAAGGTTTGGTTGAGAGTTTGTTTGAAAAGCATTTAGACCCCACCAGCTTTTCTTCCCAATTCCACAAAGGGAAAAGACCTGGAGGTCTTTTCTCACTAGTGAGGTATAACTGAACATCTCTGGACTAAAGAACATGAGGCAGAAGTGAGGGAAGGGAGACTATATGGAAGAAAACAACTAAACAAAAATGTACATATTTAATACCTGGGACCCTAGCCTTCTTTCTCTCCTTTTTTTTCTTAAGATTTTATTTACTTGTTTTAGAGAGAGAGAGCACGTGCATGCATGCTTGAGTGAGGGGAGGGACAGAGGGAGACAGAGAGAAACAGAAGCAGACTCTACACTGAGCCCAGAGCCCAATGTGGGGCTCGATCTCATGACCCTGAGATCATGACCTGAACTGAAACCAGGAGTCCGACGTCCAACAGACTGAGCCACTCAGGTGTCCCCTTCCTTCTCTTTTTGACTCTGGGAAGACTGGCAGTCAGGCTTACAATCTCCGTGCAGAAGATTCAAAATTCTTCTCTTGAGAATCCAATCAGCCCAAAAGAAAATAATCATCAGAGTTTCCTAATGAAATAGCCAAGCCAAATCACCTTACAATAAGGCCCACTGTCAGTAAAGCCTTCGGCCCACCACCACCACCATCACCATCACAGAGAGAGCACTTCAAACAGATTTTTGGTGCACACTCTTAAACTATGGGCAGAGTAGCAAGGATCCCCAAATGTTTGAAGAAAATATTTATCCTGTTCCATTGATTCTAAGATGCAAATGTTTGACATCTCTGAATGCACATTTCTAAAGTCCAGATAGAGTTACAAATTGATGGTATTGTAAAAATATCAGCCAGGAGGCAATCATAATACAACTGTACCAAATAATTTCAAGGACACCTTCTCGTAATGTCAAGAATGCAGGAGCATGAAGGGTCTTAGAGGCAATAAAATATGTTGATCTGAAAAGCCAGAGACCCAAACAAACTAAGAAAAGCAAGTAGGAAGAGAAAACATCTCCCCAAATCATCATTAATATCCTTAGAGAGATAGTGGAAAACAGTATTCTGGTTTGTTTAAAAAAAAAAATCTATGAAAGAAGAACATTCAAATAATTCTTGGAAATTAAGATAGCTTAAAATAGAAATTAAGATGAGAGAAATTCCCAGAAAGAAGAGCAAAAGAGAGAGAAATAGAGAGGAAAAAAATTAGAAAACTGTCCAGGATTAAAAAAAGAAAAAGGAAACAGAGAAGTCACCAGCAAAGTAATTCACGAAAAATCTCCCAGAACTGAAAGATGGAGTTTCTAGATTAAAAGGGATCCACCAAGTCTCCAAGGAGGAAGCAAAATAGATCCACAACAAAACACATCATTGTGATATTTCAGAACACTAGGAACAGAGAATAGACCCTACAAACTTTAAAGGAGATGAAAAAAAAAAAAAAAAAAACCCACAGGTTTCATGTAACAAGCCAGAAAATAATGAAGCAAAGCCTCCAAATTTCTAAAGTAAAATGTTTTGAAACCTAGAGTTTTATACTCAGCTATCAACTAAATGAGATGGTAAAATAAAGACTTTTTCAGACTTGCAAGGAAAGAGGTGAAAGAATTAATCAAGATAATAGATGAACTCAGATATATCACTGGTGTACAGAGCAACCAGTCCAGTTTGGAGGTAATTAGAAGATTCAGAAGAGATTCCTTTAAGAAGATGAAATTGAATATATCAGAAGAGTTGACATCAAATTAGTGACAAGTACATAGAAAACTAAGCAAATGGGGGTGCCTGGGTGGCTCAATTGGTTAAGCATCTGCCTTTGGCTCAGGTCATGTTCCCACGGTCCTGGGATTGAGCCTCACATTGGGCTCTCTACTCAGTGGGGGTCTGCTTGTCCCTCTCCCTCTGTGCTCTCTCTCTCAAGTAAATAAATAAAATCTTTTTCTAAAAAAGCACTTTAAAAAAATAAAAGAAAAGAAAAAGAAAACTAAGCAAATGAAACAAGAAGGCAATTATTAACTCTCAGGAAAACAAAAAGATACAACAGAAAGAAATAATTGTATATTGCATGATTCAGCATCCATTGTCATAATAAACTCTGAATAATGAGCTAACCAAAATTATAATTTAATTATAATGGAAGAATGGAGAAGGTGAATTGTGTGCTAGGGAATAGGTGGGTAATAGAGAATAAAGTCCTTGTATTCCATGCGTGAGGTAAATACTTAATTTCCAATTTTTTTTAAATAACAAATAGATTACTTACAAATTTAGAAATGAATGTCAAAAGAATCAGGTGGGCATTGAAAGTGGATGCTTCTGGAGAGTGAGACAGAGAACTGCTATATCTTATAAATCACCCATGTAGAATTAGTTCTATATTTGTATCCTTATGCATCTATATTTTTAATAAAAATAAAAGCTAAATTAGAAAAAAAAAGAAAAAGGAATGGATGAACATGGGCTTTGGATTAGAAGTGGGTTTGACTACCACATATGTTTGTCATTAGCTGTGTGACCATGGCTAGTCACTGTCCAAGGCTCAATTGCCTCATTTGTAAAACAGAAACTTAAATAATCTATCACCTAGGACTGTTGATGGGATTAAATGAAATCATACCTTTAGAACTGCAGACACATATTAGTCACTTTGATAGTTCTTACACTCCCATCCACCAGTTGGATCTGATCACTACCTTCAACGAGTTTGGAATTTGAGAAAAGAAAATGGGTATGTTAGATACTTTGGAAATAAACCCATGCTTTTTGTTTTTAGGTTTTAAAGGAAAGTTTATGGATTCATGGTTTAATTTCTGGATTTTAAATATTGAGTGCACCCAAAAGCATATCACAGCTTCGATAACTTCATCCATTTCCTGATAATTCCCTACCACCTGCTCTAGCCTCACTTTTCCCTGGCTTCAGCAGCAGCAGTCTGAAAGAAGCCCCAGTCCCCACACATACCCCATTTAACAAAGTGAATTTTAAGAGCCTTTGTGGCTATAAATAATCAGGAACTACATGGAGGTAAATAGAGATTTTGAAAACCATTTGTTCCTCACTGGAGGTGATTTCTGATCTAATAGTAAGAATAAAAGGGAAATGTTCAGAAAAGGGGAGGGCTTTGGAAGAAATATGGACAGTTCTAAAAAGTGTTTTGGGTTAGGAACAAGTATTAAAGGAATTTTTAATTCCAAGCTACCAGTAGAAAGTGATAAGTCCACTACTACAGTAACTTATGCAGTTATGAGGTCCAGACCCTGGCAAACACTCCATCTGAGTTTCCCCTTTGCCACTCTCCTACTGTTAAGTCATCAATGATCTTCACTTGCCAAGTGTGATGCTCACTGCTCCGTCCTAACTTTCTAAGACATTTCAGCAGCAGTTATCACAATGGACCACTCTCTCCTTGGAACACTTTCTGTCCTGCCCTCATGACACCTTCTCCTGGTGGCCCTTCTTGACCATCACCCTCCTAATCATCCTCCTTGCTTAGACCCTGCAAGTCTCCTCATGGTTTCCTGCTGGCATTCTTGCCTATCCTCCCCCCTCACTCTTCCCTCATCAGCTAGAGCTGATCATTAAAAACATAAATCAGATCATCACCTTCCTCTTAAAATGTTCCAATAATTTCCTGCTGCAGTTAAATCAAAGCCTTACACGAGGGCCTACCCAAAGGTGCTATATAATCTGACCCTTCCCCATTGATCACCCCCACTGTTGTCACATTGCTGGTGTCAGGTCAGCCGTCCCATTCTAAAAGAGGTCTTCCTGACCACTCACTCTACAGGATCCCCAACTCATCACTCACTTTCAGATTACCCCACTTTATTTCCTTCATGACACTTACTACAAACTGAAATTCCTGTTTATCCATTTATTTACTTGATAATTGTCACTTCCCCTATAGTGCAAGCTCCATGAGGATGGAAACCAGGTTTGTCTTGCTCAGTATCTGGCTCAGAGTGAGAGTTAATTAAAAATTATTTTAATCAATCAACTGATAATCAGAAGAAAAAATAACAGCCCAAGAAAGAAAGAATAAGACAAACAAAAACAAAATATCCTAGAGGAAACAGACAATAGGGGCGCCTGGGTGGCTCAGTCGTTAAGCGTCTGCCTTCGGCTCAGGTCATGATCCCAGGGTCCTGGGATCAAGTCCCACATCAGGCTCCCTGCTCCGCGGGAAGCCTGCTTCTCCCTCTCCCACTCTCCCTGTTTGTGTTCCTGCTCTCTCTCTCTCTCTCTCTGTCAAATAAATAAATAAAATCTTAAAAAAAGAATGAAACAGACAATACAGGCAACAGAAGAGACCTTCAAAACTTCCTAATCAGTATCTAAGAGAAAAGTAATAGATAATGCATTTACATAGTTTATACAGAAGAAAAAGGAAGAGGAGGAGAAAAAAAGACAGGATGCTCACCAAAAATATTGGATAACATGAAAATATTCTTGAATTTTAAAAATTTAATTGACAAAATAACAGATTCAATAGAAGGGCTAGAAGAAAAACATTGATCTCTCATAATATAAATTAAAATGCAGAGATTGGGGTACCTGGGTGGTACAGTCAGTTAAGCATCCAACTCTTGATTTCGGCTCAGGTCGTCATCGCAGTGTCCTGAGATCGAGCCCCATGTCGGGCTCCATGCTCAGCACAGAGTCTGCTTGAAATTCTCTCTCCCTCTCCCTCTGCCCCTCCTGTTGTTGCTCTCTCTCTCTCAAATAAATAAATAAATTTTTTTTTAAATGCAGAGATTTAGGGAAAAACACATTTAAAAGGTAAAGAGACTTAGGAGAATCAATTCAGAAAATTTATTATTCACTTAATAGATGTTAGAAAAAGAGAACAGAAAGCATGCAAGACAGAAAATTATTAAAATTTTTCCAGAGCAAAAGAAAGATGCCAGTCTATAGACATCACTAAGTCATGAAAAGAATGAATTAAAACACCATACACACACTCCTAAAGCCATCATCTTAAAATGCCAAATATAAAGTTTCCAGAAAAAAAAATAAGTTTCACACAAATGAACCAGAATCATATTGGCATCAGATTTCTTATCATCAAAACTCAATGCCATAAGAGCATGGAGTATCATCTTTAAGTTTTGAGGAAAATTTATTGTAAACATAAAATTTTATATCTTACTGAGTTGTCAATCACAAATAAGAATAAAATCTGGACATTAATGTATATGGAAGGAATCAGATATTTATCACACAGTGATTGTCTCTGAAAGTGCTTTTCAAGTATGCACCATAGTAAAACAAGAAAGGAGTGTAAGACAGTGACGTGGTATGCAAGGAATAGTAGTCTCAACCTCACAGAGAATGAAAAGAAACCCCAGAATGACAGCTGTGCAGCAGGCCTAGAAACAATAGGTCCAAATTAGACCCTAGGATAATGAGAAAAATTCAGCAAGCTCTAAAAAGTGTATTTGTAAAGAAAATGGATTCCCTGAAAGAAATGATATAATTTAAAAGTTGGATAATTATATTTACAAGACAGATGCATAAAGTAATAATAAAATAAGTAGTTACAATAGGCTGTCCCTCTTCCCCTCTCCTAGAAATTACTTTTCCTGCTGATTTTTGAGTTTTCTTCTCCTTCAAGAGCTCAAATTTAACCTAGGATCTCATTTCCTTCTCTAGTTTTGCAATCACATACATGGTCTTCACCGAACACATATTTATATAATCTCAATATTATAAACTCTAGATATTGGCTTTTGGTTTTTAGGACCAACCTATAGGCAAAGCATAAAGGGCATATAAGGTTATAGAACAGAATATATATTATAAACCAAGACTTTGATATGTAACTGTACAGATTGCAGGAGTCAGAAGATACAAGGAAGTGGAAGGGAAATGCAGAGGAACCAGTTTTCTCTCTCATATAGTGAGAATTCAGGGGAAATGCTAAAATTGATAGGTCGAGATATAAAGTTCACAATATTATTTAAAGATTTTATATATTAAATATTATTAACATTATTAAATATAATTATAGTAGTAACTAGGAGAAACTAAAAATAAATGTGACTAACAGAAAGTAAAGAAGAATAGGGCGCCTGGGTGGCTCAGTTGGTTAAGCGACTGCCTTCGGCTCAGGTCATGTTCCTGGAGTCCTGGGATCGAGTCCCACATCGGGCTCCCAGCTCAGCAGGGAGTCTGCTTCTCCCTCTGACCCTCTCCCCACTCATACTGTTTCTCTCTCGCTCGCTCTCTAATAAATAAATAAATAAAATCTTAAAAAAAAAAAAAGTAAAGAAGAATAAAAGAAAGAAAGAAAAATTCATCACTGTTATGGTGGGTAGACAAAAGATACTGTCTAAAAACTTATAAATCAAGAAATAGATGTAAATTCATATCATTTAGAATTGTGGCAGTGACTCCCCAAAGGGTAAAAAGAGATAGTTTAAAAAGTTGTCTCTAAGGAGAACAGGATGAAGTGACTAGAGAAGAAAAATTTTGATTTTTCATTTATCTCTTTCATACTATTCAAAATCTCTCTTGTACCATTACCATGAGAAGGTATTATTTTTGTAAATCAAAATACACATGCAAAAATTAACATGCTGTTAAAATTGAGATCATAAATTCCTAGATATGAGTTTAATACCTTCTTGGCTGCCATTCTGCCTTGATTGGATGATCTATGAGAGCAGCCATGACATTCAATGAATCAGTGACCTGGGCCCTCTCCAAGGCTCTGCAGGAAACGCTACAAATTTGACTTTGGAAACTTCCAACACCATCTCCTCTGGAAGTACACTGTCATATTTCTGACCCCAACCTTACAAGGAGAGGAAGTCTCTGAGAGCATTTCTGCTCCTTCATTTGATTTGCAGTACCAGAGAAAGACTCTGTTTTGGAAACAATCCATAGGACAGTGTTTTCCCTAAGGCCAGCTTTGGCAGAGGTTATCTTACTTATAGAATTTATACTGTATTTTTACATAAAGTATCCCATGTAATGCTCATGATAGTGCAACAACCCTTTAAGGTAGGGAGAATGTGTATTACTACTTCCACTTGACTGATGAGGAAACCGAGTCCCAGAGATGTAAGTTACCAGCCGAAGAGCTCTCAGCTACTAAGTGGTAAAGATGAAAGCTCAAACATGTCTCTGACCCCAAGGACTGGTCTGTCTTCCAAATTGGCTGCCTCTGGCATCTTTAAAAACCCATTGATCCAACCTTATACAAACTCTTTAGAAGACAGAAAAAAAGAGGAACACTTCACAGCCTGATTTTATGTGCTATTGCAAGCTTGGAATAAAAACTCAGTGAAGGACAGTATTGGAAAGGAAAATTGAAGACTGATCTCATTCGTGATTGTGAATGAAAAGAATGCTGAACAAAATATTAGCACACTGAATCTAGCAATTGAAAAAATGAAAAAAAATTCATGACCAAATTGAGTTTATTCCAGAAGTAAAAGGTTAGATCAACACTAGAACATATGTTAATGTAATTTATATCATTAGCAGGAGAAAAAACCATGTTGTGATCTGAATTGATGTAGCATAAGCATTTGATAAAACTCAAAAGAGCATTCATAAGACAAAAAGCAAATAATAATAATAATAATCCTTTATAAACTAGAAAGAGAAAGAAATGTCCTTAATATGAAAAAGGATATCTTCAAACTAACAAAAGCAAACCTTGTTCTCATTTGTGAAATACTAACACATACTCTTTAAAATCAGGAATAATATAAGATTACACACCATCCCTACTTCTACTCAACACTGTATTAGAATCCTAACCTGTGCACTAAGGCAAGAATAAGGAAAAGAATACGGATTCAAAAAATAAGAAACCAGACTGTCATTATTTGCAGACATTATGTTCTACATAGAAAACTTCAAGTATCTATAGATTATTAGCATTAGTTACAGAGTTTAGTAAGTTTGCTAGGTATAAGATCAATATGAGTCAACTGCATTTCTACATACCAGCAAAAAAAGAAGTTAGGAAATGCAGTTTTAAAAAAATACTTATAATAGCAACAATGAAATAAGGTACTAGGAAATAAGTCTAACAAAAGATGTGCAAGACCTTTTAGAGAAAGATATAAAACTTGGATGAAAGACATTAAATAAGACCTAAATAAGCAGAATGACATAATTTTTCCATGGATAGGAATATTGAGTATCTTAAAGATCTCATTTCTCTCCAAACTGTTTTATAGATTCAATGAAATCCCAATAAAAATCCCACTAAGATGTTTTGTAGAATTTTATAATCTAATTCTAAAATGTATAAAGAAGAGCCAGAAGCCAAGTACACCTGAGACAGGGAATGTGTTCCACCAGAATCAAGATGTATTATAAAGTTTCAGTAATTAGGACTGTGTGTTTAATAATACAAGGATGAAAAACAGACCAATGGAACAAAGAGAGCCCAGAAACTAATCCACACTTAAATTAAAACATGATCTATGATAAATCTGGCATTGCCGATCAGCAGGGTTATCCTACAAATGAAAATGGATTCCTGCCTCACACCATACATAAAAACCAATCCCAGGGGGGATCAGGAACTAAAACAGGAGAAGTAAAACTTGGAAACTTTTTAAAACAATACAAAAGACTATCCTAATGATCTTTGGATAAGGAAAGATTTTTAAACAAGCAATTGAAGCACACACCTTAAAGAAAAAAATTAATAAAATTGACAAATAAGGACTTCTGTTCAATACAATCACCATTTGAAAAGTGAAAAGACAAGCTTCAATTGTATGATATGACAAACAAAGAATTTTTATCCGGAATATGTGAAGAATCCTAATGAATAAGAAACAAAAAGAACAGGAAATATACAGAACACATAAACAGGCATATCTGTGGAAAGGAAACATGAATGGCCAATACATATGAATGTATACACGAAGACGTGCTCAACCTCATAATTAACCGTGGAACTGCAAACTAAGATGACAATAAAATAGCTTTTCAAACACAAAAACCCAACAAAAGCCAACACTGGCAAGGATGTAGAAGCACAAGTGTTCTCATGTGGGGCTGGCAGGAGCACACACGGGCTCCATCAGAACAGAGAGCAATTTGACGTTCTATGAACTAGTTTGCTCAAGTCTTGTTCCAACCTCCTTCTAGTGGCCACCGTACATTGCAAAGGGCAGAAACCTAAAATCTACATTTCCAAGACACCTCTATTGCTGGGATTCCAGATACGATTGAGGTTGGACGTGACCCATGTGCTCAGTGAGACCTGAACAGAATTCAATGGGGAAAGATGGGGCTTGGGGCATTTGTTTTGTTGGCAGGAATTATAATGGTGGTTTCTCAGTTTTAAAAAGGTGGTTTCAGAGCAGAGGCAGCTTGGTTTTGGAGCCAGCAGTTCTAACAGTGGCTTCCTGATTTAGCTGAAGTAGCTTCCTAATTGTACCTAAGGCAGTATGGTTTTGGAGCCAGAACTATATTGGCAGCTTTCAATTCAAAACATAGCTTCCTGTTGACGGGATAAGCTGTAGCTTTCTTGGTGGCCAAGTCTTTTGGTGTAGCTTAGGAAATCATTCCAAAAAGCTCAGCCTACAATCTGTTCCTTCTACCCTCCTAACAATTCTGTAAATGATCAATAACCTATAGCAAATCCCTTTCTCTTTTAATGAGTCAGGGTGTATTGTGTTCTTTGTAACTGTACCTTGAACTGTACCTAGCAAAGTTGTACTTGCATAAACCATATATCCGTACAATTATACTCCTAAATATACACCCTGGAGAAAATCATAGATACATAGACCACAAATATGCATGAGGATATTTACTGCAGCATTGTTTCTAATAACAAGAAACTGGAAGCAATCTAATGTCCATCAAGAGTAAAATGAATAAATAAGTTGTGGTATAGTCATACAAGAGAATACTATAAGATATGAAAATGAGGGGCGCCTGGGTGGCTCAGTCGTTAAGCGTCTGCCTTCGGCTCAGGTCATGATCCCAGGGTCCTGGGATCGAGCCCCGCATCAGGCTCTCTGCTCGGCGGGAAGCCTGCTTCTCCCTCTTCCATTCCCCCCTGCTTGTGTTCCCTCTCTCGCTGTCTCTCTCTCTCTCTGTCAAAATAAATAAATAAAATCTTTAAAAAAAAAAAGATATGAAAATGAATGACCTCTACCTTCACTTATCGACATGGATAAGTTGCAAAATTAGCATTGAATGAAAATAACTCACAAAAAAAATATCCACTATGATTTCACTTACACAAGTTTAAAACTAAACAATATATTGTTTGGAGATACATCGGTATGTGATAGAACTGTAAAGAAAATCCAGGACATGGTCAATAGAGAATTCAGGATAATCGCTGTCTCTGGTGGGAAGAGGCAGGGGTGGTATTGGAAAGGGAAACACAGAGTCTTCAGAGGTATTGGAAGTGTGTTGTTCTGAAACAATATAAAGTGCACAGCATCACTAATGAAGTGTTCTTGACAAACTTGTTTAATTTTAATCTAATCAAGCTTTTGATCTTTATAATTTCCAGATATAGGAAATACAGAGAACAGAGGAACAAGCTAAAAAGTACCACAAGGAAACCATCAGACAAACCCACAATGTGGGACCTTCTTAAGAGAAGTGGTCCAATCACTTCAGCACGTCAATATATTTGGGAGAAGGGGGGAGGAATGATGGTTCTAGAGAAAGTGGGATGTTCTTGGTTGGATCCTGTTTTGAACAAACCAGATATAACAAGACATTTGGGGAACAACTGAGGAAATTTAAATATAGTCTGGAAAATTGTTAGTTTAGTTAGATGTGATGCTGGTATTGTGGATATGTGGAAGAATGTCATTTTTAGAGAGGTATGCTGAAGTATTTAGAGGTGAAGCTTCTGGGTGGATGTAATTTAATTTTTAAATAGTTTTGAGAAATATTATATATGTACACGTACATATAAAATGTTTACATATAAAGCAAATATGGCCAAATATTAGGTATAGATTATATGCGTGCTCACTGCACACTTCTTTCTACTTTTCTGTATCATTTGAAATATTTTATAATTAAAAAAATTTAAAAAGAAGGATAAGAATGCAAAAAAATAATGGAAGCGCTAAATAATACAATCAAAAATTATTCAATTAAGCAAATATTTGACACATACATATACACAGTATTTTTAATATGAGGATAAAATTGTCCTGGTCAGGAGGTTCTCAGTATAGATATATGTACTAAGCACAGAAAAAAAGAAAAAAGACCAAGTTACCAATAGATAGAAAATGACATCAGCTCCTGAACAGACCTATTTTCACATTCCTTTCACAAAAACATCTCACTCTGAATCCGTTGTTTCAAACCTTTCTAGGTGGTTTGGGATCAACCCATCAGATTCTGAGTCTTCTGGAGACACTCCTCTTGCTGGTAAGCATACATCAAAAGAGATGGTAATTTGAAAGTACCTACTAAACTACTAAAAAGTTCAGAAGTAAATCTTTCATCTGAACCTCAATTACATGTAAGATTTAAAGGTTGAAAGATTTCTTTTTCAAGGTAATTTTTTTCCCCAAAAAAGGAGTTGAATCTCCCCTTTGAAGGACCTTAACTCTCAGAATCACCCACAATAATCCATGTTTCTAGGTTTCACCCATCTTTGTTAGGTGATTGAATTCCTTTAAAACTAGTATTTTCTTGATAAAGCAGGAGGAAGATGGACAGGAAGCTTTCAGATTGAAATTCTCTCCGTAGAGTCCCTGAAGGGAAAAGGGGACCTCTCACTTCCCATCAGTGCTCAGGCCAGCAAAAACAATTCTCCCCCGGATACATACCCCTAAAAAATTGTGAGGTAATCCTGAATTCCATAGTCGCTGGCCTCTGCTCACCCCTTATCCTTCTCAGTAACTGCAGTTAACAGTATCAGCCCCATCGACCATCCACTCCCACCTTCTTGAAGCTCTTCCCTCCCTGGACCATGAGACTGCACTTGAGCATACGCTATCTCTCTGGCCACATCTTCCACCTCCTTTACTCACCCTGCTTCCTTCCTCCGGAGACCTAAGGTAGGCATTTCACAAAGACTCAATCTCCTCTTCCTTAAAAGGCTCACCCCCTTTTATGGTACATATACACAGTGGAATATAACTCAGCCATAAAAAATAATGAAATCTTGCCATTTGCCACAAACATAAATGGAGCTAGAGAATATAATGCTAGGTGAATGAAATAAGTCAGTCACAGAAAGACAAATATCATATGATTTCACTCATATGTGGAATTTAAGAAACAAAACAAACAAGCAAAGGAAAAAAAGAGAGAGAGACAAACCAAGAAACAGACTCTTAACTGTAGAGGACAAACTGATGGGGGCGGGGGAATGGGGATTAAAGAGTACACTTCTGATGAGCACTGAGTGATATACAGAATTGTTGAATCATTATAGTGTACACCTGAAACTAATATAACACCACAGGTTAATTATACTTCAGTTTTAAAAGAAAAAGAAAATTGTATTTACTACTTTATTAACTGGTAGTTCCCACAACTTCTTCAGAGCGACAGCCAGGCAGTGATGAAGTGTCCACTGGTCTATAGACAAGTACAAAAAAACACAATGATATTCTATTGATTTAAAGGACTTTCTTGGGGTGCCTGGGTGGCTCAGTTGGTTAAGCGTCTGCCTTCGGCTCAGGTCATGATCTCAGGGTCCTGGAATCAAGCCCTGTGTTAGGCTCTCTGCTCAGTGGGAAGTCTGCTTCTCCCTCTTCTCCCTGCTCCTGCCCTCTCTCTCACTATCTCTGTCACTATCTCTGTCTCTGTCTCTCAAATAAATAAATAATATTTTTAAAATTTTTTTAAAAGACTTTCTTTAAAAATGGTAATTCTTTATTGCTTTTTGTTTGTTTCAAGATGCTCTTTTCTTTTATGATTAACAATTGTAATAAATGGTAAGGTTGGGTTTTTTTTATTTCATCACTCAGGAAAATGTAAACATGGCAGGACTATTACAATCTCCCCTTCATTTTTATCATGTTGTAAGTTAATTTTTATATGGACAATAATTCACATTGTTAAACAATTTAAAAATAAAGAAGGAAAAAGTGATTGGTCTCCCTGGCACCCCACCTACCTCTGTAGTATTTTTGTATTTCCTTTGTGCATAGAGATATATGTTTTTCCCCTTCTCCCAACCTCTTTAGACAAAAGATAATATTTTACAACTCTACCCCTTGTTCTTTTCACATGAACATACTATCCTGGATTTTATTTTTTTGTATTGCCACATAGAAATATTTTTTGTTCTTTCTTAATAAGAGCATAGAATTCAAAGTAGGAATAAACTATTATTTGTTTAATCAATCTTCTAAAGATAAAATCTCACCCCCCTTCACAGCTCTACCTATCTCCCCCATAAAGATGACTCTCAAACTCACATCAGTCTAGCCCTAATCTCATTCTTGAGTCGTGGACCCAAATTTTCATCTACCTGCTGGACACCTGCACCTAGCTGGCTCACAGGTGTTTTAAATGCCATCTGCTCAAAATTGAAAGATGATCCCCTGCAAACCTGTTCTTTTCTACTCTTTTAACTCTTGTTTCTTCATAAGAAAAATATATTGTGAATTATGATATCCACATAGAGCGCTATCATAGTATTATCACTGGGTATCACCATTGACTTAGTTTAATGTCTCCATCCTCCTTCACTGTTCCTAGTGCTCATTTTATTGGTTCTCAACTCAGGAGGCTATTTATAAACACAAGTTCCAGGGCCCCATCCCCAGGTTTGGAAACCACTGCTCTGGATATAACATTTTCTAAATCAAATCAGACCCAGGGAGTGCTGGTAGCACATTGGATAGTCCTTATAAAACTGCTTTTACAGGGCTGTGTTTGTTGTGATGGTCTCAGCTTCTCGAAGGATGCTATAAGAAACACTCTAGTCAAGACTGCTCTTGTGCTCACTACAGCGGTGTCGTAAAAATGATCATATTACATCACAGAGGGGGCCTTTTATGAGGCGGAGTCCCTGCCTGATGAGGAAACAACCAGTGGAGAGGCAGGCTAGAAGCTCAGCAGAGGGAAACACATGTCGGATTTAGTGACTCACTTGTTCCTTGAGGAGAACACCTATTTCTACCTAAGAGCATTCCTGGAAGGCTATGGACTTCAAACAACGTTCTGAACAGACTCATCTCAGGGGACAAAGCAGGTAGGGAAAGAAAGGAGGCAATGGGAGGAAGGGAGAGGAAATCAACCCCATCCCTACTTCAACCAAAAGCTCCACTCACATGCTGTACATATGGAGCTGCCATGTTTTTGAACAAAAGATTCCATCTGAACAAAAGGTTCTGCAACTTTAAAAGAGTTGAAAAAACTACTATTGTAGGGAAGCATAAAGTGGCAAAGTAGATTGGGAACAGACTGCAGAAAGCCTTGAATCCTAAACCAAGGCACTGAGATTTTTCACTTCAGGCCAATGGGGAATCCCTGCAAGGTTCTATGGAAGTAATAGAATGGGGAGAGCAATGTTTAAAAGAGACTAACTGCATTACAGTGTTCACGATGGAGACCAGAACTGGGAGAAAAAATGCAGGCACCAAAGGACAAGTATTTCATAATGGCCTGAACTGGAATTATTTTTAAAAGAGAGAAAAATGGAAGAGACATTCCAAAAGGAGAAAATTTTGGACTCCCAATTCATCATAGATTTGGAGATAAAGGTACAAGTCCAAAATTACGTCCAGATTTTAGATCAAGTGACAATGTCGTTAACAGATACAGGTCATGTTTTAGACCACTTAGGCTGCTATAACAGAATACCATAGACTGGACAGCTTACACAACAGACATTTATCTCTCACAGTTCTGGAGGCTAGCAAGTCTAAGATCAAGGCACTGGCAGATTTGGTGTCTGGAGAGAGCTCACTTCCTGGATTACAGACAGCTGTCTCTTCGCCGTGCCCTCACATGGTGGAAGGGGCAAGGAAGCTCCCTGGGGTCTCTTTTATAAAGGCACTGATCCCTTTCACGAGGCTCCACCGTTGACCTAATTACATCCCAAAGGCCCCACCTCCTAATACCATCACATTAGGGGTTAGGTTTCAAAATATGAATTATGGAGAAACAAATATTCCATGGACAGCAAGCCAGATGGAGATTCATGGAGAAAAGATGAGGCAGCCTATTTTAAGTCTATGGAGTTGAATTGACAACAGGACACAAGGGTCACCACTTACAGGCAGTCAGTCTTCACTTTCATTGATTCACATCGTCATTTCTATTTCGTCACCAACGACTATCAAATCTGCTTCCTAAATCTTTGGTTTACTTCTATCTCTAGGACATCACATAGCCCAAGCTACCGTCATCTCTCTCCTGAACTAATCCCTTCTCTAATCTTGTCTTTACACAACAGTTACATGATCTTTTCAACATGAAAATCTAATTTATTTTACCTCCCTGCTTTAAAAAGTTTTCAATACCATCTTATTGATCTTAGGGCAAGGATAAAGTTATGCTAGCTATATGCCTTATTCCATTCCTTATCTATCTCTCCAAACTCCCCTTACACAGTGCTAGCTATGTTTTGAGTATTTCCATGCTCATAAGGCTGAACACTCTCCGCCCACCCTGCAATCTCCAACTCCGAACCCTGCCAGGGTTAGCTTCCATTCTCCCTCCCAATATGACATCAATAATCTCTTCCTTGGGACTCTCTTGAACCACCTTGCCTACTTTAATTCCCCCTATCTTGGGACCATGTACCTAAAGTCAGACAAAATGGGGATATAAATAAGATACAAGGAATATTTTGTTCCTTCTTTCAAGGTTTGATGACAGTTATCTTCTTGTGATAATATAACAGGTAGCTAGCATAAGTTTTCTGTGGTGGCATATATTTGCCCCAAGAAGTTGCCTATCCAGGAAACATGAGCAGAAACTCGGTGCAGCCCATTCTGGTGACCATTGTTACAGCTATCTAATCATGCTAAATGAATGATATCATGGTTTCATGTTTATTCTACTCTGCCTGGCAGTTCCTGGTGTTATAAAAAAGAACAATCAGCACCTGAGTCTAGGGATTTGTATTAAGAATGAGATCTAGACTAAGAAGTGGTTGTGGGTCCCAGGCTGGAAGATCCTAAAAGAAAGATGAAAGCCTTTATCCGACCAGCCTCTGCCGCAGTGGAATCCCACAGTCAACTAGAAACCCCTAACCTTTCCTAAACTGCAGCTACCAGTGTCACCACTGAGTCAGCCAGAAGACAAGGAAGAGAGAGGCCACAGAAGCCTTCCAAGAATTGTTCCTTAAACGATGAGTCAGGGAAGTGAAGATGCATTTATCTCTGTATGAAATACAGGGGCTCACTCAAAGTAGGCCTGAATCAATGTTTGCTTGTTGATGAATAAACAAACATTAACTGAAACCAAGCTCATCACTGTCCCCTCTGAATCAAATATTGTGCCTGGTCTCCACACTCTGCCTTTCCACATTTTCCCAGGCTTCTAGGCCCAATGAGTGCTACTGTAGACTCACAGTCCGCATGTAGAGCCCTAATCATGCCATTTCCCTGATCAAAAGTCTGCCATGGCCCCCGGGGCCTACACCAATGATTTGAAACTTTAGTTGTACATCAGAACCACCTAGGATACTTTTCAAATATGCAGGGAATATGGTCCTTCCCTTGAAGATTCTGATGAGTAAAATAGAAAGTGAACTCATACCCCTTATGTCTTGGAATATGGTCCTTCCCTTGAAGATTATGATGAGTAAAATAGAAAGTGAACTCATACCTCATATGTCTTTATTATGTGCCAAACATTGTATAGACACTATTTTATCCTTTTCACATTCCCCTGGAGATGTAGTCCTATCACGGTTGAAGATGAGAAAATGAGACCCTGAGATCAAGTAATTTGTCCATGATCAACATACTTGGCAATACAATTCAATGCCGAGTCTGTTGGATTTTTTACTGCACTATATGAGCTCTGGCCATCCAAATCCCTTATCTTGGCATTCGAGACCTTAAAAAATCTGACTTCTTAAATGGGTGAATTTTATTTATACAAATAATACCTTAATTAAAAAGTTAATATTATTCTAACAATACTTGTTATTTGCTTTTTTGGTAGTAGTCTTCCTAATGGGTGTAAAGTAGTAACTCATTTATCTTCAAACTTTCTTGTTCATTAATGTGTTTATTTAAAGTTATAAGCTGGCCTTTAAGTACTGCTTTAGCTATGTTACACAAATTCTATCATTAGTGTTTTATTTAGTTCTAAATACTTATTTTTTAAACCAAGTGTCACTTAGTCATATGTCACCTAGTTTCTAAATATGTGGGATTTTATTTTAGCTATCTTTCAAAAAACAATTCCACAGTTGCATTGTCTGAATGGGATTGATTCTTTGGAACTTATGGCCTAATACATATCTCCTGTTGTAAATGTGCCATGCATATTTAAAAAGAATGTGTTTTCTGTTTTTTTGGATACATGTGTCCTATTTAAATTGTATTTTCAGCTCATTCATATCATGCTACTTTTATTTCTATTTGATCCACAGTTCCCAGAGATGCATGTTAAAACATTTTCAACTACAGTTGTTAATTTATGTGTATTTTTCTGTTTATTTATTTGATACAGTACATAAGATTGTACTGTTGGGCACATCTGTGTTTATAATAATTATATCACATTGATTATATCTACTATTCTTTAATTAAACATTTTAAAGCTATAAGATAATATACAAGCAGAAAACTGATAAACTTTTATGTGCATTTAAAGAAATACTTATAAAATGAACACTCATTTAACCATAACTAAGGATGAGAAATAAAACTTTACCAACATTTAAAAATCAAGAGGGAACAACCCAAAAAATCTAGTCTTTCCTGGCAATAATCTACCTTTCTCGCCAAGCCTTCCACACACCACGTGCTTCTTAGGGATCAGGCTGCTCATGGCCATGCATTAATTCTGCCCTTCATTACACCCAGCTGTCTCCACACCTTTTCCTTCACTGTGACTCCCACTGGGGGACCCCTCCCTCCAACCCCACCTGCTGGTGCGTCAAGCTGCCACTAAATGGGAACTTTGTGGAGAACTTTCTTCATTGTGTCTGCTAGAGGAACCCTATACCCCTCTCCTTTATATCTCTACACCTTAAAAAAAATTCCCTTCATCCCATTTCCATATTCTCATTGTATTATAGTTATTTTCTTTGTCATCTACTAGACATTGGTTCCTTGAAGGCAGGACCAGGGTCTTGCCATCTGAATTTCCTATAGCTTCTGATTCAGTATGAGGTATATGGTAAATGCTCAACAAATATTTTGAAGAAATGAATGGAATCTCTCTTTAATTCCCTATATTTCATTAGCAAGGCACCTGGCACTTTTACCTTGAAAATATGTCTTTATCTTAATTTCTTCTCCATTTCAGTCGCTACTGTTTTATTTCAGGCCCTTACCCCCGCACATTCAAATAGCGGCAGGAAGAAAGAGAGGGAAAGGAAGGAAGGAGGGAGGCAGGAATAGGAAAAGAAGGGACTATGCTCAGACTTTCTCCCCAGACAAAATAAATCAGAATTTCTAGAGAAGGGGCCAAGGGAGCCATAATTTTTCAATGTGCCACCAGGGTTGAGAACCACTGCTTGTTTGGTCCCTCTTAATTTAATCAAATTTACCTCTAAACCTTGATACCAGAAACAAATCTTTTAAGAACAGAGCTCTCAGTGCACACTTTACTCTTAAATCTCCCCAGCCAAAGACTTATAGATGTCTTACATAATAGATATTTAATCAAGATAGATGAATGAATGAAAGAAGGAAGAAATCGAATGGCTTTCAAGCTTTGCATAATGGGCCCCATCTGTATACTATATTCAGCTACTTCATCCAGTAGGCATCTCTTCTTTACTCCGCACAGTACCCTCCTGGTTCCACAGACACGCTCTGTTCCTATTTTTGTTCTTCGCTTCTCTCACCTGGAAGTTTCCTTTCTCCTCTCCCCTCCTTGCATTCTAACCACCCTTCAAGGCCCTTCCCACATTTTACCTCCTTCAGGAAGCTTTCCCAGACCTCTGCTCTCACCCCTTTCTAAATTCCCGTGGTGGAAATAAGCCTTGCGACTCAGCACAAAATCCCACACAACGAATTTATCACCACTGCTAGTCCATGTCCTGGTCTCCTCAACAAGATCACAAACTCCCCAGGGCCAAGAACCACAGCTGAAGATTGTCTCCCCTCCACCCTCCACCCCAGCCCCCAGCCTGTGTGGAGAAGAGATGGTGTGCTAACTGAATGCTTTCTCCAGAAGGGCCACTTTAACCCAACCCTCTCCTGTTGCAGATGAGGAAATGATGAAAGTGATTTATTAGAGGTCCCACACCTAGTGAATGGCAGAGCTAAGATAAAAATTACTCAAGCCTACTGAGCCCCATAGCTCTTGTTGTCCAGTTGCTTAGTCATGACTGTTTCCTTGTTCTCTCCTCCTGGGTTCCCTCCTTGCTGTGTCTTGTCACATTAGGATCTCCTCAGATTCCTACGTCTTTCTCAGGGGTGGGTCATTCACCCAGTAGATTTGGTGACAGAGAACAGCCCAGAACCACAGTGCTCAGGGTAATTCACACACTGGGACTATTTTCTGAAAATCTTCTTTGATCATTTTTTTGTGTGTATGTGGGTTTGTCTTCTGGGAGGATGGAGGAACTACATATCTGAGCTGGCCTGGTGAGAGACTTCAGCAGAGGCTATAGGAGGGCAGGTCATCATTACAGTAGAAAATTTGAAAACAACAGTTTAGTAGAAAGAGACTCTGTTGCCATCAAACTGAAGGATTTCAGGCTAGGAGCGTGTGGCGGCAAGAGAACCAGAAGTCTGCACTCGAGCAATAATATCTCTGTTATCCCAAGTCACTGGCAGATGTTGAAGTAATTTTCATTCCTGGGGAGGGGCAAGGGGGTGGCAGAGATGCCAGAAATTCCTCTGAATTTCTTCCTGGGCAAGGCTGTTGGCAGAGTCTCAGGTGAAGGTAGAAATAAAGAAGGGGAGTGAAGAAGACAGAAAGGGTTGGGTCTACACAAGTGGTTGCTATCCCCATTCTCAGCAGTTGATGGGTTTGATTAGAGAGCCAGGACAGTTGTGGGTGGGTAGGGCCACCCTCCCAGGCACAGCTGAAGGGCACTCGTGACCAGGACAGCTGCTGAAGGTGGGTTCTCTCATGCCCTATGTCCTGTCACACTGGGATCCTCCAAGCCAGGCAGAAAGAGGCTTTATTTATATACTCACTCATGTCTGGGACAACTCTGCTTGTCTCAGAGAGAGAGAAAGAGAAGTTTTAGAGTGGTAAAACCAGAAGGTTGTAGAACTTAAAATGACTCCCGTTTATGAGAAATGGGATGAGAGAACAAAGAACAGCATTCACCACTCCTTTGTTACAGCTATCCAGGCCCTGAGAACTAGGAGTAAGGGGTTCTTTCTAGTCTTAGCTCTACCACTAACTAAGTATGTGACCCTGGGAAACTCCATTAGTGTGGAAGTGGTTCATCATTCCTGCATTTATCACGTGAAGACATCAAGCAAAATGGCCCCTGGAGGTGGGACTGACGATTCTCTAGCTTCAAACCCTCATTCTACAGTCAGGAAGTGAGGGCTCAGATCACATAGCCAGCTGTGGACAGAGCAGGGTTGGAACTGCCTCCTCAAACCTGGTACTTCTCTGCCTACCAGACACCTCCATTCCTTACATACATGACCCCCAACTGTGCTTTCAATAGGATGAGAGAAAGATCCTTGAACAATATGGCTGGAAGAAAACCAGCCCCCAAGAAGGCGGACTGCATGGCATCACTTCCAGGTGCCAAGGAAGGACCTCTCTGCCCCTTTCACAGGGCTCCCCCACAGAATTGAGGAAGAGTCAGATTCCACCATGTGGGTGATTAAAGACAGCCTAGTCATCTGTACTATTTGAGCTTCTCACAATTGAGTAGATATTTGCATATTATTTAATAAAAAAAATAATTGAGTACAGATTCTTATAACTTCTACCATTAGAGTCATTTCTTTCAGCTTAAGTAGTACTTGATTGGTAAAACACAAAAATCCCAGTGGTGGACAATGCATACATAACTCCTCGTGGATAACAATAAGAGCTCACATTTATTGAGAACACACCATGTGGCAGGGCAGGTATACCATTTCATTTCACACTTCAGACAATCTATGAGGGACGTGCAGCTGTTAGCAGCATCTTACAGATGTGGATCCTGAAGGCTGCAGGGTTAGGTCATTTGTCTGGTCACCCAGGGAAGGCAGAGAGCCAGTGCGCAAACTCATGTCAGGTTAACTACACGGTCCACGTCCCGAACCCCAACCTCACATTGCCTCTCCATAGATACTTATATCTGGCATCAGTATGTCTCTCTCTTTTTTTTTTTTTTTTTCCATCAGTATGTCTCTAATGCCTTTTCTGAAATTAGGTTTTGACAGTGGAAGGGGGATAAGAGTAAGAACATCAGAGTACCTGGATTCAAGTCCCAGCTTCACCACTAACAGCATTACTTCAAGGAAGTTCACTTCTATAAACTACAATTCCTCATCTGTCAAATAAGAATTATAGAATCTTGCTCACAGAGCTGTTCTGAAGATTAAATTAGAGAATACATACGCAATGCTCCATGTTATGCCTGGTATATAATAAGCTCTCAATAAATGTATTATCATGATGGTTCAAGAGGCCAAAGACCAACCTGGGCCCCTTTACAGCTTTGCTGCTGGTAAACCCCAGCGGGAGGGGTCATGCTCTGTAGCCATCAGCTCCTTCAGCTGAAAGCTGAACATTCCCTGACTTAAAGTGGGAAGGCAGCTTCCAAGAAAAGCACAATTTGGTCTCAAATTAAACTATGATGTAAAAGATTAGCTGCCATTCATATGGAGCCCAGTCAGGACAGTTGGACAAGCTGGTGGATGATATCAGCCCATTAAGGTCATTGTCACACATTTCCCACCAAACCTCAGTACCAGCCAGGAGGGTAGGGCAGCATGGACTACCACCAAATTCCTTAAGCCTTCTTACTGGTTTAAGGAAACTTCATTTCTCCTAGTTCCCTGTGTTGGCAACCGTGATCTTAATGTGCCATCTGAGTTAGGGTTCTGCTTAGCTATATATGACCTGAGTTAAAATAGTTTTCAAGATAAGGGTCTTAAAAGCCAAGGGGAATGACCTCAGGTTTTTCTATTTATCCAAAACTGATTCCAAAAGGTATAGGCTTTCCAGCACCATCTCCGACTATATGTTTCCATACACCCTCTGCCACAAGCATGCCAACCCACTCCCTGTTCTGAAAACACAACATACTTGCCCAAGCCCCCGGATCTTTGCTCCTGCTCTCCCTACCTCAGAATGACTCACTTCCTACTCACCGTTTGAACACCACTTGACTTCCTCATTTTCAGAACTTTTGTGTGAGATGTTCAGCCATGTCTTTGTCACCCTACTACACTTGAGGACAGGGGCCATCTCTTGTCATCGTTACGTCCACTAGTCTATTAGAAAAGGTAAAGAAAGGCACCGAGGTGGTCCTTAAGGTGTTATGCCAACAAATATTCATAACCGCAAATGGCAGCCTTCTGACCCTCATGGTGAATATCAGGCCACTTGGCTTCCTAACTCTTCAATATATATTACAATACTTCATTACACATGGCAGGCAAGCAAAATATTGACATCTACTGTGGTGAAGAAGAGCAGGTTTGACAATTTTGAAAATTGTTTTTTATCCTTTATCATTTTAAATGCATTGCTACTTTGATGCAGTGCTTAATGGTATTTATCACTTCCGCCGGCACAAACAGAATGCTGGCTCACTCTCAATTTCAATATGGACCTTGGGAATGTAGTTAATAAGACTTCGTTTTCCAATTACTTTAGTAAATTCCCCTTGTGGGGATTGTAATTGCAGGTGGTGATCAGAGAACGCAGAGACCCCAGAAGAATTTTATGGCATTCCAGGCAGGACACAGACCAGCCTGGGGAAAAGCAGAAATAAGAACGGGCAAGACAGGGAGTACTGCTAGGAAGAGATTTCTGAGGAGAAACAATGGTAAGACCTTCCAGCACCCGAATCGGTTCTGATGCAGAAGGACAGAATTCCTAGAGGGACCCCTTTTATTTAAAAATAGTCATGGTAGGGGCGCCTGGGTGGCTCAGTTGGTTAAGCGACTGCCTTCGGCTCAGGTCATGATCCTGGAGTCCCTGGATCGAGTCCCGCATCGGGCTCCCTGCTCGGCAGGGAGCCTGCTTCTCCCTCTGACCCTCCCCCATCTCATGTGCTCTCTCTCTCTCTTTCATTCTCTCTGTCTCAAATAAATAAATAAAATCTTTTAAAAAAAAAAATAATAAAAATAAAAATAAAAATAGTCATGGTACCGGTACCTGTGCAAAAATGGCTTGACAGAAGCATTCTGGCTGTTCCATAGCCATCATTCAGGAGCTGTTCCGACAACTCCTCCTCTCCTGCGGTTCTCCTTCCATTCTCCGAATCTTCTCCCATCTGGCTTCTCTAAATTAATTTTTTTTTTTTTTTTGTAGCTAGAGCTTCCACTTTATTGCAATAGTTACTTTAATGTCTCTTATTGC
The DNA here is from genome assembly GCF_004348235.1 of Phoca vitulina. Taxonomy (NCBI): domain Eukaryota; kingdom Metazoa; phylum Chordata; class Mammalia; order Carnivora; family Phocidae; genus Phoca; species Phoca vitulina. The sequence continues at coordinate 5,466,608 of NW_022589734.1, forward strand.
TTTCTTTAATAACTTTTAATGACCTAAGAAATAGTTGGCTGGGTTCCATTTTCCACTTCCTCCAAGTCAAATGATAGCACATCCTACACCCTGTGTTTACACGTATCAGAGAAGGCAGCACTAATTCTTTCTGCCTTATCTCCACTAAGGCATGCCTGGATTTTTTGACAGGGCAAAATAGAATGAGAAAGTGGTTTTCTAGCTTGCTAAGAAATAACAAGCAAGCCCCGATGTCATGAGAGCTAGCCACCTGCAGAAATCATCTGTCCATTCTTTCATTGATTTACTGTATATGGTTTTGGGTGCCTCCCATCAGAAGAGCACGGACCTCGGGGCTTCAGGGGAGACAGCCAAGAATAAGACAAAACCACTGCCTCAAGGCGCTTTCATTCTGCAAGGGGAATAAGACAGGTGTCCAAATCAATATGATACAGGTTGCCGGAGACAGGTGTCCCAGTAGAGGCTACAAAGAACTATGGGAGGTCAAATGAGGGAGAGCTTGCATCCCATCAGAAAAGAGTGGAGATCCAAGTCAGTTTGGGGAATGTTGAGTTTGAAATCAGTGGGGCATTCAGATGCAAGCACCAGTGGGCAGTGGGGACATGGGTCAGAAACCAGGAAGAGAGGGGTGGGTGAGAAGTAGAGTCCAAAGTCCTATTGGAAAGAATGTGTTCTCAGTTCCCTGACTCCTGTTGGACTACAGGGATGCTTTTACTGCTACAGTTTCCAGAGCCCATGTGCAGCTGGGGCTTTTCATTTCCTAGCAGAGAGACTTCCTGCTGCGGCTGAGGCACCCATGACCTACAGTCAAGGACTTCTGCTTAGGCACAGTTGTCTTTCAGTTTTTAAAATGGAAAGTTTTTTGGTTTTGTTGTATCCCTGATTTTTAAGGTAATACCTGTACAATTTTTTTTATCTTAGAAGTATCAAACAAGTTTTAAAAAAGTCATTCATTCATATTCCTACTACCCAGAAATAATATAACTTAAAGTACCAAGCTTTGCTATGTAATTAATGCAATTAATGCAAATTAATATCTACATATTAATTGGTTTTTTACTTGAATATTTTTAAAGATTTTATTTATTTATTTGAGAGAGAGTGAGAGCGCACGCGCGAGAGAGAGGGTGCATGAACAGGGGGCAGGGGCAGAGAGAGAAGCAGACTCCCTGCTGAGTAGGGAGCCCGATGTGGGACTCGATCCCAGGACCCTGGGATCATGACCTGAGCCGAAGGCAGACGCTTAACCCACTGAGCCACCCAGGTGCCCTACTTGAATATTTTTTAAAAGCAATTGGATGATGTTAGACATAACTTCTGGAATTATTTTCTCTTTAACTCTGTAAATAATACACCCTGGCCTTCCTTGACATACACAACTGCATCATCATTTAGGGTTCTGGCAGAGAATTCCAACCCCTTATTGATAGATACTCAGGTTACTTTCACTTTTAAACTGCTTTTAAATGATACTGTGATAAACATCCTTGTGCGTACAATTTTGTGCATATATTTTGGCATTTTTTCCTTAATATACATTTTTAAAAGTGGAATTCCAAGGTCAAAAGATATGTTTCACCGGATTAATACATATCGTCCTTGGATGAAATTTAACATCAAACAGTTTACACTTTGAACTCATCTTGCCTCTTTTAAGAACTCCTCACACATCAGGTGGTACTCAGTCCCCATCCATACACCGATCTTGACCTCCATTCTTACAAGACCTGAGCTGACTATTACCTAATTGCTTTAATCAATAAGATATTCACTTTTTATGGCTTTTAATGACCCATTTTCGTGAACATTAAAATGACGTCTGGAGCCAAAGGAATGAAGCTATAATGAAGACAACAAAGACAGGGGAACTCCAATGGGCTGACCCTTGGCTGATAAACCTCAAAGCACACCATTATTAGCCAGGATGAGGCATTTTGAGTTAAGATCAGATAATCTGTCCATCTGCAATGTGAGATTTTCTTGATCTTTCGTCAGCACAATTTCTTGACTGAAATGGTCACCAAAATTTTCATTTTCAAGATCTTTTGTCATTTTCCCCAACATACCTTCTATTGCCATTATGAAGAAAGAAAATGGTCTCTGCCACCAAAGAAAATTTGGATTTGGACCAAATCCTCCCCTCTGTTCAACAGAAGCATAGGTTCTTTGGCTTCTGTGTTCCTTTCTGCAGTCCATTTCAATGACAATAACAACTCAGGATTATGACCCAATAATCACTAAGTCCAGTAAAGTTAAACTCCACTGCGTTATCAGCCACAAGCATCACATATTAATCTTGCAAAGCACATCTGTGGGCAAGCCACAGAAGCTACGGAAAATTTACTGTGGGACTCTAGGATCTTATTTCATGTTCTCACCTTTCTCTGAAGAAAAAAAAATGTTACCTATGAACACTGAGTAAAACTCTTACAATTTCACAAGGTTACAAAAGAAAAAAGGAATCCGATCCTGAAAATTCAGTCTAAAAACATCTATACGCTTTAAAAAATGTAACCAAAATGAGTGATTACTGATTGTTTTCTTTCCATTAGTTTGATGTTTGAATTCGTCCCTTCCTATTGTGAAATTTGATTTTCTATTATCATCTTACACATAGTAGGCATTCAATAAATGTTTATTACAATGAGCTGAAGTTCAGACACTTAGGTCGATATCTTTCACACATGCCTGATAATCGTTTATAGTTGGAAAACCATGTTGACAACAGCCATTTCAGTGTAGAGATAATACCGAAGGGAGCTCTCCTAAGACACTGGAGGTAAATTATTAAATTCTAATTTAACCACAGCCAATATTACCAATTTGTTTTAAATAACTTGTCCAACTCTTAGAAGGGAACAACAATTTAGGGAACAAGCAGATCAAGAAAACGAGAGTAAATGGCAGGAGTAAAGGGATACATATTTGCAATTCTGGCTTCTCGCAGTGAATAGTCAAAAGCTCTCCTACCAGAAAATAATATCTTGAATTGAAAAGCATTCAGATCATGGTGGATTTCTAACCCTATTAAATTTCCTCCTCCCAGGTAGCCTATTTACTAAAGCAGTGTGAGAGCTGTTAATACTGTCATTGAATATACATGTTTCTCTTGGAAAAAAAAAAATAATAATCCAACTATACCCCAACATGTAAATAAAGATTTCTTCTTAAAATGTTAGCTTTGTTTGAGGTTGTTGCTTTTCTTTTCTTAGGAATTCTCTTCCTTAATTCTGTTAGGAATTAAAATATACCAACAAATGGAATTAGTTACACAAAACCATAAAATATGCTTTTCATAATACATGAATATCTTCCTATATTCTCAAGATAACAGCACGCTGGAAGGACGGGGATACAGAACACTATCATTTAAAATGCCCAAAACTGTTTTTTAAATCAGAAACCATATTCAAACAGCCCTGTTTCTCACTGCAATGTACTTTGCCACTCTATTCACTCAAAACTTCTTAGTGAGCATTTATACATCACTCCTGACGTCTCACTAGTTCCTTGGGTGACTTCCTCTGGAGAGTAAACAGAGTTGAACAGACAAAATAAAATAATGCATCCTCTATTCATGTTACACCAATGTGCCTTAAGAGAAGGTTTCAGACATATATTTTCTCATTAGTGGGAAATACTCTAGTTAGTATAATAACTTTAGCTTAAATATGATCCTAGAAATCTTTTCAAAGATAAGGTAATCGTTTTCAAAACCAATGGGATATTTTAAAAGGTATATGCTACGGTGACCAACTCACCTGGTTTGCCCAAAACAAAAAGTCCCGCATCCTAGGAGCTCCCCTCAGACCCAAACAGGGACAATTGGTCACTGTAGTATAAATAATCTTTGAATGCAAATATCAGAAGGGTCAGACCACTCTTTTTCACTGAATTTAAAAGCCTGCATTGAGTGCCCTGCTATGTATAAAGCCCCGTGCTGAACAGGAGTCGGTCAGGGTTCAGGCAAGAGACAGATGGCACAGCCAAACAGGGTGATTTGAGGAGTTTCATGAAGAGGTTATGTACAGAGGTATGGGCAGAGTTAGGGAACCCAACAAGATGTCGGGCAGGATCCTGGGCTAGCAATAGTGGCGAGACGATAGACCTGAAGAGGTAGGGGAGGGAATAATTACCAGAACTCAAGGCAACTGTTCAGTGAGGGCAGTCCTCCGGAATTCACCACAACCCAGGAGGGAGGGAACCTAGACCTCTCTCTCCTCCCACTCTCCAGACTTGCAAAAATGTCTCCCCTTGTCTGAATCCAACTAGAAAGCAGAGGAAGGAAGCCTTTTGATGGAGTTCTCATCTGTCAACATCCCAGGCCATGGAGCAGAACAGAGAGTGGGTTTGCAGGGGTCCAAAGAGACATAAGCCTGGTCTCTGCTTCTAGCAATTTAAAAAATGGGAGAGGGGTGCCTGGGTGGCTCAGTCGGTTAAGTATCTGCCTTCAGCTCAGGTCATGATCTCAGGGTCCTGGGATAGAGCCCCCATGTCCGGCTTTCTGCTCAGTAGGGAGTCTGCTTCTCTCTCTCTCTCTCTCTCTCATTCTCTCTCTCAAATAAATAAATAAAATCTTTTTTAAAAATTAGATTTTAAAATATGGGAGAAATCTTAAAGCATTGTTTTTTGTTGAATTTTATTTTAGGTAGGCGTCACACCTAATGTGGGGCTTGAACTCATGACCCTGAGATTAAGAATAGCATGCTCTACCAACTGAGCCAGCCAGGCACCCCTTAAAGCATTATTATTTTATTATATTTTATTTTTAAAGATTTATTTATTTATTTGAGAGAGGAGAAAGAGAATGAGTACAAGGGGGGAGGGGCAGAGAGAGAGGGAGACAAGCAGACTCCCTGCTAAGTGAGGAGCTCAACACAGGGCTCAATCCCAGGACCCTGAGGTCATGACCTGAGCCAGAAGCATGAGTCAGAAGCTTAAACGACTGTGTCACCTAGGTGCCCTTTAAAGCATTATTTTAGACACACACATACCATTTCCCTGAGATAACTTGCTAGTACCAAAAAACTGAGTTTTGAGATCTAACTAGTCCTTGTTGAAGTAAATAGAAATTGCATTTAGTTCTTTATGCCTCTGGGCTTGGTCTGTCTTTAGTTAAATTAAAATGAATGAATCCTAAGAGTTAAAGAGATATTTGTCTAAATATTAAAGTATTTACCTCTGCTACTTTCATGATTGGGCCTGAGTTTGAGTCGTGCATCTATTCGCTCCCTTAATAACTCCAACAAAATAATGTGAGGGTATCTATTGGGTGGCATGGAGTTACGCCAACATTTTTACTCCGAAGCAACCTGCTTTTATCGAAAGTGAGAGTCTTCATGCTTCTCCAAAGTGTGTCCATTCTTGTCAAAGGAATGTCAGGAAATCATTACCAATGTGATCCCCAAAATGCTTCTCTAGTATTATCCCCTCTGCCATCATTAGTCCAATTTCTAGAGGTTAAAACACCAATGAATGGGGGCTCCTGCTCAGGTTATGATCCCGGAGTCCCGGGATCGAGCCCCACGTCGGGCTTCCTGCTCAGTGGGGAGTCTGCTTCTCCCTCTCCTTCTGCCCCTCCCCCAGCTCTCTCTCTCTCTCAAATAAATAAATAAAAATTTAAAAAAAACAATGAATGTATCATAAAGTTAGCTCTCATTCTGGTAACATTCAAACTGCTGAAACTCCTCACACAACTACAGCATCATGGCAGCCAGTGTCTCTCGAAAAGACCTCAAGTTTTCACGTACAAGGTGTTCATTATCCTTAAAGTGATTGTGAATGGGTTACTCTGAGACTCCATTCCTTTCTTCATAAAATGAGGGAACTAAAGGATAACTCAGTGTCGTAAGGATTAAGGAGTAATATAATTTCAAAAAATACCTGACAGGAGGTAGGCCCAAAACTGATGTCCACACTCACACTCTCTGCCTTATCCTCTTATATATTATATATACATTTAGATACAGAGTTTTAGTAACTTTATATCTTAGTAACTTAAGAAACGTATGCCATAGAATCTCCGAATGTTATCTGCTCATCTCTGCTCTTTGACACTGAGTAGCCATCGGCAAATATGTGGGATGAGTTGAGACAAGTAGGACATTCCATTGAACAAAGGGTTTTCAGAGAAGTATGAGTTTTCTTTGTTTTAACCCAAGTAATGAAGTTTAGCCCAGCAACACGCATTCAGGTGAGGGGGGGAGGGTAGAAATCTTACATATTTATTGAGAAGAAAATTTAAGGCATCCTCTCAGACACAAAAAGAACCTCTTGCCCATCTGTGAGGTAGATTAACAATACACATCCCTTCAGAGACTCAAGCTCACCTGCTGTGAAGAACATGAATCAATACAGAACAATGAGGAAAATGGTCAAGTCATCCAAGTCATCCCTCTGACCAAATATCTTTTTTTTCCAAAGCCTTGTGTTTTTTTTCTCCTTCTCTCTCTCCATTCCATCCAGTCCCCCAGCCCCACCAATAGAAATTAAAATTTTCAAGTATCTCTATTTGATATTGTGTTCAATGTAAGCCCTGAGTAGTCATGGATTCTCTTTCTTGAATTTTCGCTGACAAACTGCTTCTAGCTGCCCTCTCGGGTGGGATGCCACCACAATAAAATGCAGTGTTTGCTGAGGATTTCAGCGGCCACCTGGGGGCTCAGTGCACTCAATGAAAGCTATTTAAGCAAGGCTAGTGGTGAAATGGTGACAAATGGTATGTCGACGTTTTTTCTGGTGTTTGTGGTTTAGGACTAGTTGGTTTCAGTCTTGCTGGCTCTTGCCTCCATGTGACCAACCTTTTCCACATTTAAAGCCTGTTACTGCCTCCCCTTCAGGGTCCTGGCAGCAAGCTTTGTGCTGTTGACAGAAGCCATTTGTGGAGTAGAAGGTTCATATTTTAGACTACTGGCAAGGACTGATTTTACAGTTAGTCCATGGCTCTGAATTTATGTTTATTTCTTTTAAGGGTTTTCTTTTTCAACTAGCTAAAAAATGTTTCTTCATTAGGTTGTTATCACTCCACCTCACATGAAATGTCCCTTGACTGCTCCTTCTTTATCTCCAGTCACACCCGGGAAAATGAGTGTTGTGTCCATATGATTAGCCAGAGACTGGTCCACATCTGAGTCACATTTGCTCGCTCAATATCCCAGTGGCTTCACTGGGAAGATGGACTCTGTCTCAAGCTCAGCCCCTCATATGTCACCTTTCCCATCTCCGGAGTCCCCTCTCTAGGCTTGGTGGCACCTCTCAAAGACAGGCATCTTTGCATATGTCTCTCTCACCTCAGCTTTCTCCTGTTCCCTCCCTCTCCTTACACTGCCTTCCTCCTTATACCTTGCAGTTTCTGGACACTTCCAGTTACTTCTGCTTCAAGGTCCTGAGCTAACTATTGGCTGAACTAAAAAAAAATGGCTGCACCGAAGGTCCAAGAAAGGACAGTGTCCACTCTACTCCTTATGAGGAGTCCTGGACTCTTGCTTATAAAGGGAAAGGAAGTACATTTCACTGAGGACTTGTCAGGAATTCCAGCAAGCCCTTGGACAGACGACTTTGGCCGCTGGGAGAGCTTTCTGCTTCCAATTGTAAAGAGATCCAAGAGCTATTCACCTTTAAAGAGATGTCATGGGTTCAGGACCCTTTCTGTGCATTTTACATCTTGTCCACTCCAAAGTAACAAGGTCAGGTGGCCATTTGAAGTGGAAAAAAAGATTTTCCTCCAATCCAAAGCAGGCTTGGGTACAATCTAGAAGTGACTTAAGCAACTTGGATATCCCATTAATTTAGTACAAACCCATATGTATGCAGGCCTGGACCTGGTCTCAGTTCTATTTCCTAAGCCCAGTCCCAGCTTTGAACCTTCCCAGAGCTCTTCTTTCCTCCTAAGTCCCAATCTCCCTCTAAGTATCAAGTCCATTGAAAATCAACTTTATTTAATATCTACTGTGTAGCTACTCAGTCCAGTATGGTAGTCATCCACGTAAAGTCATAAATTACAACACACAGTGATCAGAATGATTGAAGTGGGACAAAATTCTCTCTTCTCCAAACACATGAACCCCACCTCTATAGCATCCTTCTTTCCACCCCTGGAATGTCCCCAAACCAGACTCTCCCTTCTGCTGGCACACAGCCTAGATCAAAGATCTGAAAGAGGCCCTGCTGCCTCTTCTTGCTCAGTCCTCCTTCAAGCTTTGTGTAATCTACTTTCCCTGAAAGCTCATTTTGCGTGGGTGCACTCATGCATGTTCACACACACACTCACACATGCTCACACGCAAACACACCAGAATCAACAAGTCATGCTGAGAATATGGAACCCATATGCATATTTCCAGACTGTTCTCAGACCTCTTGTATATCCATAGTCCAGACAGACAGGGTTACTCAATCTGTTCACTGTTTTGGAGGAAGGAATATTTGTCACACCAAGACATGAATATCAACATGCAGAAGACTCAGTCCTTCAGGAATTATGGATCCATCATTGAAAAGATGAATGACCCAATCACCTTTTGACCATTAGGATTAAAAGGTAGAGATAGTAGTACAGATAACCTGAAACGTCCAAAAATCCAAAAGCTTTTCTGGTCTGAAAGCATCAGCCAATTTTCTTCCAACAAACATATTTTCCTGATGATGTTTGGATTGAGATGTTATTAGAATAAGTGTCTACAACCACAGGTAGTCTGCAAAATGATCAAGGAGAATTCTGGGTGGCACAGTGAAACCAGCATGAGATAAAAAGCATCTGCTGAAGGTAAACTCTAGAATTGAGAATGGAGACTTAATTCTGTGTTTTTCCAAAACTGTGTCCAGATAATATAACTTACATGCTCCCGAGCGAGGGAAGGAAATTCTTTGGGAGACAAAGCTGAGTGGCTTTGGCGCTGGCACCAAACGTCTTCTTGCCCAGCAAGTCAATTTTAAGTCTTGTTCATGAGCTTTGCTGGACTGGATTACAGGGGCCAGAAGTCAGTGAAACATCCATTGTGTTTCCTGTAGACATTCTCCTCCACTAGGTAGTCAAAGAAGCTAACATGCATTCACAGTGTGTCTGTCCTCAGATGGAGGAAAGGGGCTACAAAAAAAATTATATACATATAGCATATAATTTAAAAAAGAATATTAAAATATGTAATACACAAAATATATACGTTAAAAATATAAAATATATAGTATATATAGCATAGTGTATATATATTTATATTTAAATATGTATTATATTTATAGGTTATATAAATATATATCTCACAGACTCCCTGACCTTAAGGAGCTTAACATGCAAACAGATGTGCAAATCCAATGCCTCTGTCAAAGACAAACTGCTGAGTGAGAGCAAAGGAAGGAGTATCACCTGAGCCAGAGGACTCAGGGAAGGAAGGTTCCAGAGAGGCAGTAGCACGTGAATCCAATGCTGAAGAAAGAAAAAAAAAAAAAATTCAATGAGACAGAAGACAAGGAAAGTCAGTCTGGTCATGGGCTCTGTAAGAGCAAAGGACTGCGAAATGCACGATCTACAGGGTAGAAGAGAAGCAGGCTCTGTGATCAGGCCCCTGCGTGCATGAGATGTCTGTCTCTGGAGATGTCCCTGGAGTTGCGTGGAGATTGGAATCTGACGCCAGGCCATGCAGGACGTTTAATGCTGGGCTAAGAAGTTTCGTGGTTACCCTGAAGTCGGAGGAGCCTGCACCTGTTTTTCAGGAGGAACGTGACATGATTCCATCTGTGCTCCAGGAAGAAACCTGGTGACCACGTTGTAGGAGGGTGGGAATGGAGAGGAGCTAAAAACGTGGAGACCACGTAAGGAAATGGGCCTCCGGCAAAATCCAGGCCAGCCGCTCTCCCGACCTGGGCGGGCCAGGGAAACAACCGCATGCCTCACCCCAGGCTGACTGTGCTCCTGCATGGTCGGGCACGCTGGGCATTGCTGCTCCTCTTCATTTGTAGCTCTATTTGGGAAACCTGCTGGGAGGCTATTTCCCCAGAATGTTACATGTGTTTGTTCGCAGTTGTGAGATTACCGGAGAGGGGTATTTTCTTCATCGCATGTTTTCCAAGTTTAGGCATTGACCAAGCTTGACTTTGACCATTCCATCTTGATGTTTTGCATTGCGGGCGCTCTTCCGGCTGTCCTGTGAACACAGCATTTGCGGGTGTCTCCTATGTTTGGAACATTGCACTTTCGCTAATACAATCTGTGATTATGCTCATTTCTTTCAAAGCCACTTAACACTTTTGGCTGATATAAATCTTGTAGTTAACAAAAGCTCCCAGGTTATCGCATGAAGTGCTGTTAAATCATGAATCTCCCATCCTCTCTTCATTTTTAGGAGTAGTTTAGATATAAGTCCTTCCTACAGTGGTAAGGGGTAGTAATGTATTAGATTACTTAAATAACCAGCATGCCTTTTAAAGGGGGCAGTCATGATCTAATTCAAGTGATGAGAAACCAGGGTCTGTGCCAGGCTTCAGCCTAAGGTATATGCTTTGTGAGCAGAGAGGGGCTTTTTGACCCTGGAGCCCTCTACCTCCCAGACTTCCATCATTAATCCACAAAAATATTCCTTGGAGTATTACCTCTTGCAAAAATGAATATGTAAAAAAATTCAGGGTAGCAGCGATGTGTGGAGGGGAAGGAGGGAGGTGGTAATATTTATTTTAGGTGTCAAATGCAAGGGGACCTTTTTATTTTATATCCTCTTGTATGTATGGAGTACTCCATGATAAAAATTTTAAATATATAATAATTTAAAAGGGATATGTGGGGTTGGTTTAAAGTGGGAAGAAAATTCTCAATATTCTTTCAGTTTTCAGTTTAAAAAGAAGAGATAATAGAGAAAAATGAGAGAAAAGGCATTAAATAAGCAAAATGAGAGGAAGATAAAAAGATTTAAGATGGAGAAGGTAAATGAAAGAAAGTGAGAAAAAAGATAGAAGCTGGGAAAACAGGCAGAAATGGTGGGGTTGGGAGAAGGTTTTGTTTGGCTGGTGGGCACAGAGGGAGGCAGGAGATGGGCAGATGAACATGACCAAGTATCCACAACACCAAGAAGAGATAGGGGTTGGGAACAATGGGAAGATGCCTCGGATCCTCCAAAAGCTATCAGCCGATTCACCCCACCCTTTGGCTAATGGCCTCAGCCATCTGAGGTAGTCAACCTCCCCCTGTTGTCCAGACCATGGTCCGCAGGTAGGAGGCACTGAGCCAAGGTCCTGCCGATGTGTCCCACCAGGCATTCCCTCCCAGCTCTGGTGCGGATTCTCGGTAGACATTAGGTGTCTCCCACGTGACGCAGCCTGCTGTCCTTCCTTCCCTCCCCCAGGGCCTGAGCAGCAGCCTGCCAAACTATAATCAACAAAAGCCCTACAAGTCTCAGGAGGAATGGCGACATGTTTCCAGCGAAACCGGCCAGGTAGGTGTGCAGACTATCCAGGACTTTCTTGGTCATAATGCGACTCCTAACTTCAGGGTAAAAGTCATGCTCCCTCCTCCCCCACCCTCTCCCCCAACCCCCAGCATGGCAAAATTCCACTTGAGTTAAAGAGTTATGTGTTTTTAAAAAGTGAAACAGTAAAAATGTATGTGACTCAGGTAAGTAAGGTAAAAAAAGTGAGTCGTGTTAAAAAAAAAAAGAACAAATGGATAAACAGGTGCATGAGACCAGTACAATAGACAGTCTAAACTGTGTGGTGGACACCATGAAATGGCTTTTTTTTCCTTCAAACTCTACCTTCAAATCTTCCTTTCCTGTCTCTTCTTGACTCCTTGGCCTGAACACACAGCTCTTTAGTCATGCAGCTTCAAGAGCAGCCTCATTCTGGTCATTAAGACTCTATTTTGTGTATTAAAGTCCAGGCTAAGTCAAAGAGTAATTTCACATCCATTCGCATCCAAAGACTTTTCCCTCCATCCATCCCGGGCTAGACTTATGGCCCCAGGGTCCATCTGGGAGGGAAGAGTGGAGTTCTCCTTTTGCATGGTTCTCCCCTTCTCTCCCTCTCCCTCCTGCTTCTAACCCCTCGGGAGTTGGGGGGATGGAGGGTGAGAAGAATAGGGCAAAAGCACTTTCACTTGACTCTTGCAGCCTCCTCCTATCTTGGTAGTTGTGCTCGTGTGCCTAGAGGGCCCACCCACGGGAATTCTTCTGGAGGCCCAGGAGTCTCACTGTGGCACTGTTGTCTGACCCTGGAGATGCACCCAGGGTAATCTCTTCTCATGGTCTCACCCCCAGGCTCCTATCCAGCTATGCCCATCACAGCCTGAGGGTGGGGGATAGGAGGCTCCTCCCCAACCAGCCACCTTGGGTGGGGCACCAGCAAGATGGCAAAACTCAGTTTCTACTAGTGACAACTTTGAAGCTTTTCATTTGGCTGTGAGGGACCAATAAGTGAAGCACCCCAAAGCACATGCTCTCTTTCTAGGTCTTTCTTAGGCGTGGATTCTTTTGGTAGTCTTATGTCAAGAGACTTACAGACCGCTTCTTAGAATAATGTTTTTAAATTTAGAACATAAAATATGCAGTATTACAAAGGAAACTTCTTAGATGCAGCTTGCAAAAACATTTTAAAAATTTGTACTCTAGTATGTATGCTGCTTTATTAACACATTATGTAACAAGTTCTAGCAGTGATTTGTAAGTGGTGATGCATATAAATGATATTTTGAGGTATCTGCCACAACTGTATGTAATACGAAAACATCTATGGTTTCTACTGGTGACAAAATTACATTTGTTGCCACACTACTGTGGTCTGTTGCCTACATTCATAATGGAAGGAAATGCTATATTTCAGCCGGAAGATAGTAAAAATAAGAACAGACCATTTTTCCCATGCATGTTCAGAAACCCCCTGAATTCTATCCACAAATCCCTTAGGACTCCAGATCAGGAAATCTTGCCCTGGATGGGGACTCCTGCTCTGGAGAACGCTCCTCCCACAGCCTTCCTGCGTCTGCTTATATAGGTCAGAGAGGGTAAAGGGAGGTGGCTGCAGGGCCGGTTTGGTGGCCTTTTGGTTAGGCTTGCAGCTCCCTTAAGATTGGAGAAAATGAAATCCAAGAGTCATCAGCTTTGGGACACATAATTCTAAATCCACAAGAACAAGTCCACTACCTGACCTGTTGCTGCAAATGTAGTTTATGTTCTACATTCATGCAGATATTCTGGGATTGGTACCCAAGAAGCTGTCAAGAGTAAATACCTCCAGGGAGTGGAGGTGGAGGTTGGGATAAAGGGAAGGGAATTACTTTTCATATTAAGCTGTTTAGTACTGTCTGAAAAAAAGTTTAAGATATTTTGTTTATATGATGAAAACTGACTATAAAGCAAATTTTAAATGTTTTTTCTAAAGGAAACTATTTGTGATTTTAACTGATCTAAGGCTGGTAAGGATTTTCTAAGCATAAAAGTAATAGGAAAATAATGGGGCAGATTGACAGATTTGGCTACACACAAAGATAAGGCAAAACATAATGATATCACAAGCTAAAAGAAAAAAACACAAACTTGAGGAAATATTTGCAACAAAAATTACAGAAAAGGAGCTAATAGTCTTATATTATGAAACAATCTTAGAAATCGATGGGAAAAATAGTCACGTGCTATGAACAGCTGTTCTGGACTTTTCAGTACCCTTTCTTTTTTCTGCCCTGATTCCATCATATCCACCTACAGAGAATCCTAAATATATAGATGAAATCCCAAGATTCCATGGTGGCTAAGGCCACTTCCACTTCTCTTTTATTCCCAGTTCAGTCCAAGATTTGGTTACTGACTGGGCTCCTGGGTGGCTTAGTCGTTAAGCGTCTGTCTTCTGCTCAGGTCATGATCCCAGGGTCCTGGGATCAAGTCCCACATCAGGCTCCCTGCTCGGTGGGAAGCCTGCTTCTCCCTCTCCCACTGTCCCTGCTTGCGTTCCCTCTCTCGCTGTCTCTCTCTGTTAAAAAATAAATAAAATCTTTAAAAAAAAAAAAAAAAGATTTGGTTACTGACCACTGGTGCTTCAAGCTAGATAAGGCTTGGAGAACCCTGGACCAAACTGGACCTGAACTTCTACACAGGAAGGAAAATAAGTTAATCTCATAATCTCCCGACTAGGATATACCTAGAGATAGGTGATACCCTTCCAAAAGTATGCAAGAAAATTTCTTGAGAAATAAAATGCTATGTTTATTAGCATCTGGCTTTCTGGAATGGCATCATACCATATGCTCAACAGAATGGACTTTGGAGGCCAAACAAATGGATTCAAGTCCTGGCTCTTCTGCCTTTTACTATCCATGAAATTTGGCCAAGTTGCTTATCTAAATCTTGATTTTCCCATCTGTGAAATGGGAATAATGCCTACCTCATAGGGTTCTTATAAGGTTAAGAGATAACATGTGAGATCCTTAGCTCATAGCATATATACAAAAAGACTCCAGAAGGTTCAAAGACATAAGGGTTTAAATAAAACATGAAAACTTTTTGAAATATAGGCTAATGTCTTTATGAGCTTGGATTTCTTAAGGTCCAAGAAAAGACAAATGATCAAAGAAAATATATCTGAGTTAGACTACACTGAGGTTTAAAACTTCAACGCAAAAAGAGGTATCTTTTAAAGAGTGAAGACAAACAAAAACTTGGGAGAAGATATTTGTAATATATAAAATAAGCAAAGCATTAGTATGGAACATACTAAAATTCTTCTAAATAAACATTTTAATGAAAACCCAATAGAAAAAATGAGCAAAGGGCATGAACAATAACCCACAGAAGAAACCACCGTAGCCAACAAATAGAGGAAAAGAAGTGCAATTGCACCAAAAACATGATAATGCAAATCCAGAGTGAAACATTTCACTCCCATAATATTAGATAAATTTTTAGATTCTGATAAAACCAGGCACTGGAGAGGATTGTGGGGAATCAGGGATTTTCATGCACTGCTAGTGGGAATGTAAATTGATTCAATCACTTTGGAGAACAATTTGGCATTATCCAGTAAAGTTAAAAATAATCACAGCCTCTGATCCAACAATTCTACTTCTGAAGAAGCCCCTATACATGTTGCCCGTGTGCACAGAGAGACATATAAAGATGTTTACCATAGTCTTGTTTTATAATAGAGATTTACTGGAATCAACTCAAATGTCCATCTGTAGAAGGATGAATGAATAAATTGAGGTACATGCCTACAATGGAATACTATATACAAGTTAAAATAAATTAACCAGATTTATGTGTAGCATAAGGAATCACAAAAAATATAACTTTGAGTACAAAAATGCTACATATACTATGATACCATTTATGTAAATATTCTTAAATACCCAAAGCAACACTAAATATTGTCTAAAGATGCACATCTCCATAGTAAAAGTATAAAAATATGAACGTGGGGCGCCTGGGTGACTCAGTCGGTTAAGCGTCTAACTCTTGATTTCGGCTCAGGTCATGATCTCAGGGTCATGAGATCCAGCCCCGTGCTGGGGTCTGCGCTCAGCAGAGTCTGCTTGAGATCTTTCTCTCCTTCTCCCTCTACCCCTCCCCCTGTTTGTGCTCTCCCTCTCTCTCTCTAAAATAAATAAAATCTTTAAAAAATACATGGACTGGATACATATCAAAATTCTGATGGAAAGGAAATCGGGCAGGAAATATATAAAAATTATTATTCTACTTTCCTGTACTTTTTTTAAATTGAGGTATAATTCATATATAACATTAGGGTAGTTTCAAATGTACAACATAATAATTTGATATTTGTGTATATTGCAAAATGATCACCACAATAAGTCTAGTTAGTATCCATCACCACATATAGTTAAAAAAATTTTCTTGTGATGAGAACTTTTGAAATCTACTTTCTTAGCAACATTCAAATAAGCAAGACAGTATTATTAACTATAGTCACCATGCTGTATAAGTCATCATGCTGTATAAGTAAGTCACAACCTCATGACTTATTTATTTTATAACTGAAAGTTTGTACCTTTGGCCCCCTTGACTCATTTTGCCCACGCCCATCCCCCACCTCTGGCAACCACCAACCTCTTTTCTGTATCTCTGTGCTCCAGGTTTTGTTTTGTTGTATTTTCCTGTATTTTTAAAACACTTTTCCCCCCAAAAAAGTAGTAAATGGCAAGTACTAAGGAGAGAGCAGGACCTTTATTAGGTCCTTATTAAATTATAGCAATTTTTGAAATTTTCTATCAGTACAGGTAACTAAAATGTACTTCGGTCCTGTGTCACAGCTATAGGAACCTGGTAGCTTTTCCCCACCCAGCACACCAGCTAATGGCAGGCTCCGTGTTTTGTAAAACAACATGAAATTAGTGTTGAGCCTCATGTTAATCCAATGGCTCTCAACTGAGGGCAATTTTGACCCCCAGGGGACACTGGGGATGTCTGGAGACATTTTGGTTGTCACAACTGAAATGGGGGGCATTGCAACTAGAATGTAGAGGATTGAGGCCAGGGATGCTGCTGAACCTCCTACAGTGCATAAGAGAGCCCCCTATGGCGAAGAATTATCTGGTACAAAATGTCAATAGTGCCGAGGTTGAGAAACCCTATGTAAGCCCGTAGAAAGTAAAATAAATATCCACCGAACTGAATATATTAAATTTGACTACTTTTCTGATGAGTTTTTTTTTTTTTTTTCTAAATTATCAGACCTGTGAAACCACTCCTTCTTTCTAATACTGGATACTAGGGCTGGATCAGAGGGCATGGGTGCCAGAGCTGCTCCTCCCCAGACCATAACCCTTAATTTTTTTCCTCTGTCTCCACAGTAGGCAAGATGCCATCTGCCAGAGGGAGTGTACTCTCTATAATCATTTTAATTGGGCAAAACATTATGGAATTTTTTTCCAACTCTGAAAATTTATCAGCTTTGCATCCTAATGCAGTCCAACCCTGGCTGCTTCCAAGCTAAAACAACATAGGCATTTCTCTTCAGCTTCCCAGGAATAGTTTAGCTGGTCAGTGGACCAGACCTCAAATCCACAACACTAAACCAACTACTTTCTATTAAAGTTCAACTGGCCAAATCACACATAAAGAGTACATCAATCATGGTTAAATTCAGCTTCATAGCTCGAAACCCCAAAATACAATGACTTAAATAAGATAGAACTTTATTTCTTTCACATTTAAAAGATCTAGAGGTAAGGCAATTCAGGGCTAATTTGCTAGTTTCATGACATCGTCATGCTTCTTTGAGCTGTCTGTGGCCCTCCTTCTCATAGTCCCAGATGGCCACTGAAGATCCAACTAGAACATCTACATTCGAATCAGCACGATGGAGAAGGGGGATGGGCATGGCCCTTCCCTTGTAAGGAGACATCCAGAGGGTTCCTTGCAGCTCAACTATTTATCTCTTTGATCAGAACTTAAATACTTGGCTATACCTAAATGGTAAGGGAAGCAGGGATACAAAGATTTCTAGCTGGGCAACAATGTGCCAAGTTATAAATCAGGATTTTTTTATTAAAGAAGAGTGGACTGTGGAAGGCAGCTAGCAATTTGGCTTCCCAAATAATCATGCATATGCCTTTTCCCCTACATAGACACATGCATCTCTCTCTGCAAAAGAGATGACCCCGAAGTCTCACTGCATTTCACTCAAAATCCAGAATTTCTGGGTAATGTCATTTCCATCACAACCAGATGTGGCTCCTCATGGTCTGGTAAATCACAAACCAAAAAATAAGTGATCTGCATTTACATGCAATTCAAATGCTGAAGTAAGAGCAGAATAACCACAATAAAACTCCCATCGGAAAGGGTAGGAAAAGGAAATACTGTGGATATGGATCTATAGCAATTATTGAATCCTGCTGGATAGGAATGACAAGCACTCCCATCCTGGCAGTGAGTACATGCTTTGATTGGCCCCTCTGGTAGCCGCTGCCTTGGAGAAACTCCCTTGTCCAATGTCCACCATGACCTCTGGCTTTGCCCTCTGGGAGATTCTTCCTTGTCCATTTTCCTCCATAGCTGTATTTGAGCCATGGACATTGGAAGATATGATCTTCTTTGGAGCTGCATGGTTTCCACAGCCATTTCTCTCTTGTGCAGGTGCAGGGACCCAGGGATTCTTTTAAGAATTGAATAATTAGAAGTTTTTCCAAGCCAAGCTAGAGATTTCTGTCCAAATGTAGGAAGCTTCCAACCTATTTGCTTCCAGTCAGTTCCAAGTGTGAGTTACTACAGCCTAAAACTGTGTCTGGAAACTCTATGCCTGAAAACTCTGATCTTTTATTTATAGGTCTTTATGCTCTGCCAACCCTTCCTTCTCAAATTGAAGTTGACTCTTCTTGAGACCTTTCGAAGCAAAGAATGAAAAAGTTGGGTGGGATGGCAATACCCTTCATCTGTCTTTATGGCCAGACTTGGCACTGAATACATAGGGAAGATGCTTGAAAAGGGCTTGTGGCCATGTTCTTATCTCCTGCCAAGGCTGGATGAGCTTGCAGTTGCTTCTTAGTACTGCTTCAGTCTGGGCAAAAAAGTAATTGGATTTTTCACCCCGGCAAGACCCCCAGTTACAGGACTCATAATCGATTTAAATCACAGGCAGAGACAATCCCTTAGCAAAGCTGTATTCCCTTCCATTTCTGCTGGCAGGCAGGATAGCTCCAGCCCATGTTCCTATCTTTATTGTAGAAGTTGGCTAAAAGCCACAAGAAGCAAACAATACAAACCGAAGTTTTATATTTCCTAACTTTTCCCCTAGCTACACCTTCAGTTTGCATGCTTTCTTTACATGATTCAGCAGGTGACAGTTGGATCAAACGATTTGCTACAGCATAACAAGAGTCACTAACTTTCCAGCCAACAGAATCTGTTTCATCACTGCTCAATACCTGAACTTCTCATTCTCCCTAAGCCAAGGACGCTGTTGGATTTTATTGCTTATATCACCCAATTCCCTGGTGCCACATCTCATATTGATAAGGATGAGGTTTAGCTATATCAAATATTAAAATGCAAAATAAAAGTGGTTTAAATATAGAACAAGATGCTACACCCAAAGATGTGACTAGTCATATGTAGAATATCATAAGTAATACATATTCGCTTATTAATTGTAACAGTTCCTAGAAATAACATAAACCTGAGAGATAACTTAGAACTTAGATAAAACTCCTTTTCCTATATATAATTTGTAAGTCTTTTCTCAAGTTGGAACAGGATTTGAGATGATGTTCCTCATAAGGAGAACTCCAAAGATTTCATGATTATGTAGACTAATTCCTGACTCAGACCAATAGAGATTGGCCATGGAAGGGTGGGAGACGTCATCATTGATGCCCAGGACAAAGGTCAGATGGGAATTGGAAAGGGGACATTGGCGGGGGAGAGGAAGGAGAAAGGTGACTGGAGCCCATCAGTTCAGAATCTGACTATAAATTGCTAGATTGTGAGAGAAAAAGAGAGAGAGAGATGTTGAAATAAATCAGTCTTTCAGAGTCCTGCTGCCAGTGGTTATTATAATAACCAACATTTTTTGACACTGTGTAGTAAATGGCAATGTATTAAGTTCTTTATATGCCTTACATAATCTTCAAAAATTTATGATATTCTTATGATGACCACTTTACAGATAAGGAAACTGAGACTTGGGTTAAATAATTTACTGAGGGTCATAGCAAATGGAAGAGCCAAGACTTGAACTCAGGTCTCTCAGAGACAAAAGGTAACCTTTGACCACTGTGGTATATTGTTCATGAGGGATTTTGAGGTTTTAGGGTTTTTTCCTCAAAGGAATGACTCTTAAGCATATTAAATTTTCAGTACTAGACAGTCTTTCATCACCTATATAATCAGTCTGGTTTCATCAGGAGGAAAGTCACTCCAGCTCTAGATTATTAATTGATATTTTAAAATCGTGTGTTATGGTCTTAATGAGCAGAAGGGGAGAGGCAAAAGGTTAAGAAAATGAATAAATAGGCCAAGTATGGTTTTGAACCCCTTTCATGCTACTCTCAGAAACCCTTTTTCTTCCTTATTCCTTCCTCATCAAATATTGAGTGTCCCCTCTGTGCCAGTTAATGCACCTATGACTGGAAATGTCACCAGGCTCCAAGCCCTGCTCTACTCCCAGAACAGGACATTAAGTGCTGGGAGGGGTGACGTCAGGCGCTGCGTAAGCACATAAGAGGCATGTCATACCCAGTCTTGGGGGGCAATTGGAGGAGAAAAGCCTTCCTTTAGGAGAAGTTGCCCAAGCAGAGACCTAGAAGGATAAACATGTTAGCCAAGTGCTGGCAAGCAGGAAGACCACCTCAGCCAAGGAGACAACATGTATAAAGCCCAGAAGCAAGATAAAACATGCATTCAGGACACTGGTGGGTATAACTCGAATTTGGAGGCCACTAGTAGGGACAGGAGAAGAGTCAGCTTGAGGCTGGGTTCAAATCCTGAAGGTCCTGGTGTGCCGCACTAACCAGTTTGGATTGTATCCTAAGGATAATGGAATGTTGAACACAAGAAGGATACATCCAATTTGTGCTTTAGAAGGTTCACACTAGTTTCAGGGTAGAGGACAATTTGAAACATGATGTTAAGTGGCGAAATCACTGAGTAATCTATCAAGCTGATGGAGTGTTGAGATGGTGATGGCCAGGTCTCAGGTGTAACAACAGGAATGGGCAGCAGCAGACATGCCAAAGTGCTGCTGTGGAGGGGAAGACTGCGGACTGGATGCCTGCTTATGGATGGCAGGTGAGCCACAAGGAGGAGTCTAGCTCCACACTTGGTTCCACTTGGAAAATTAAGTGGGTGAGTGGAACCAGGGACAGGAAGAAGAGGGGCAGGTCTGGGGACAGGTTAACATCAAAAAGAAGTCATAGGAGCCTAGAGTTCACCAGAGAGATCCGGCCTGGAAAAGAAGGTGTATGGTTGTGTGCATGCCAGTAATTAGAGCCAGGGAAAGGATGAGCGTATGCAGAGAGTAAGGTTGATCTTCTTCCCTACAAGATGTCACAGGCCTTTCTTACCTTGTGCTGCACTCACACTAGCCAGGTCTTCCCACTGTGGTGGCCCCCCACCCAGTCTACTCTTTGGGATCTTATCCCATTCTAGAATAGTTGCCCTGATCTATACCCAAAATTAGATTCTTCGTCTCAGGATCTCTCTCCTAGCTACTCTAATAAGTGATTTAATGGTAAAAACTCATAGACATTAATGAATTATTACCTGAAACATTTTAGAATTTTAATAGAGAATCAATAGGATTTGAATCCACAGAAATCTCAGAAGTTTCTTTCTTTCTTCTTTTCTTTCTCCTTCCTTCCTTCTTTCCTTCCTTCCTTCCCTCCCTCCCTCCCTCCCTCCCTCCCTCCC